>NC_069138.1:21815953-22415953 GCF_026914265.1 Mya arenaria
TCTCAAAAAAATACACTTTTAAATACCCTTTTACCAAAATGCACTAAAATACTGAAAAAAAAGTGCTTAAAATGCAGAGAAAATGTGCTGAAGTTCAACGCAGAAAATGTGTGCTCTTTTGCTGAAAAAGTATGCTTAAAAGCATTAATGCACATTTAACCCTGATAAAAGCTTTTTGTTGAAGCTTATATGTGCATTTAAAAAATTCTCTTTTAGTCCAAAATAGATATGCTTTTAATGCATAATAAATGCTCTTCTGTCAAAAAACTGCACTTTTTTTTAGTTTTTTTATTCACTCTGTAAGAAAAATACTTTAAAATATGCTGCTAATTACAGCTGATTTAAATGCAGATTCTGGTCAAATTATGATAGGTTTGAAATAGAAGTTCTAGTAGGAGTTTAGGAGGTTTAATAAGCACCCAGTGATCCCCACAAAAAAGGACACGCCAAGGGGCCTAACAATCTCCAGGACCCCTGGCATATAGGTCAGGGCCCATTCAAATAAATTTCGTGAGGCTTATGATTGTTACTCTCTAGGTTTTAAACTCCATTTTTGGCGTTACCTGCGTTTCAATAAAAATATTGTAAGGACATTTATTGCATAGATTCAGCCCATAAATTTATGGTTAAAAACCAGCACTCTTATGAAGTTTCAGGTTTACAACTATAAAATATTATTGAAATGGGTCCAAGAAGTTTTTGCTGTCAGCCATTTGCAACCCTCATGGACTCAAAGCCATAACTTTTTATGGCCAAAAATAACAAAACCACATGTCATATTGGTCACAGTCATGGCATTTCCTGTTACACTGTAGCTTTTAACATGCAATGCAGTCTCATATTGATCTGCCATCAAGTGATAATAGCCGGGCTCATCCCCATATCTGCCAGCTCCATCATGTACACTCCTTGAGAAAGTCATTCATAGATTGCCAAGTACACAGGTTTCTTTAATAAAAAGTCCATAAACTAGATGTCCACTGACAATATGCAGGATGCAAGCCATTCAGAGAAAGTCTGGTTCTGCAGTTGTGAAGAGCTGCGATGAAAATTGATGACTCTATCTTCTGACTGGATACATGTACCAAAACGTCTTTGACTGCTTTATGTATTTAATGATTCTGACTGGATGTACGAAATTGTTTTACGTCTTAATGTGATTTTTAACCAGGTTTTCACATAGTGAAATCTGGTTATTTTTTATTTCTTGGACTGCCAGTTTTGATAAAAAGTTGAGAACAAATTGTGTTTTGATAATGTTAAAGATACTGGGAGATATTCGATAGAACATAATGGATGTTTAAAAAAAGATATCACAGAGGTTGGAGGATCATGATTGGATGATTTATAGCTCTAAGAAAGACGTCATGCATGATATAAGAAATCATAATGTTTCTTTCAGTAATTCTGAAATCAATTGTCTTACAACCTTGGCCTTATGTTTTACTTATCTTGATCATCAGGACTTTTCATTGATATCGTTTTTAACTGGATTTTGCACGACGCTGATTTCTGGATAGTTGGAATTGCTATTTCATCGGTTTGAAACGGATGATGAACTGGCCAGGTGAAACTGCGCACTATCAAATGTCATCCCAAGCCATAATGTGAGAAGTGGCCACACTGGGTCTGTTGTAAGTTCATGGTTTGGGCCTTAATTTACACCATCTAAATATCTCATACATCCAATAACAGATAGCAATGAAACTTGGATAACATGTTTTCACCTGTTGATAATGCAGAACCCATGTTAGATCTAAATCAAGGTCAAGGTCATACACACTTCAAGACCAGGGTTTTGACTCTGCATTAAGAGGTCCAGGATTTAGACTGTGCACTAAGTTGTCCATGGTTTTGGCCCTAAGATGCTCAGGGTTTAGGCCTTGTACTTTGAAGTCCAGGGTTTTTGCCTTGCATTTGGGGGTCCAGGTTTTTGGCCTAGACTTCAGAGGTCAAGTGTTTGGCCCTGCATATTTAGGTCCAGGGTTTTGACCTTGCATTAAGAGGTCCAGGTTTTTGGCCTTGAAAGAGGTCAAGTGTTTTGGTCCTGCATTTAAAAAAGTCCATGGTTTTGGCCTTGCATTAAGAGGTTCAGGTTTTTGGCCTAGAATTATGAGGTCAAATGTTTTGGCACTGCATTTAAAGGTCCATGGTTTTGGCCTTGCATTAAGTGGTTCCGGTCTTTGACCTAGAATTAAGAGGTCAAGTGTTTTGGCCCTGCAATTAAAGGTCAAGTGTTTTGGCCTTGCATTTAGAGGTCCAGGGTTTTAGCCTTGCATTAATAGGGGCAGGTGTTTGGCCTATAATTAAGAGGTCAAGTGTGTAGGCCTTGCATTTAAAGGTCCAGGGTTGTGGCCTTGCATTAAGAGGTCAAGTGTTTTGGCCCTGCATTTAAAGGTCCAGGGTTTTGGCCTTGCATTAAGAGGGGCAGGTGTTTGGCCTATAATTAAGAGGTCAAGTGTGTAGGCCTTGCATTTAAAGGTCCAGGGTTGTGGCCTTGCATTAAGAGGTCAAGTGTTTTGGCCCTGCATTTAAAGGTCCAGGGTTTTGGCCTTGCATTTAGATGGCCATGTTTTTGGCCTTGAAATAGGTCAAGTGTTTTGGCCCTGCATTTAAAGGTGGAGGGTTTTGGTCTTGCATTAATAGAGGCAGGTTTTTACCTATAATTAAGAGGTCAAGTGTTTTGGCCTTGCATTTAAAGGTCAAGGGTTTTGGCCTTGCATTAAGAGGGGCAGGTTTTTGGTCTAGAAAGAGGTCAAGCGTTTTGGCCCTGCATTCAAAGGTCAATGGTTTTTGCATCGCATTAAGAGGTCAAGTGTTTTGGCCCTGCATGTTTAGGTCAATGGGTTTGTCCTTGCATTAAGAGGTCAAGTGTTTTGGCCCTGCATTGACATGTTAAGGGTTTTGGCCTAGCATTAGGAGGTCAAGTGTTGGCCTTGCATTTAGAGGTCTAGGGTTTGGACTTTGAATTAAGAGGTCCAGGGTTTGGACCTTGCATTAAGAGGTCAAGTGTTTTGGCCCTGCATTTAAAGGTCCAGGGTTTTGGCCTTGCATTTAGAGGTCCAGGTTTTTGGCCTTGAAAGAGGTCAAGTGTTTTGGCCCTGCTTTTAAAGGTCAATGGTTTTGGCCTTGCATTAAGAGGTCAAGTGTTTTGGCCCTGCATTGACATGTTAAGGGTTTTGGCCTAGCATTATGAGGTCAAGTGTTTTCCTTGCATTTAGAGGTCCAGGGTTTGGACATTGAATTAAGAGGTCCAGGGTTTGGGATTCGCATTGAGAGGTCCTTCACAAAGTGTCTTGATCCTCCTTTTATATCTCCAAAGACACTCCTGTTATAAAGTAGCTATGAAACTTGCATCACAAATTGTTCTGTTCATCATCCAATGTTGGAAATGTATTTGGTTAACTGTCACTAGACAGCTGACCTGTATGTGACACAGCAATCGTGTTCACCAGTCCAACTGCCAGAATTACTTATCAAATCTATACTAGTGTTAAATGAATTTAACTATATTACCTGTAGATTTGTTTGAAAGATTTGGACAAAAATTGATGAATTAGAGTATGTTAGACTTTTGCTGTTGACTGAGGTAATATTTCTATGCCAAATATAATCTATTCCTTTTTATAGCTTGGAAAAGGGTTAATAATTCACAGCATCGCATAGATTTCTAGCGACTATAATAAACGATGAGCATTTAATTTCCAATCATACGGCAATTACGGTCTGATTTTTTATTTATGGTTTTTCCAATTTATCGTCCCATTCATCTAATCAGATTTTTATCGTCAATAATAAGTATCGCACAACTGATACCAAAAAAAGATTTTCAAATCATCAGACAGAATAATTATTAACAGCAAAAAAAAAAAAAAGTTTTTTAAATGCTTGAAACATTCTTTGAAATGTCCTTCAATGTCTTATAGTTAAAATGTTGACTTTAGAAATATATTGATCTGTCAAGATCAAGCGAATAAAAGCTATGAAAAAATCTTCTTTCTGACTTTGTTTCTGACATCTTTCCTAGCATAACAAATCCACAAGTATGCATAAAATAATTCATTAATTTTAAACTTCAGGGGACTTATAAAGACATGTTTCTTTCAAAACTAGAACAGCTAAACAAATATCTTGATTAATTATATTCATATTTTTTTTTGCATATCAAAACTAGATCACAATTTTACATACCATATGCTGATTATGGTTGCTGATTTGTGAGTCCAAAATTGAAGATTTGCTGTTTTTTGAAAGTGTCAAGTGGGCAGGCTTAACTGACAAAGGTGCTTTGGTGTCGAACTACTGACATATGACAGTTTTTGTTAGAAGTGCCAGAGAAATGTTGGTCGACATTGACTTACATTCCACGACGCAGTGACTTGACGAAATGTTATGTAATCTAGAAGGCCCTGTGACAGCTCGGTACAAAGCTTCTGCTCTGTGGCCTACCCTTGATTATGGCCTACCCTTGATTAAACACAACGGACAGACATTCTGTTGTAACTTCTTTTAAAAAACAGAAATTCAGGGGTGTTATTTGTCTGTGAACTCAACAAAAATTACCAAAAAAAATACCAAAAATATAAGAATTTTTAGTGCTCAAAAGGGCTTCTAAAAAAACCAGTTTTCCTTTTTTGCCGCAAGGTGCTTCACCCGCTTTAGGGGCCTAGAGCACCATGTAAACCCATCACCAATCATATTTCAGCCCAGCTGCCAGGTCAATCACAGCTGTGACTGCTGTCTTAGTAGCATTGAGCACTCCTGAAGCTTCCTAAGCAAGAAGCTTACAATGTTGACTTCGAAGTCTTACCAATCAGTATTTTATTTTTTGGAAGAAAAAATGTTGAGTTAGTGTCATATAAGTCTAAGCAGCTTTATTGTCTGCATTTTGGCTTCATCATTGAGCAAAATCTTTAACCTTGGCCATATATCAGACACTGTTCAAGACATTCAAATGAAACTTGGTATACATGTTGCCAGAGTGGATAAGCACAGTTGCAGAAAGGCCCATAACTCTGGCTAACGTATTATAATTGAGTCCCTTGTTTTTGATTGAAAAACAACAGACCAGTGTCCATAGTGTTTGTTTCTTGGCGACCTAGTTTTAGTTTTTCAGGTCAAGTTTATTGGCAACATCATAGGCTACTAATAAAGAATTTGTCTTTTGATACTTTTATAACACAATATATTTTATATTTTCAGGTGACAGTAGACAACTACGGAAGGTCCGCATACCTGAAATCACAGGCTCACACACAGTCAAGTCATAAAGAGGCACAGTCAAGTCGCAAAATCTCCAGGCTAGGTATAAAAATGAGTGTGTTTTTATTCATTCCTTTAGAATGTAAGGATATATGTATAGGGTTTATAATAGGGAAAGGACAATGCAGAGTCCTGTTTTGATAGAAAAGCTACAGAATGTCTGTGTACCCACGCCCACATACTCAGCCAAGTAAAAATGTCTCAAAACTGAGGCATGGTTTATTGACTTGTTCAGGAATGTGGTAAATCGAAGTCTTGTAATGTCTGTAATATATGTCTACAGAGAAGAATACTAGGGAATGTTGGCATACCTGTTGAAGACAGACACGGTCGAGTCAGAAAGTTCCTAGACAGTGGCACATACATTATTAAATCACTTGCTTAGGTTAGGCATAATATGAACAATGAGCATTATGTGTTTAATAGGGTCTTTATCAGCTAAACTGGAAACAATAACAATTTTTCAAATCTATGAGACAAATTTGAACATGCTGTACATTTTAACTTAGCTCATTTGACAAAGAGATAGCCATAATAAAATTTAGTTCAAGGAATTGATAAATGTGATACAATATCTTTTTTGGTACGAAATATATTTTTTTTTGCCTCTCTTATAACGATGACATGTTGGATGTGGTCTGTCAAAAAAGGTGAGATAACAACTAGACCAAATGCTAGGGAATGTTGGCATACCTGATGAAGACAGTCAAGTTCCTAGACAGGTGCACATTGTTAAATCACTTGTTCAGGAACTTTTAAAGTCAGAAGTATTGTTCAGCCTAGGCCCTTGCTCTTTTGTATAAATTATATTCATGGGCAATACTAAACAATGTTTGTGTACCTGATAATAACACAGCTGGACACAAGCAAGTCCAGTCAGAAAGTCTATAAACTAGTTGTACAGTCAGGCTGTTAGTGCATTGTTCATGAGTTTGAGAATTGTCAAGAGAGATTCTCAGGAGAGGTCGGAGCCATCTATTAATGTTGTTTCTATTTAAGATCTTCTTTATACTTGAGGTTTAAAACAAGTGTTGCTTTAATTAAAAAAATGGCATTTCTTTATAGTAGCAAAGAAGTGCTCACAATTGAAAATTTAAGATTTATTTGTATATATTAATCACTAAGTTCAATGATTAGGGGTGAGCGTTGTCTATTGCATATGGTGTCTGCCTTCCCCCCCAAGAGGTCCTGGGTACAAACCCCACAAGGGGTACTTCTCATGGCCTGTAAAAAAAGACACTTAAACTGGTTTATACCGAGGTAGGGGAATTAAGAGTTTTTCAAATAAGCTCTCAGCTGTCCTCAGAATCAAACTAAAATGAACTATAAACTATGGGCTTAAAAAACCCTTAAGTACATGATCAAATAAACTGTATGGATCTACTATATCATTGATGTTCACATAACAGAGAAGCCAAACCTGTGGATGTTATATCTAAATTACAACCATTCTGAAAGAAGAAAAACATAAAATTTCAATCAAATTAACGGAACAATGGTTTGTAATTATTAAGATATCATTGGATGGTGGCCTGTCTTTCTATGCAGAAAAGACAAAAGGCGCTGTACAATAAACTACAATAAAACTCCGACACATACAGGGTGAAGTCAGCTGTGGTTAAAATCCAATGTTTGGAGTGATTGATTTCAGCGTAGGACAATATTGAACGATAACAAGGTATATATATACCTATGTGGCTGTTTACCTTACTGCTTGTCAAATCTAGTGACCTTAAAATATTAACTCGGGTAAGTGTTCGATAATTTCTCACATTTTATGGACATGTGCAGAAATTCCAATACTTCAGACCGTACAGTGAGGAAAGTTCTTTTCGTTTCACGTTGTGGGGATAAATTATAAGTTTTCAATGTCAGTGTGAAACAGTCAATAGGGATTATTTATTTATTTATTGTGTTAATAAATTGAGGAATAGTTGCAGGGACACCTATAAGGTAATTTTAGAGCGAGTATTAATTTTGGTAAGGTTTTGTTGGTATTAACAATACTCTTGAAATACAAGTATTAGTTATTGAGTTCAAACTTAATATCCTGATTATAGCTGAAGACTTTATATAAAAGATATGCAAATGCTTGCAGAAAGTTGTGTTAGATAAAGTTTATAAGATTTTCACAAGTTATGAAATAGATTGTTTAGGAAAGCATATTTTATAAGCTATTTTATAAACTATTGTTCACTTGTTCTGTGGAATATGAAACGCCAGATAATTTTAGTGATCAATTTTAAGGGTATGCATTCTTAATAACTGAAAACAGAACTTCATTTGAATTATTCAAGTGATATATTGATTGAAAATATTATATTGCGGTTATGCCAATGTGCAATTTAATTGTTATTTCATATTCATTTTAAGTATGATAAATGGTAATGGTTTTTAATTTGCAAAAGAATCATTAATTTTGCTTTAGACAATTTACGTTTAAAATGCTCGAAGGTGACCAAATTAATTTTTGAATATTGTGCATAAAATTTGTACTAAACATACAGGGTCATGCAGGGCTCTTACTAAGCTGAAATTAGGGAGAAATGACTTCTCCCTCCAGTCAAATTAGGGAGAAGTGGGGAGATTTTTAGGAGAAGTAATACTTATGGTAACACCTGATAAAGGTTTGTGCTTTACCACAAACCTCATTTTATGTTTACATTGTCACATTCACTTTGATTGCTTTTACTATATGGAATGGGGAATGCTCATAAAAAGAATGTATCCTTTTTGGCTCAGCACTATTGTGTACTTGCTAACCTGTTATAGTTTATCTCCAAATAGCATCTACAATGAATCAAAAACAAAGACAGCTAAGCATTTGAAACAATCCGAATGGCATTATAAATGACCAGTACTTCACCCAACCTTGCTAGAGCCCTGAGAGTTACTTAACTGCTTTAAAGTCAAAATGCAGCGTAACTCTACAGTTATTAACCCATTTCATTCTGAGACCCAGTTAGATATGATACCTTGAATATCTGGGCATTTTCCAATGACTGATAAGCCAGCTGCCCTTTTATGACCATTGTGTTGTATAAACACTAATAACTTCTTTATTATTGGTACAAGACCCAATAAAGATTACATATTTGGAAAGGAAATAAAAATCTGCACATGTTTATGTAAGTTTTATTAGCAAATGATTTTAAATAAATTATTATTTGCAAGTTAACCAGGTGATGATGAAAAAAAAAAACACCAAAAAATAAATATGCACCAATTGAAAGCAAAAAAATCACACATAATTTTTTTCTAATGTCACATAATCCAATGTATGAAAGTTTCTAAATTAATCTGTCTTTAAAATGCAGAAAGAATTATGCATATATTTTAAATCTATAAAGAGTTATAACAGTTTATATCATCCCATGTCCACTTCGGAGCAAATCGGGCGGGTGGATGTTCATCGCGATGTTGGTTGGCATAGCAGTTTGAATCCTCAACCAGTAAGGTCCAGAAGTCTTGCCCCCATAACAGTTTTATTGATAAATGACAGTAGTGCAATATCCTGGCTTTCTTGGGTCATATTGTTCTTTAGGACCACCATTCTTTGTATTCCCACTTGGAAACCTTGGGGTGATCCTCTTTGTCATTCAATCATTCTAGAACTCCTTAAGATCGTCATAAAAACTCCACCAAATAATGCAAATGTCATAGTTTGTGATTTCTATCGATGTTTTAATATGTCTTCTGTTTGTATCAAACAAATTCACATAAACTTCGTCATTATAACCATCCCAATATCACTATCGTCACTGTGGTCGAAAGTCCTATCCATTTCAACAAAAATTTGCATCAAAATCGCAATAAAAAGCTTAAATTTAACTCGATTTTTGAGTTTTAAAATTATTTCATTAAAATTTTCTGCGCATCTATCTGCGCATAACATCCGGTCATTCCGGAAAACGTATAAACCGGAAACAATACAGCCAAAACGAAAGTAAATAAAGTGAAAGTTCAGTACGTCAAAAACTACACCTTTTGGTGTATCCCGCATGTAAAGGGTAACTACACCAAAAGGTGTATCCCGAATGAAATGGGTTAAGTCAAAATACAGGGTTACTCTACTGCTATTAAGTCAAAACACAGGGTTACTCCACTGCTATTAAGTCAAAAGACAGGGTCACGCCACTGCTATAAGGTCAAAATATAGGGTTACTCCACTGCTATTAAGTAAAAATACAAGGGTTACTCCACTGCTATTAAGTCAAATTACAGGGTAATTCCACTGCTATTAAGTCAAAATACAGGGTTACTCTACTACTATTAAGTCAAAATACGAGGGTTACTCCAGTGCTATTAAGTCCAAATACAGTGTTACTCCACTGCTATTAAGTCAAAATACAGGGTTGCTCTGCTACTATTAAGTCAAAATACAGGGTAACTCTACTGCTATTCAGTCAAACCACAGGGTTACAGCACTGCTATTAAGTCAAAATACAGGGTTACTCCACTGCTATTAAGTCAAATTACAGGGTTACTCCACTGCTATTAAGTCAAAATACAGATTTACTCCACTGCTATTAAGTCAAAACACAAGGGTTACTCCACTGCTATTAAGTCAAAATACAGGGTCACTCCACTGCTATTAAGTCAAAATACAGGGTTACTTCACTGCTATTAAGTCAAAATACAGGGTCACTCCACTGCTAATAAGTCAAAATACAGGGTCACTCCACTGCTATTAAGTCAAAATACAAGGGTTACTCCACTGCTATTAAGTCAAAATACAAGGTTACTCCACTGCTTTTAAGTCAAAATACAGGGTTACTCCACTGCTATTAGGTTAAAATACAGGGTTACTCCACTGCTTTTAAGTCAAAATACAGGGTTTCTCCACTGTTATTAGGTTAAAATACAGGGTTACTCCACTGCTATTAAGTCAAAATACAGGGTAACTCTACTGCTATTAAGTCCAAATACAGTGTTACTCCACTGCTATTAAGTCAAAATACAGGGTTACTCCACTGCTATTAAGTCAAATTACAGGGTTACTCCACTGCTATTAAGTCAAAATACAGGGTAACTCTACTGCTATTCAGTCAAAATACAGGGTTACTCCACTGCTATTAAGTCAAATTACAGGGTTACTCCACTGCTATTAAGTCAAAATACAGGGTTACTCCACTGCTATTAAGTCAAATTACAGGGTTACTCCACTGCTATTAAGTCAAAATACAAGGGTTACTCCACTGCTATTAAATCAAAATACAGGGTCACTCCACTGCTATTAAGTCAAAATACAGGGTTACTCCACTGCTATTAAGTCAAAATACAAGGTTACTTCTCTGCTATTAAGTCAAAATACAGGGTTACTCCACTGCTATTAAGTCAAAATACAGGGTAACTCTACTGCTATTAAGTCCAAATACAGTGTTACTCCACTGCTATTAAGTCAAAATACAGGGTTACTCCACTGCTATTAAGTCAAATTACAGGGTTACTCCACTGCTATTAAGTCAAAATACAGGGTAACTCTACTGCTATTCAGTCAAAATACAGGGTTACTCCACTGCTATTAAGTCAAATTACAGGGTTACTCCACTGCTATTAAGTCAAAATACAGGGTTACTCCACTGCTATTAAGTCAAATTACAGGGTTACTCCACTGCTATTAAGTCAAAATACAAGGGTTACTCCACTGCTATTAAATCAAAATACAGGGTCACTCCACTGCTATTAAGTCAAAATACAGGGTTACTCCACTGCTATTAAGTCAAAATACAAGGTTACTTCTCTGCTATTAAGTCAAAATACAGGGTTTCTCCTCTGCTATTAAGTCAAAATACAGGGTTACTCCTCTGCTATTAAGTCAAAATACAGGGTAACTTCTCTGCTATTAAGTCAAAATACAGGGTTACTCCTCTGCTATTAAGTCAAAATACAGGGTAACTTCTCTGCTATTTAGTCAAAATACAGGGTTACTCCTCTGCTATTAAGTCAAAATACAGGGTAACTTCTCTGCTATTTAGTCAAAATACAGGGTTACTCCTCTGCTATTAAGTCAAAATACAAGGTTACTTCTCTGCTATTAAGTCAAAATACAGGGTTTCTCCTCTGCTATTAAGTCAAAATACAGGGTAACTTCTCTGCTTTTAAGTCAAAATACAGGGTTACTCCTCTGCTATTAAGTCAAAATACAGGGTAACTTCATTGCTATTAAGTCAAAATACAGGGTTACTCCTCTGCTATTAAGTCAAAATACAGGGTAACTTCTCTGCTATTAAGTCAAAATACAGGGTTACTCCTCTGCTATTAAGTCAAAATACAGGGTAACTTCTCTGCTATTAAGTCAAAATACAGGGTTACTCCTCTGCTATTAAGTCAAAATACAGGGTAACTTCTCTGCTATTAAGTCAAAATACAGGGTTACTCCTCTGCTATTAAGTCAAAATACAGGGTAACTTCTCTGCTATTAAGTCAAAATACAAGGGTTAAATCACTACTCTATATAACTGCTTTACGCCCCCTTACACTGTATGTGTAACACTGTCAACATCCCTCTCCTAGCAACCTACGATTAGGTAGGTAAATCTATGTTTATTTTGTTCATATAATGTGAACTTCACAATTAAATAAGATTTGTTAGTTTTGCATAATCAAATTCTGAAATGCAAAATCATTCATCTGCTTGCATAATATTTTCTTTACCGATGAAAGGTAAATTCTCATATTAATTGAAAAAAAATAACAAGATAATAATCTTATCACATAAGAACTTAAATGAACTGGTTGAAATTACCTGCAGATTGGTTTGATTAAAAAAAAAAAATTGATTATTTTTCATCTAGCAATAGTCTAAGAGAAATTATGGCATAAATTTGAATTTTGATGGGTTTGTGGAATTGAATACTTTTTAGACTGTCAAATATTTTTTTTGTTTTGATTAAATCTGATGATTAGAAATACATACAAACTGGACATATTTTGCAGTTAAAACCTAATATGACTTCAATTAAACACAATTGGTATTACATTTTTATTCACATTCATATAAAATATATAAAGTTCTTAGCCCTGGCATTAGTTACAATGCGTCCTTTTCACACTTATTTTAAAAGCACCCTGACCATCTACTGCAGCACCAAGCCATTTTTTAAAGCAGGCTTAAACCATAGTAAGAAGGACATTTTTGCTGTCCTCCCAAATAGGGTTCCAGCTCTGCACCTGGCTAGGGAACTTTTGCTGTCCTCCCAAATAGGGTTCCAGCTCTGCACCTGGCTAGGACACTTTTGTTGTCCTCCTAAATGGGGTTCCAGCTCTGCCCCTGGCTAGGACACTTTTGTTGTCCTCCTAAATGGGGTTCCAGCTCTGCACCTGGCTAGGGAACTTTTGCTGTCCTCCCAAATAGGGTTCCAGCTCTGCACCTGGCTAGGACACTTTTGTTGTCCTCCCAAATAGGGTTCCAGCTCTGCACCTGGCTAAGGAACTTTTGCTGTATACCTAAATAGGGTTCCAGCTCTGCACCTGGCAAGGACACTTTTGTTGTCCTCCCAAATAGGGTTCAAGCTCTACACCTGGCTAGGACACTTTTGTTGTCCTCCCAAATAGGGTTCCAGGGTTCCAGCTCTGCACCTGGCTAAGGAACTTTTGCTGTCCTCCCAAATAGGGTTCCAGGTTTCCAGCTCTGCACCTGGCTAGGACACTTTTGTTGTCCTCCCAAATAGGGTTCCAGGTTTCCAGCTCTGCACCTGGCTAGGACACTATTGCTGTCCTCCCAAATAGGGTTCCGGCTCTGCACCTGGCTAGGGCACTTTTGTTGTCCTCCCAAATAGGGTTCCAGCTCTGCACCTGGCAAGGACACTTTTGTTGTCCTCCCAAATAGGGTTCCAGCTCTGCACCTGGCTAGGACACTTTTGTTGTCCTCCCAAATAGGGTTCCAGGGTTCCAGCTCTGCACCTGGCTAAGGAACTTTTGCTGTCCACCTAAATAGGGTTCCAGGTCTGCACCTGGCTAAGGAACTTTTGCTGTCCTCCCAAATAGGGTTCCAGCTCTGCACCTGGCTAAGGAACTTTTGCTCTCCTCCCAAATAGGGTTCCAGCTCTGCACCTGGCTAGGACACTATTGCTGTCCTCCCAAATAGGGTTCCGGCTCTGCACCTGGCTAGGGCACTTTTGTTGTCCTCCCAAATAGGGTTCCAGCTCTGCACCTGGCAAGGACACTTTTGTTGTCCTCCCAAATAGGGTTCCAGCTCTGCACCTGGCTAGGACACTTTTGTTGTCCTCCCAAATAGGGTTCCAGCTCTGCACCTGGCTAGGACACTTTTGTTGTCCTCCCAAATAGGGTTCCAGGGTTCCAGCTCTGCACCTGGCTAAGGAACTTTTGCTGTCCACCTAAATAGGGTTCCAGCTCTGCACCTGGCTAGGACACTTTTGTTGTCCTCCCAAATAGGGTTCCAGCTCTGCACCTGGCTAGGACACTTTTGTTGTCCTCCCAAATAGGGTTCCAGGGTTCCAGGTCTGCACCTGGCTAAGGAACTTTTGCTGTCCTCCCAAATAGGGTTCCAGCTCTGCACCTGGCTAAGGAACTTTTGCTCTCCTCCCAAATAGGGTTCCAGCTCTGCACCTGGCTAGGACACTATTGCTGTCCTCCCAAATAGGGTTCCGGCTCTGCACCTGGCTAGGACACTTTTGTTGTCCTCCCAAATAGGGTTCCAGCTCTGCACCTGGCCAGGACACTTTTGCTGTCCACCCAAATAGGGTTCCAGGGTTCCAGCTCTGCACCTGGCTAGGACACTTTTGTTGTCCTCCCAAATAGGGTTCCGGCTCTGCACCTGGCTAGGACACTTTTGCTGTCCACCCAAAAGGGTTCTGGCTCTGCACCTGGCTACCGGAGATTAACAAGATGAGAGGGGCATAAGTATCCGCCAGTAAAGCAAAAGGTTGTGGGTTATATCCTCAACAGAGAGGAAAGTTCTCTTTGCCTAATGACACCAGTGCTGGTTTCTTTATCTGGGTAACAGGTTCTCGAAATTTATGGAGAAAAAGGGTGGCTTTTCAGTGCTGGGACTATTATACAGGTCTATATAAAATGAATTTCCCATGGCCTCAAAAACATCACCTGATTACTGGGCCCATAATATCTTGGGTCTGAGTTTTAGACTCGGGCTCGGAAAATTGAATTCTTCGATGTTTCAAAATACAGTCAAACCCCGTTGGCCGGAACTGCCAGGGACTGCGAAAATACCTCATGCCTCGAAAAAATTGAGCCAAGCAGGAATGCTTACCTTAAGTATGTAGAAATCTGTCCTTTATATCCAGTTCGAGCAAACGAGAAATTTAAGCCAAGCGAGTTCGAGCCAATGCCTGTTTGACTGTATATAGTATATAACTTATTTTGACAAAAGTTGTGTGCCAGATTGTAGATTATTTGTATCATTTTTACCATAGAACTTTGCTCCTGTAATAGCATTTTTACAACAAAACAAATTTTTACTTGTCTGAGTCTAAGACTCCGAGAGGTAAGTGAATACGGGTCCAGTTTTTTTTTTTTATAGGAAACTGGCACGGAAAAAACTAAAATAAATTAGTATAAACTAGCATGGCAGATGACATAGGGATATTATGTTGTCTGGTGTGTTGTCAGTCATGTTGTCATAATTTGCCATATTCTCCATTTTCATGTCCTAAGAAAAAATCCATTTTTCGTTGGACTGAATGGCATTATTTGAAACATTGAGAAAGTCATTGATTAATTATAATGTAACACTAGATGACAAAGTCCATTTATTAGGTAACAAAGCGTTTTCAGGAAGGCATTCAAAAGCGGTAGAGATGCCGTCAATCACTATAATCTGCTAACAAGATTATGATATTTTGCAAATTCAGTGATTTGAAATTGGCAATGTTTGTTATGTAAATGAAAATAAATCCAGTTTGTGTGCAAATGAATTGGTCATTGTTCACTTAAAATCTCGTTGACAGCTAGTGAAAATTGGTGCATGGTAGATTACCCCACCCACTTATTCATTAAGGATGATAATATCTTGAGTTTTTCAATGGGTTTGTCAAATATATAAAAAAATAAAAATATAAAAACATGCACAGAAGATAATTTTAGCATTAAGCTTATTTTATTTATGTAAACTGTAATGGTTAATGTGATACCGAAACATATTCTATTTCACTTTTTTTTTTCTTAATTTAAATTTAATTAATAAAATTAATAAGGAAATTTAATCCATTTGAAGACAGACATTCCCCCCCCCCCAAATAGTTTGGTTAGGGTTACATCCCTTTCAAAAGGTTACTAAGGGTAGATAGGCTTTTTAAAAAAATCAAAAAAATCTTATTAGTCTGCATTTATGTATATATATATATAGGAACAATGGGCCTGACCCCCTTTCAAAAATTTTTGGGGAAAAAACATTTAACACCAAAATGTAGTCATAATTTCAGAGTGACACCCTGGCATGTAAGCATGCTTGTCTGTACATGCAAGCCTTCTTAGTAACATTATTCTGACAATTTGTTTTCTTGTTTTTTTTCAGGGGACAAGTATGTAGAAGAAAATGACGTAGCTGTGGATCGTAAGAAGAAACCATCGTCATCGAAAGAGGCAGGGAGCAATGGTCTTGCCTCGCTTAAGAAAAAGTCTGCACCACCAATCCAACTCCAAGAGAAAAAGTATGGTACCCATGATGGTCAATCCCATAAAACGCGCGGTGTAAACAGTCGGCATGTTGAATTTTCAGATCACGTAAGGGTGCGTGAAACTCGAGACAAAAATGGTCGACTTAACAATGGATATTCAGATCCAAGAATAGGAGGAAGTTTGCTTGAAGAACAATCAACACTGACAAATTCAAGGGATATTCGGGAAACTGAGATCAATTTCCTGAATAATAATTTAACACGTGATTTTGAGCCAACGAGACGAACAGGTGTTGAGAGTGGTTTAACTCATGTAAGTGTTACTGTACCAGGATCTTCTAGGCATAGCACGAAATCAGTAAACAGTGCTGGTTCGCGAAAATCTCGATTTCTTGACCTTGTTCCAGAATCGGCCGACATGGATGGAAGAATATCGGACACATCGCACTCGGATAGTGAGTCCGGGCGTGGGCGGAAATTTAAAGGGATAAAGAGTCTTGATCCAGGTGAGTTATAAATGTTTAATATAATATCAAGAACTTATCATCGTTGTTGTTGTCATTGTCATTATCATCATCATCACGTTCATCATGATCATCATGTTCATCATGATCATCACGACCATCCTGATAGCCTATAATTTAAATTATTGCATGTCATGCAGGCGTTTTGTTTGCTTTAAGCTCTGACATAATTAAGACTCTTGATCCAGGTGAGTTATAAATGTTTAATATAATATCAAAAACTTATCATCGTTGTAGTTGTCATTGTCATTATCATTATCATTATCATCATCATCACGTTCATCACGGCCATCATGTTCATCATGATCATCACGACCATCCTGATAGCCTATAATTTAAATTATTGCATGTCATGCAGGCGTTTTGTTTGCTTTAAGCTCTGACATATGGTGACACCCTGATTTTATTTGTTGAAAAGGAGATAATAGTTCTTGTTATTTTTTACACTGCTTGATAATATGTAAAGATAGCAATTATGATATGTTTTCAGATATATTCAATTTGGAGAAAGAGCATTTATATTCAACAAAACCCTTAGACTTATGAAGAGTCTTAAGTGGTTTAGAAATTTGCACTTTATGTGTCTCCAATGTGGTCTGAATTTTTAGGTAATGATAATGTTTTAGTTAAAGCTGTTTTGAAGGGTGCTTCACACTGTCCTTTTTTGGTTGTACTCCTCTGCCTTCATGGGGACCAGCATGGGCAGCCTTCTCCCATTTTAGAATTGAAATGTTCAAGATAATCAAATATATATTTCCTTTTTTTTTTTTTTAAAGCTTATTATTTATTTAAAGTTTAAATATTTAAAACATGAGCTTGCGCCTCAATTTCTTTATAAATACACAAAGCTTGCACCATTCTGAAACCTTAAAACTTCTTCAATAAACATTTCTGACATTTGGCACTTGTTGTCAATTTTATATATTTTTTTTTTTTTTTTATAATTTCACAGTCGGATACAATGTGCCCTTTTACCCCCCCCCCCCCCATTGTTGTTTGGTTAGGGTTACATCCTTTTAATAAACAGGTAGGGTAGGTTGTAAATGTATAGGATGGATCACCAGTAGCCGTTTAATATGGAATTATATATAATTCCATATCAAACGGCTACTCGTGATCTATCCGACTTAGACAACAGAAAGTGTATTGCTTGTTTCTCAGTCCGATACCATACATTTGTATGAGAAAAATGTAAGGAAAGCACAGGAAACAAACATTTCTGTAGTATTAAGAATGTCCTTGTAACATTTAAGTAGGTGCACGATTTGCACGAGATTTACCAGTTGAAATATCCGACAGAAAAACAGTTGTGTGTTAGATTTATCAAACACTTTTGCAGGCCTATGATTGGCTGGCTGGAGGTAGCTGTTAAATAAAATAAAAAAAAGGCTTTCTGTCAGAACATTATTGTTATCATAGAGGGAAATTATTATTATTATTTTATTTTTTTTGACGAACAGACATCTTTTTTGTAGGTAGGGTCGTGTTACCCGAACCAAAGTATTTTTTAAGGCCTTATATATATAGCACCTTGGCCTGTTCATTTTCTGCAGCAACCAACTTTTTTTAAAACCTGGCTGAACCCCTAGTATTTATGATAAAAGAAATTGGTAACGGCAGTTTGTTAATGAATCTTTATTTGTAAAGGACTTAAGGAGTTCTTACAAAAATAGTGGTATTTTTCATGTGTAAATTATATGCATTCAGGTGACGAACTTGTGAAAAAAGTAATAAAAAATGAAATAATTTATGGATGAATTTTGAATGAGACCTTATTTCATTATTATTTTCATTTACTTAATGAAGTAGGGTCGTATATTTTGTGAACAGGTGTTAAAGAGGAATTTATTTGCAGCCTTGCGATTTACAAGGAGCAGATTTAAAAAAGACAAAAGTGCATAAGTTTCTTTTGTAACATAAAAGATACCACATCATGTTTCAATTTTTAAAGTACAGGTCTTTCTTCTTTTGTAAAAAAAAAGAAAAGATTTATTTCGTTGAAGCTTTCTAAAATAACAAAAAAAGCACCAAAATAGCTAAACGGCAATTCTATTCAGAATATAGAACAATAAGAAAATCTAACATGACTATTGGATCATGCATGGAAATAATGTCAGATCACGTTTCAACCTTGTAAATTTGCCTGTTATTTTATTTAAACTTGAACTCATTGTACAAATTTAAAACATGAGTTTGTGCCTCAATTTCATGAGAACTTGGTTATAAACTAGTATTATAAAGATAATAACTTAATGGTTTTCAACAGTTTAGGCTACATGCATGAGTAGCTAGTTTACTGGACAAAAATTCTTTTGAGCAAAGAGTACTCCATACTACTTTTTATATTGCAAACACTTCTTTAGTAGATAAATCAAAAATAATTGAAGTAGACACCATGCCACAAGTTTAAACAAATGTGATACAAGTCATTTGTTTTTGGTTAATGACCATGATATTCTGTGTACTGAATTTCACAAGTTTTCTACTATAAAGTTACTCAAGGGACATTGGTTTATAATTACAAAACAATCATTCCGTAATTTGATACAGTCATATCTACTTTTCTATGTTACTCAAAAAAATAACAACTTTTTGATAAAAGTGCTATTGCCCCACCAGGTCTGGGTGAAAAACAGATGGGGTGGGAGGGAGGCACTAATCAGAGAGCCGAGTAGGCAAGGAAGAATGGGGCCTCAGTGAGCTGGATTGGCGAGGAATACTGTTAAAGGACTTTAGAGAGCCAGATTGGCTTGGAAAACAGAAGGGGTGTGAGGGTACTTTAGAGAGCTGGCCTGAATTGGAAGACAGATACTGGATTGGAAGACAGATACAGGGGGTGATTTTAGAGAGTCGGGTTGGCTTGGAAAACAGAAGGGGTGTGAGGGTACTTTAGAGAGCTGGCCTGGATTGGAAGACAGATACTGGATTGGAAGACAGATACAGGGGGTGATTTTAGAGAGTCGGGTTGGCTTGGAAAACAGAAGGGGTGTGAGGGTACTTTAGAGAGCTGGCCTGGATTGGAAGACAGATACAGGGGGTGATTTTAGAGAGTCGGGTTGGCTTGGAAAACAGAAGGGGTGTGAGGGTACTTTAGAGAGCTGGCCTGGATTGGAAGACAGATACTGGATTGGAAGACAGATACAGGGGGTGATTTTAGAGAGTCTGGTTGGCTTGGAAAACAGAAGGGGTGTGGGGGTACTTTAGAGAGCTGGCCTGGATTGGAAGACAGATACTGGATTGGAAGACAGATACAGGGGGTGATTTTAGAGAGTCGGGTTGGCTTGGAAAACAGATGAGGGACTTCAGAGAGCAGAGTTGGCTTGACAAAAAGACTTGGTGACTTCAGAGAGCAGGGTTGGCTTGGAAGACAGATTGGATAACTTCAGAGAGAAAGGTTAGCAGGGTTGGCATGGAAGAAAGGTGGGGTGACTTAAGAGAGCAGGGTTGGCTTGGAAGACAGGTGGGGGATTTCAAAGAGCCTGGTCAGGGTGGAAGACAGATGGGAGGGACTTCAGTGAGCAGGGTTGGCGTGAAAAAAAAACAGATGAGGGAACTTCAGAGAGCCTGGTTAGAGTGGAAGACAGATAGGGGAACTTCAGAAAGCCTGGTTAGTGTGGAAGACAGATGGGGGGATTTCAGAGGGCAGGGTCGGGGTGGAAGACAGATGGAGGGACTTCAGAGAGCAGGGTTGGTGGGAGACGGATGGGGGGACTTCAGAGAGCAGGGTTGGCGGGAGACAGATTGGGGGACTTCAGAGAGCAAGGTTGGCAGGAGACAGATTGGGGGACTTCAGAGAGCAGGGTTGGCTTGGATTAAGACAGATAGGGGACTTCAGAGAGCAGGGTTGGCAGGAGACAGATTGGGGGACTTCAAAGAGCAGGGTTGGTGTGGAAGACAGATGGGGGACTTCAGAGAGCAGGGTTGGCGGGAGTCAGATGTGGGAACTTCAGAGAGCAGAGTTGATGTGGAAGACAGATGGGGGACTTCAGAGAGCAGGGTTGGCTTGGAAGACAGGGGTGGGGGACTTCAGAGAGCCTGGTTGGGGTGGAAGACAGATGGGATTACTTCAGAGAGCCGGGTTGGCTTGGAAGACAGGTGGGGGACTTCAGAGAGCCGGGTCAGGGTGGAAGACAGATAGGCGGGACTTCACAGAGCAGGGTTGGCATGGAAAAACAGATGGGGGAACTTTAGAGAGCCTGGTTAGTGTGGAAGACAGATGGGGGAACTTCAGAGAGCCTGGTTAGTGTGGAAGACAGATGGGGGGATTTCAGTGGGCAGGGTTGAGGTGGAACACAGATGGGGGGACATCAGAGAGCAGGGTTGGTGTGGAAGACAGATGGGAAGACTTCAGAGAGCAGGCTTGCGGTGGAAACATATAGGGATACTTCAGAGAGCAGGGTCCGCATGGAAGACAGATGGGGAGACTTCAAAGAGCAGGGTTGGTGTGGAAGACATATTTGGGGGACTTCAGAGAGCAGGCTTGGGGTGGAAGACAGATTGGGGGACTTCAGAGAGCCTGGTTAGTGTTGAAGACAGATGCCGGGACTTTAGAGAGCAGGGTTGGCGTGGGAGACAGGTGGGGTGATTTTAGAGAGCAGGCTTGGGGTTGAAGACAGGTAGGGCTTCAGAGAGCAGGGTTGGCTTGGAAGACAGGTATGGCTTCAGAGAGCAGGGTTGTCTTGGAAGACAGATGTGGGGACTTCAGAGAACAGGGTTGGTGTGGAAGACAGATGTGGGGGACTTCAGAGAGCCTGGTCAGGGTGGAAGACAGATGTGGGGACTTCAGAGAGCAGGGTTGGTGTGGAAGACATATTTGTAGACTTCAGAGAGCAGGGTTGGGGTGGAAGACAGATGGGGGACTTCAGAGAGCAGGGTTGGCGTGGAAGACAGATAGGGGGATCAGAGAGCTGGGTGAGATGAAAGGTAAAAGGTGCATAATTAGGCATACACTCACTTGGCGTACATATCAATTTAAGTTTCCCTTAATAAAACTAAAGGCTGCTGTGAAGTGTATACATGGAACATTTTACTGGTGTTTTTTTGTAATTTCACTAAACGTGAGCATTGAAAAGGTTCAATTATAGATGTATTCTGTGGAGAAAACAATCTGACACCTAGAAACTACTTGCAGACTTTCTATGCAGCCATACAATTTTGAATGCTCCAGGTATGCCCTTAGGAGTAATCAATTCATACATTGAAAGTTAACTCAATGGTCTTATGACATTTCTCTTGGCACTTGTTCTCTGACATTGTCTGCCATTGTCATGGTAAATATTAAATATTAACAACAAATGTATTTAAAGATAGTTTTTAAGGTGATGAGTTAAAGTTGGTTTATTTGTTACATATATATTATGCTTGAATAGTGATATAAGTTAATGAAGTAGGCAAGAGAATTGTTTTCGAGTTTCATTTTTTTTTTTTTTAAAATGGAACAACTGTGAAATGTAGAACTTTGTTTAATTCCCACACCATATACTAAATATTGGACCCTTTCTCACCAAAACGATTGTTTTTTCAAATAAAAAAATTAAAAATGTGTTGGGTTTTTGACTTCTAGCCATCGAGATGAAAATGTTAAAAAAAATGTTTGGCCTTTTATTCGGAAGAGTGAGAAATTAAACCCTTGGGTCATTTTTAAGTTTGTCTAAGGGCTCATTAAATTTTATATGTTTTATTTAGAATAAAAAGAGATGTCAAGGTTTATTGTTTTAATTAGTGATCAAAAGGTTCGGTAACGCACTCAATGCTTACATGTTGAATTGAAATACTTGACTGGTGTTTGCTCATTAACAGTAAAGAACATAAAAAAAGACAAAATAACTATCTCACAGATCAAATGAACGTCTCATATACATATTTGAGAATTAAGAACCACCTTAAAGATTTACATCAAAGTGATCGCCAACAAAACAAAAAACACAACCAATTTACATTAAGTCGAATAGTGTGTGTCATTCTTAATCCCCCACTTGAAATTTTTTTGTCGCTCTGAGATGTATGCTGCAACTGCTAAGCACACGAACGCAAGGCTGAGCAGAAGATTCAAACAAACTCTTCAAAGAGAGTCAACGGAATGTGCTAGTTCATTAATTCGCGGCCGTTTTTTGTTATCAAGCACTTGAGTCTGAAAAAACTTCTAAAACATAGGACATGGTACGATCCATTCAGAGCTGAATACGATATTTAACATGGTATCATTTAGTAAATATTTTAAGATATATTGTGTTGATTTATCCCTTTCTCTAGATGGAAAGATATGGAGGTTTTTCCGTCTTGTTTAAATATAATTTGTAAGGATATTATGCTATTAATCAGCTACATATTATATATACTTGAAACTTTTTACGAAATTGACCACACATGGCTTGAAGTGACATTAACGATATAATGAGATATAATTGGTTTTATGACTTTGAAGAAAAAATAAAATGTGCATACACTTGGCCGTTTCTAAGTATCTTTTTTTCCCATTTTGATTAATTGATTAATCATTTATGCATGGTTAAGATTAAAAGCTGCATGTAGATTTATTTCATTAAGTTTTATGCATAGATTGCTAAGCGATTCAACATACCTGTCTAGGTATTTCAATTTAGTTTTGAACAAGTCACCAAAATAAGACCAGTCACTGGTATTATTGTTTAATAACTCTTCATTATTTATTTCCTGCAGTGAAGCAAAATTTATTACGATATATTAAAAAACTGTACATCACAGCTTTTTCAAAATATGTATTGTTTATTTTCAGTCTGATAAACAATAAAGTAAAATTGGCATGCCAGCCGCAGCCTTGGAGTGCTGACTTCGTGTTTCCACAACCAAAGATATTTTATGCGGATCTGTTATATACCTCCATGTTTCAATTGATATAAATAGTTAACGGGTTCCCTTTGGGTGTACATACTTAAGTTTTTATTTGTTCTGACACTCCAGTTTGCTTCAAAGGGGTTTCTTTAAAGCTTTGCTTCAAAGTTTTGCTTCTGTGGCAGGGTGGTTCATGCCCTTTTGTTTAAACATTATATAGTTTACAATGATTGTGAACAAAGTTATGATAACTTACACTAAGTAACACTCGTTGGCATGATGTTGTGCTCGATAGTATGGTCTTGTCCAGTTGGGTAAACTGGAGTGGCCAGAGAAACCCCACTAAATTTGTCCGGCTTGGTGACCACTAACCAAACTCACATGCGCCAAAATAATCGAACCTGGGTCGCTTTGGTGAGAAGAGTGTGCGCCAACCACTGCGCACTCGCTTCTCACCAAGGTGACCCGGGTTCTTGCCTTTTGACCCCCTTAAGCACCCTCAAAACCCATTGCTGAATCAGTTTCAGCCACAACATTAAAATTTGAATCAGGCGATCTCATTGGCTGCGAGAGACATGTATGAGTAAAAGAAAGTTGGTATAATGTGTAGTCTGTAGACAAGTCATAAGTACGTTTACTATTGTACGGTAATAATATTATAAGTGAAGAAGATTAATATTTGCTTAAACTGTTTGGTAAAGGAAATAATAACTACCAATGCATTACAATGCCATTGTAAAATAATGATTAAAAGTCAATGACTGCCAGGTTTATACCTATAACATGTACAAAAGATCAAAGTCACGTAATAACACTCAGCAAATATTATATTGTACCCTTTACTATTATTATTTTATGAAAAATAAACAGTTTTTGTATTAGAAATATCATTTCATTTACTGTCTGTAAAATATTTAAATCAGATGAAAGTACAGTCAATAAATTCAAAATTTATGCTGAGGCCTAAAAAAAATGCTTCTGGTTTGGGTTAGCTTACGAAATAGACCCGGACCCTTCAATTTGTATAGTCTTTTGGTTATAAAAAAGCTTTTGGTATATATATATATATATTTATTTGATTCTGTGTTTAAATATGTATTTTTAAAAGCTTCATACTGCAGAATACGCAGAATATAAGCCTTTCCCCTTGTTTTTGGAAGATGTGACCCTATTACCACATATTTTTTTGTTTTTCGCTTGATATTATAAATAAGCAGAAATGTAAAATAAGGTCAAATAAATACACTTTCTGTTTCTTGCATGATAAATATTTTAGCCTTATAAAAGTACATTCAATTTGAATAATTAATTACGCAGAGTTCAATATTTTCTGCTAAAAGTAAAAACTCAGCCATCCTTAGTGACTATAGAATGAGCAAATAATTTCATTTTTATCCAGGGGGCTATTAATCAAAAAGCATCAATAACGTGTCGATATTCAGGAAAAATTCTCTCATGCTCAGATGTCTAAAATGTATATATATGTGCCATCAGTTATGGAATTATTGAGGAATTTTAGGATTACATTAAGTTACGTTGCATCAAAGAAAACATGATATTGTTTAGGGTTTATCATGTTGTATGACGTTTAGTGTTCTTGTGATGTACTTTACAGGGATGATTAAATTCCGGATTAATCCGGAATTCCGGATTTAAGGCCTCACGGATCGATTTTGAGATTAATGTAAATCCGTTGAGTTTTTTTCTAGGGGGTAGGGGTACAGGGAGCGATTCGAGCTCAGTTCGAACAATATACATTTTCTGGCATAGAGAAAGAAATAGTGTTGAGACGTTTGGCCTCCTTAAAAATCACAAGGGCTGATTCTGAATCAATTTTCATAGAATTTGATAGCCTGTTTGAGAGACTTGAACTGCTGTGGGACAATCTAGTTTGTGTGCTACTGGACTCATGTAACACCATGAGGGGAAAAAATCTGGCATGGGGACCAGAATACGTCAAAGTCCACCATGTCCACAACAGCTACGCTGCCAAAGCATTTAAGTCCCGTTTGGATATTACTTGTAATAATATATATAATAATTAATAACATTATATTCTCATCAAATGTGCAGAAAATGGACACTTTTACAATAAACATTTGCAAGCATGATAATTGATATGTTGTTCATTATTATAAATCAAACATCCCACAGTGTAGACTGTTCATACACAGGCATTTGATCATAGCCAGTTGAGTTTTATGGGAAGTGGACAACTGAACCAAAATGTCAGGTACATGTCTTATGCCTGTGACATCAGGTAAAAAAAGATTCCTGATAATTGTTCTGATTGTGGATGTCTCGTGTTGAACATAATTTTACCTACCAAACCGAAAGATGTACTCCTTGAACACTATTCTAAGGCAAAAAAGGGTATTAAAATCCCTGAAATACGGAAAGCTTCGGGAGATCGCCCCGCTTGTCCCCCCACAAGGGCTTTGCCCTGGACCCATCGGGGACCTTGAGCGGCCCCCTGAACCCCACGCAGACATTTTCAGGATTGGCAACTTGGCTCTGTTATCATCCCTGACTTGACAATTTTAGAGTAAAACCCCATTTTTGAGTGGTATTGATCAGTAAAATGATAAATAAGAAACAATCCTATATTTACTTGAACCCCTTTTCAATACTTTATTTTTGTGGTGATAATGATTTTGATTGTAATAAATTTTGCATGTTTGAAGGTGATTATTGAGGCTTTTTATTTTGTGTTTTTCATATGCATTTCCAAGGTCACAAAAGGTCAACCAATTCATGCAAAATGAACACAATTTTTATCATACAGAAAATCAAGTACCAATGTATATGTAACTGAAGAACGTTCTGGACAGTCACATGACACTTTGCGTACATGTTACTACATCATTGGTTACCGGTACCTAATTCTCTTATACTTCATAAATACTGTGGGACAATTGACTGACAAAATCTTGTTTTAATGAATATGCATGAGGCAGGGGAGAGAACTCTTCTTCCAATGAATTATCATGCAACGAATAAATATTCTTGAATAACTTGTAGTATCCGTAGCCTCCATGGCCACGTGGTCTACTCAGTCTGCTGTCAAAGTATCATTGTTCTAAATAGGCGGAGCGTTTTCAATTCCAGCTTTAACCAGAATATTTTTTACAGGAAATTATCTGGTACTTTGTGGAACCAATATAACCTATTGCCTCATTAATTACTCATGATTACGAGATTTTCTTAGCCATATTGTCCAGTCAGCACACAAGGAAGCATCTATGGCAGTAGTGTATGGGGGGGGGGATATCTGACGATGTCATTATGTTACTAGTGACAATTCTCACCATGACCAAAACTCTGGCTTAAATAAACTGATGGGAATTTGTGTTCTAAAGTTGGCTGCGACATTTCAGTTCGCCTTATAGCCCTGGATCTTGCTGAATCGCGCGGTGAGATGGTGTTTTGAATTTGTCGTGTAAATTTTGGGTCTTTATGACCGACATTTTCTAGATAGCAAGTTTTTTTCTTATCTGTTTTGCTAGAAGTAACTGTTAGACAGAAGCTTTCTATAGTTTTAAATCCGAAACTATATCCTGCAATTCTGTTGATGGAGACTGTGAACAGTAAACACCTAGATTTACTAATTAATACTTGTCAGGATCTGTGTTTTTCTCGGCAAAATGTATTCATGACTATCCCAAATGCACTCGATTTAATGTATTACTGAACTGTTGCAAATGAACTTGAGTAAGCATTTCATTAGGTTTCACTTCAACCAGCAAAATAAATCATAGCTTTGAATTATGAGTGCAAAAACAATGAATGAAACACTTGAAAGAAAACACTTGAAAGAGTATAAACTGACTGTTGGAAGCCACCGTTGAGACAGCACAAATTAAGTGTCTGTTTGGTGCTTAATTGCATTGTGATCATGCTTTGTTTAACTGGTTGACAATACCAGGGATGTGATTTGTCCATGGATTTTTGCAGATCAAATGGTTTCAGGGATAAAAAAAGGTTAATTTTTGTTATTACTTTAATTGTTGTTAGTATTGACACTCCGGTTTGCCTCAAATTTGTAGTCAGAATAGGCCCCAAATGGGTTTTTTCAAAAGCCAGTTTTGCTTCTGCGGCACCCACTTTAGCCTCCATTTAGGGCCTTATTATATATATAAAGTGCGCCCAAACCCATTGCCAAAATGGTTTCAGTTATTGATGGGTTGATAAATCAGACCGTCAGTAAATTGTTGATGATATTGGCATAGTTAGTTATTGACGAAAAATGGATTTTTTTTTGTCAAATGAATTGTGTAAGAATGACTTCCCCTTAATTTAAAATAACTTTTGTTAGGTGATATCTGATTGGACAACTGCATTTGCTTGGCCAATCAATGGCCTCTTCACAAATCTTGTTTGGTCCACTGTAGAAAATGAGGAAGGTTAAATGTGTTAATTAACATGCTGTAAGAGGCCCTGAAAGAAGACACAACATATCTTTATACATTGAGGAAGGTGCAATGTGTTCATGCTATAAGAGGCCCTGATAGAGGACATAAGTTTTCATTATGTGCAAAAGGTTTAATGTGTCCTTGCAAAAAAGGCCCTTGTAGAGGATACAAGATTTGTTTATTCAGGAATGTTAAGTGTTTATGCTATAAGAGGCCCTGCTAGAGGACACAACATTACGTTATACGAGGAAGGTTCAAAGTCACCTTCAAAGTAAACAAAATCATATTCACATTAAACAAGTACAGCTTAAACACTTGCTCCTATTTTGTAAGGAAAGAGGCCCTGATAGAGGACACAGTTATACTTTATGCGAGGAAGGTTCAATGTGTTTATGCTATAAGAGGCCCTGATAGAGGACACACAATTACTTTGAGAGGAAGATTTAATGTGTTTATGCTATATGAGGCCCTGATAGAGGACACAATATTACTATACGCAAGGAAGATTCAATTTGTTTATGTTAAAAGAGGCCCTGAAAGAGGACACACCATTACCTTATGCGAGGAAGATTCAATGTGTTATGCTATCAGAGGCTGGAACATTTGTTTTGGAATAGAAAGTGAATTAATAAATGTGTTCTCAACTCAATTGGTTGCAAACATTGTGTCATGATTGAGCATTATATTTTATTGCATACGTCCCATTATAGGACTTCAAATCCATCTCCATCTCTTCCAAAATGTATAAATTACTCTTCAGTTATCTCATTGAGTTGCATATTGGAATGTTAAGGGCAAAAGGCTTAGGTTATTATTCACTTTATGTGCCCAATTTTGTAGGTCATAAAACTGATAGAAGACTACAAAATAACAGAAATTGTATGTAACCATCCTCAGCTAATATTCACAAGTCTCCTCTATTTGCATTTGTAAGCTTTTCTAATTTTGAAGCATTGAACGGTCACTTTTTAATAA
Source organism: Mya arenaria (assembly GCF_026914265.1). Classification (NCBI taxonomy): domain Eukaryota; kingdom Metazoa; phylum Mollusca; class Bivalvia; order Myida; family Myidae; genus Mya; species Mya arenaria. Next base: position 21,844,535 of record NC_069138.1, read on the forward strand.
AGAGCAGATCTCAATTGTTTATATAGAAGACTGCGGAAAAACTCATTTATTTTAAAGCATAAGTAACTATAAAACGTCAATTTTCGAATTTTAATTTGAAAAACTCAAAGTGATCTGCTATTGTCTGAAGTCTTATTTATAATGTACTGGTTTAACGCGAAAATTGGTTCTTTCGGAAACAAAACAAAAAGTGGACAAATCTGTGAGAGTTACAACTTTAAACTAATTGATGAACATGTTTCACTTTAGTAATGCAAACAATTATGTAAAGTTTAAATTTGTTCTTTTTTATCTGAAAATATTATTCAGTAATGATTTATAGCTTGTATATATATCATTGACATATTTCAATTTTATAGACTTAATCATAATGCATTTTAAATATTCTTGCACAACTTAGTTAAAGGCAGAATCCAGTTTAAATATTTATTAATAAGATGTAAGTAAACATCGTGGAAATAGCGCTGCCAAGTTTATTTTGTTTGACTTCTCTATTGGATCAAGTGGTGACGATTAGTTATCAATAGATTAAACATTGACTAGCGGGATAATCATGTGTTGGATTATTGAAAAAATTTCGCTGAGTACAGATAAGCATTTTATAGAAATGGAAACCGTGCAGATTGGGCGAATTGGTTGTTGAAATTGGAGTTGAAAAGGAATCCGGATCTTTCGTAGTTTATAGATAGATATATATATATATATATATATACAAGCATTTGGATTTTTAATGGCTTCTAATGCATGGTTAGATGGATCATTTCAGGATTAGAAGTAATGGCAGTTAAATTTTCAAAATGTTCGATTTCTACTCTGATCATAGCTAGACTAAGTGATATAGTGCTAATGAAAAAGTGATTTATTGAATATAGAATATCGTGTGTTCTGTAAATATTTGCTTTAAGCTAGTGCTTACGATATTTGTGGCTATGTTTGGATTTTGATAGCTGAGTTTGAATAAAAAAATGATGTGAACTGTTCCAAGTTATTTTCGAAGTTTTTCGGAGTTTAAATAAAAATCATGTGATCTTTATGAACTATAAATGTAAGAGTTTTCGGAGAAATTCAAACATCAGAAAGGATAATTCAAACAAGAAAATGTCTGTTTCGTTTTCTGAAGGTATGTTTTTTTAAATTTATTTTTGTCCACTTTAAGTTAGGGAAGAAATACGTTTGAGCATTTTAACGTATTCTTGTAAATACTTGAAGCCATAAGACGCTTAATGTTATATTTATAACTAGATTACAATTAAAACATGTGAAATAAAAGCAAAATATGGAAATACAGTTTGAAATAATTAAAAAACGCTTTTCTAATGTTTTGAAAGTTTCTTAATCAAAAAAGCTGTTTTAAAATATTTTTTTGGAAGTCATGCATGATTATAATTGAAAATGAAATCGTGTCAAAACAAGACAATGTTTTATTGCGATATGGGTTTCCACTGCCCCTGGGACGGAATAATATAAGTGAACATATTTAAAATACAGTTAATGTGCGTGTGCTCAAAACATATAACAGTGTCAATATTTGCTTGATTTTTTACTAAACACGAATTTCCATTTCTACTGAAAGGAAATGTTCGAACTTTCTCCATAATGTAAAGAGGAGTCGTTAAGGTCATGCAAGATTCAGAAATATTTATCTAGCATTGATGAGGAATGAAAATTTTCTGAATACCCATAAGAATCTTTTAAAGAAAAGTTTTTATGCAGTGAGTACATAATAGCGGACTTTAATGCTGCCTGTAAGACCTTTTATTGAAAATCAAGTGTACAGTTTTTGTACCCAAATTCTTTGCCGAAATTCACCATATATTGTTCGTTGATTACATAAATTGTGCTTCCATTCACATTTGTTTAAATATTAAGAGTTTTTCAACTCAAATATAAGAGCGATGCTTTCGTATTAAAATGAATAGTATAGTACATTTCAATATTTGTGAAAAGATCGCTTGAAGATGACATTGTCTGCCCTTTATACCCCTGATGAATGTATTTCTAATCATAACTCTCCTTAGCATATTCATTTTATTCATACCAATTGAACTAATATTAAGTCTTATGTCACTTGAGGGTATGAAAAAGGATTCTTCAATAATTTTCGAGTGTTTTCTAGACAAGTTCGTCTTCAATAATTTTCAAGTGGTTTTTAGGCAAAGTTCAGTACCTGTAATTTTCAAACCTTTAAATAGCACTCAATAAAACCACTGAATTGAACTTTCTGTTTCAAGGCCTTTTCAGAGAACTTTTAATGAAACAAAATTAAAAAAAGTAATGCCATTCTTTAGTAAGTACATTGCTAGTATAACGAATTATAATATTTGTTATAATATATGCACTACTGTAATTTTATAATATTACTTTTTCTTGTAATGCCAGTATAGTCATTATGAATCCTAAAAAATGCTTACACTAAGTTGTCTCTTTTTCAAAGGAAATTAAAAGTCAAATTAAATCTTGTCATTATTTTTTATAAACTAAATTGTCATTGGTATATATATTATAGCTATTGTCATGGTGCAAAAAATGTAATTTTCATCACTGTTTACCATTTCAAGATATTAAAATGATGAAACTTGGTACACATGTTCACAATAGCTATTAATGTGCTTGTGTGTGTGTGTCCTGTCCCATGGTGCATCTCTGGCTAAAATACTTGTTACAAGAGTTATGTCCCTTGATCAACAGCATTAATACTGAACATTATGCTTGAGAAGCTAAGACTTGTTGTGAACTATGTAATAGTAAGATGACATGAAGTAACCTTTTTATGATTAAGAATTGACAGGTGAGCATAGCCTAGTGAAATGTTACTTCAAGTCATATCATTGTCTTAGAATACAACCTCATTGGTTGACTCACTGTCTGTGCAAAATCTGAAGCAGAGAGTGTGTATAGGATGAGTGGCAGTAGGTGGACGTTTAAAGGCCTACAAAAGATGAAATTATTAATGATTCAACCTAGTACTGCAGCATCACTGGCTGAAAATGTAGGTTGTATCCAAAAATTCTTCTTTATTTATTCAGAATATTCTTCAGAATATTTATTATTATAATTTGTATCATAATGTAACTCCTTTATTTCAGATGGTCTTGCTAAAATCAAGGAAACCATTCGCAAGCAGCAAAGCAAGTCTTCAGCTAAAGGTAAATTTATATATAGGATTGATAGTTTAAACTGTACAAGAAGAATTAAAAAGAAAGTTATAGTAAATTATGCACCAGTCAATTGTAACTACGCGCCCCATCCCCCCCCCCCCCCAGGTCCAGAAAGGGCCGTGTTTGTTTTTTTTACCTTCCAGGTGGCCCCGCAGTGCCAGGTGCATGCTTTTAAAATAGCGGGAATGGGCCTTCCCTGTGGTGCGGGGGCATTTGGCAGGTATTTTATCAGCGGTTAGCTCCCGCAGGACGGGGATTTTACACCGGCTTGGCTGGACCGAAAGTCAAAGTCCCTGCTATTTCCCGGACCTGGGGGGGTGGCGTGGTTACTATTGACTGGTGCATTACACTGTGTCATTCTCATTAGCACGGTGTTGCGCCTGAGAGTATGGTCATGTGTTGTGGAGGAAAACGGAGAAAAACCCACTTGTCCAATTTGGTGATCACTCACCAAACTCACAGGCGCCCAGGCCAGGAATCGAACCGGGGTCCCCTGTTAATAAACCTTCAAGAAATATTTTTTCTATTCAAAAACTAAAATAAACTTGCAAATTAAAAAATAGGTTTCAGATCAAAATATTGATGGCGTATAATAGAACAAATATGTCGAACAGAACTAATTAGTTTTTTTGTCAAAATGAGTTGTATTATTTTGAAAACAAATCTGAGTGCTTTTTTATTTCAAAACAGGTCAGCTATTGTATATAGCCTTGTAACTTAATTGTTTATAGAAAATATTTGAACTATTGTATATAAGTATTGACATTCTTCAATAAAATTCAATTTGTGCCATAATTAATAATGTCAAACAAAATTAAGGTTGAAGCAAATGTGATAGAGCAATATGTATTGTACTTTCAACTGAATTGTTAACTTTATATAACTTGATAGTATCTGGAATTTTTATTATGGTCTGTAGGATTTAAACAATCATTAAGCAAATAGAAATTAATCTAATGATCTTGAAGTCCAAAACGTTAAGCTGGTCCTTAATGGGTAACAATAAATGTATTTTAGTGTTCATGCTTAAAAAGTGCTTCCACTTGCAACGGGATCACCAGACAGATTCACTTTTAATCATTTAGAATAACTCTGATAACCAAAAAATCCCAGATGCAGATTACATTTTGCTCCAGATTTCCATTTAAATTGAAAACCAAAACAACTGGCAATTTTCTGTTTTGTCATAAATTTATTATGGTTATTAAAAGCTTGTACTTGCAGCTGCCTATAATAGAGACATTCGATACTCATTTCTTGCTGAACACTAAGAAAGTGGGATTGTTTATTTATCTTTAAAAAAATTTGCCTTTCAATTTAATCATTTTATTTACCAAATATAAACAATAATTATTGCATAATGAATGAACATTTTTCTTGTATTCCAACAAATCTTTATCCATTACAAAAGTTATGTTCATCATTTTATTACTTGTAAATTATTACTTTTGTGTTTACCAACATTTTTGTGTGTATTTGAATCAGTAAGAAAATAGTGCAAATTCCGACATAAATGGCTTTCGTTTTAACATTAGTCATTATTGTAATGATTTTTAGATTATAATACGTAGTCAGTATTGTGAAAGTTTTTGGCGTGGTACCAAAGCCATTTGTATTTATGCTCATTTTGAAGCATGACATAGTAAAGAATTCAAACAATAATTATTCAGGTCAATTGCTTAACGCGAGTCCCTGATAAATCAAGGAAGAAATATCTCTTTTTTACGAATGGTAGTGCAGAAACACTAAATGCATTGAAAACTCTTATGTTTATTTAATTTGGCAAATATTAAATTTAAGTACGAATAAGTGCTCTAGCTAGCTTCTAGCTGCCTTCTTTATGAATATATGTAAAAAAAAATCCACTTGACCGCTTAAATTGACCCAAAGTCAATTTTTTCAGTAAAGCAAATTTTAGTTTTAATGGGGAGTTATTCTTTTGTTGGCCAATATTAAAGTTAGAAATGTATAGGTGCTCTTATTGTTTTCTTTATGTATATAATTATGTTAAACAAATCCACTTGACCGATGTCAATGTTTACCAATGTCTCTTAGACATGATGCTAATTTAGAAGGCATTTTGTTCATACTTAGAGGGTCTTCAATGGTTTAAAGCTAGTGTTTATTTTTAGAAATATTTTTCATTTTTTTTACTTACCCACGTTAAAACATACCCTTATTTTTTCGTGTTTTTTTTAGGCACATTGACCTCTAACATTTATCAAATGTAGCAATTGAGTGCCATTCATGAATTTGTAGATAGGTTTGTTCAATAAGGGTTTTGGCAACAAGTTGAACATAGTTTGAATCATATTGGTATTTTCCTTTGTATTCTAATATAAATGTTATAATTTTTCAGACCACAACAATGAAGACATAGACGATTCCCCTGGGTCATTGGGCGCCAACCCAAGGTCCCTGCACGACCCCTGCGAACCCATTATGCCTCGTTCACAGGAATTAATCGAAGGAGCTGAGAAAACTGCCAAGGTGCGGAAAGTCGCAGCAGGTCCAGCTGCTCCCTCGTATAAAGGTACTATTTCGCGAATTGGTTTTGAATGCATGTGATCCTTGTTGAATCCATTTACTGTACATTTTGTACTAAATGTACTAAAGCAGTTATTGAAATGAGACTGTTGAATGAACGAGTCCAAAATTTCCAGAAATGTTGGCAAAACTTGTTTGTTTTTACAAGTCCTGCTATATAAAATGCAGAATTTGTGCAAGCCAGGAAAGAACTTAACAAGTATAGAACTTGCAGGCTTGTGCTAACCTGTATAACTGCTAAAATGAAAATCTAATTTTCACTTTTTTTGTTTGTCTTACAAGGACGTATGCGGTAACATATGAACTGCAACATGAACCTTCCTTTGTATATTTCATTGTTGAAATGATCATTTTTTTGCATCATGTGTAGCTGAAGTGCTGGCTTCAATTGTAATAGCCTTCTCATGCTAGCATGCTAGCTTCTATGGTGTTAGCTTTAATGCTTAACCTTTTTTCATGTTAGCTTCTTTGGTGTCAGCTTCTCTCATGCTAGCTTCTATGACACTGGCTTCTTTAATGATGTTAGCTTCTTTCATGTTATCCTCAATAGTGCTAGCTTTTCTAATGCTAGTTTCTTTCATGCTAGCTTTTGATGCTAGCTTTTTCATGCTAGCTAATATGATGCTAGCTCTTCTCAGGCTAGTTCATATGAGATAAGCTTTTCACATGCAAGCTTCTCTCCTGCTAGCTTCTATGCAATGGTATATACAGCCCATGATAAATCGAACAAATCCAGACAAGATCTATGACTAATGTTTTGCCTATGATATTGCAGGCTTCAGTGAAACAGAGGTCAAATACCGTATTGTGGAGTCGAAGCCAGGCCGGGGTCCGGATAGTGGGAAGAAGGATAAGAAACGACAAGTCAGCCTCAAAGTCCAGGATAAACGCATAGACCCTTTCGGCAGTAAGGGTTTTTGTTTAACGTGTATTTGATCATCTTAATTAAAAAAAGTAATAGCAAATAATGATATGATATTAAATCAGCCTCAAGGTCTGGGATAAATGCATTGAATCTTTAGACAGCAATGATGTTCATTGTAATTAATTTGAACAATTGCCATCAATTTCACATTCGTGACACTGACAAATGATGTCAACAAGTCGCTATAGCAGTGTAGGATCAAGCCTCTATGAGGAACAGCTTAAGGTGTCCAATACACAAACACATGCATTTTGGATACCTGGTGACCGCTATAATTTTGGTATGATTTGAAAGGGTTTTATTTACATATAAAGAAAATGTAAAAATAAGACAAAAATATTAAGTCAAACAAACTTTTTTGGCCTTGAAAGATTGTGAAATTGCTCATTACACGTCCCATTTTGGAATAAAGAGCAAAAATACAAATTACAATAACTTATTGTTTAATGTTGTTTTGGTCGTTTATTTTTCATATTATCAATACAAAAGAACTAAATCCGATTATTTCTTCTGATACCCTTGTCAGTCATCTGAATCTCTTTATTCCAGCTTGGTTAACAGTTGAGGAAGGGGAAGGAAAAAGTAAGAAGGTGACGAGAGTTATTGCCCCTTCCCGTAAACCACAAAAACAGCACCAGCAGCAGCAACAACAACAGCAGCCAAAGAACAAAGGTTTGGCCAAGAAATAAAAATGAATATTTAATGATCTATATGAAATGAAATAAAAATACATCACATAAAAAAATAGTGATTTATTGAAAATTTGAATTTGAAAATCTGCAGCATTATATATAGATAACGTGCAATGCTCAAGAAATTAAAAAGCATTCAAAATTAAAGAAGGAAACTTTATTGAATATCTGACATAAAATATAAATTTAAAACAAATATTAAAAAAATAGTCAAATAATTGATCTGATGTCTTGAAATGAATGAAATATAATTAAAATGTCTTAAAGCTGCACTCTCACAGATTGACCATTTTTACAACTTTTTTATTTTTTGTCTTGGAAAGAGCAATTTTTTGCGTAAATATCTGCAAATCAATGATATAAGATTGCTGACAAAAAGTCATATCATAAATTTTCATATTTCCGTTCAAAAATTAATGTTTTATAGCCTAAACTGTCAAAACGTTCAATCTGTGAGAGTCCAGCTTTTAGATTACTTTTGAAAATTCCATGGTGTCACACTTTCATTACTGCTCTCTAACTTAGGCATTGGTTATCCAATCTTTACCAAACTTGGATTACAGTGTAAAATGGATTTATATCTCAACTGAGTTTGATCAACACCCACATTATACTATTGAAATCAGAGTTATAGCCCATGTTTTGTCAAAAATTCAAGTTCCAAATAACAGGTGCTCACAACAGGCAGCTTTTATCAATTGCAGAATTCTCGTTTTGACTGCGGTCTTGTCCCTGTAGTTTCCTCTGTTTATGTTATATGTATGCTCTACTTCCAGAAATCATCACAACGTCTTCATGGCGAGCAGGTCAGGAACTCGTGTTGAGGGAGCTCGGACCGGCAAAGAAATCTTCCAGCGGGAAATCAAAGCATAGGGACACAGGTGGGTGGGAAGTATATATAGATGGTGGGGATGGATCAGTGTATATTGTCAATGTTACTTAGATTAGAACCCTTAACCATTTCTTATTTCTATGGGCAATTATCACAAATCACATGGCTTTCCAAGTCACTGTATTTTAAATTAGTTGGTAAAGGAGATATAAGATCAAAACTTGATCACTTGAATTAGAGCTAGCAATTAAGGTCCTATTATGCATGAATATGCATTAAAATGTGCCAAGCTTTAAAATGCGCCAATTACGATAGAATTCAAATGTCGGTTCATATTGGTACAAACTGTATCAGATACAGTGTACCATTACTACGATCAATTTAAGACAATTGTACCCAAAAAGGTTTGTAGCATCATTGTCTTACAAATAAATTAATAGAAATACAATCTGTAGCATTTGAATAAACTTGTTTGTAGTTTTAAATGGCAGGTTTATATGTTTCTAGTTTAAATGGCGTTTAATGATTTCTCATCAAATTTATATGAAATCTGATACAATTTTGCAAATTCCATACAATTCTTTATACGATGTGATATTTTCTCATATGACATAAGGTAAAATTCTTTCCAAATCTCCACCCTTTTATTTAGTGGATAAGTAATCCTTTTTTTTCAGATTTATTCCTATTTTTACGACACGTCTAAATTTCATTACAATGCAGCATACAGATTGTATTGAAGAACATTTTGCTTGTCAGAATAGGAATTGGACTTTTAAGATTTTATTTTCATGCAGCGTCATGGCTTGATACCAAAATCTTGTTTGTAATATTGATTTCGCCCCCTCATTAATTTAATGAAAATTATAAAGAGTTGGAAATATCAATAAGATTATATGATCATATGGTTAATAATTATGTAAATGAATAGATGATCAGAAATTATCTGATTTTATAATTATGTGAAAAGAAATCATGATCATAAATACATTAAATGAACACAATTTTAAACTATTTTAAATGTGAACATGACTGATAATTTCCATTGAAATCTTAAAAAAAGTTAAGTACAGGAGAAAAAATAAATGTCAAAAATATTTTTGACCTTCAATTTTTTTTTTATTAATCATTGCTGTAGAGCAAAACACTTATGTTTAAGCCAATGTACTAGCTGTATTTACCTTCTAAATAATGATTGAAGATTAAAGATCCCATACATATTTAAGAGCAAAATATACAAAAGCAATATTTGAGATGATAAGCATTATTTGATGGTCTATTTTTCGGATCATTATGCTGCTTTAATATTAGAAAAAAACAACATCTGATGGTGTTTGATTATGCAGTATTAATAACAGTCATGACTTCAAATACTCGACGAAATGGAAATATCCCCATATTACTGACAGAAACTAATTTTGACTTTTATTGGTTTTGAAATTTAATACCTCTTCAGTTCAGGTGTTAATCTGATAACCAAATTTTCTTTGATATTTCGACAATTTCAACTTCATTTTAAATGGCAGTTTTTTGTACAGAATGGCCTTGAAGTGTGTTTACAAACAATTATATTTTCATTATGATGACCTTGACCTTTTAGAGTGAACCTAGTTTCAAGGTCAAACTCTTACTGATAAGTAGATTTGTTTTTTTCATCTATTTGCAATAGCTATCCTGGGGATATCAGATTAACCATTAAAAAGCATGAGTTTGTATAAAAAAAAACATGACAGGCCTTCTTACAATTGTGGTTTAATACCAGATTTCCTTGAGTCTACACAATTAATGGAATGGAATGGTCTATGGAGGATATTCATATTTGAGCTGTTGATAGAAATCTAGTCACTGTTTCAGAAAAGTAATGTCAAGGCCTAATTTAATAATAATAGGGTCAGTCAAGCTGAGATTATTGAAATATTTTGATTGTAATAAAAAAAAAATGTCTGCACAAAGTTTTGAAATTAACACATCTTGTCACATTTTAAGTGGACTTGAATTAGATTTAATCCTACTGGCATCCCACATTATAGGAAGAAAATAAACGTATTGGTCTAGAAATGTTATCAATCGTCGAATTAATTTCATTCAAAAAATGAATGCCATTGTATTTAAAAAAAAAAAAAAATGAGACTTAAAGATTGAAAAGTCAGAGGTGCAGAATTTATGCAATCATTTTCTGTCAAAGTTACTGCATAAGTTAAATATTGTTTATTTACATATTGGTAAACAAATATTTAAACTCCATTTAGGCCTTATTATAAGTGGGCGGTGGGGTGTATATTTATAGGAAATGTCATTAAATTTTATGAAATTTCGTATGCAGGATGAGTAAAAGTTTTATAACGGGATATCTTTACTTCAAAGCATCGTAAATGACACGCACAAGTCAAGTGGGGCGAAAATTCAGCCCTAATTTGTTTACGGAGGGCTTTCATGAATGCATAAGTAACGGGTTGTCACAGTGTGAAACATATGATTAAAGATGCAATTTTTTTGTAATATCTTTTTTTTATACGCCTGTTTGAAAAATTGGACCATTATTTACTCTAACATATCCTGTGACACCAAAAAATGTTCATAATAAAATAAATCAGCTATTTGACATTTTTTCACCTTCATTATTGTCATTACATCATGCAGTTTGTTTATGTGTAATATTACAGTGTGTTTATACCACTGATAACTTATGTCATGAATGCTACATTGGAAGGCAAAATTTTGCTTTGAATGTCAAGACTTTAACCCAAGAAAACTTTACTCTTTCTTCACCATTTTAAATGAAACCTGCACCATTTTAAATAAAACCTAGCGCAGTCTACACCACTTACGGAGCCCCGCCTTCGGTCAGAGTCCCATTTAGAGCTTAGTTTTTGGAAACAGGTTTGTCATATTGAGGAAACTAATCACCTAATAAAATGGCAGGGCTCTTTTAGCGGCAATATGAGTCTGCCCTATGTTTCATTTAAAATGGTGGAGAAAGGTGTTTAAAGTCTTCAGTTGAAGCAAAATGTTGCCTTCCGATGTAGCATTTTTGACGTAATTTATCACTTGTTAATATACACACAATGTATATCAAATTCATGCTTTACTTAAAAATCCATCTTCAAGTGAAACCAGCATAATATAATAATCTTTTGCAAAATTAATATAAACCTAATGGGTGTTTGGCCTTTGGGGGTTGTTTTCTCACTGAGACCTTGATGTTTAAGAACTAATTGGTCAAGAGAGCCTTAAATGATTTAATTGTCAATATTTTGAGTGAAATACAATCATTTAATTTTTGCAGTTATACCTTAATTGTGACTGTAAAATCTTCAAAGGCTCTTTTCAAAAAATTTACCACAATAATTGATTGAAGAAACCAAATATTGAACTATTTTAAAATGTTCTTTGACATTTTCAAATAAAAAAAATAAATAAAGCTGATGATATTTAATATATATGCTAATCGTGAATGAACAAAACTGAATTTGAAAAACATAAAATTAACTAAAAAATTAATATCACATCTACAGATAATTGAAAATATGCTGATTTTGTGAATATTAATGTGTATTTGAAAATCATACTTAACAAATTATAAAAAGGATATATTTACAGAAAGTTGGTAATCTGGCAAATGAAAGATATACTGTCATTTTCCAATTGAATTATGGTAGAAGTAAAATAATTGGACATTATTGGTCTTTTTATACCTACAAGGAAAATCATTGATATTTTTTGTATCTTAAAAAATGAAGGATAAAAGTTTTTGTAGCTTCATTTCTGAGTCTGTTTAAAGTAGAAGTCTTGCAATTAACAGTATCATGTTAAATGTTCAATTTAATCTCATACCTTACATACAAATTACATAAGGTTATCCTGGTTCTATATGGATGTTCGATTATAAGTAAGGAAAATGTCTTTTTTAATGTAACTCCCTTTCATTGATTTGTTTGCCTAATTTGCACTTTCAAAAAAGTGCAGTCTGCGAACAACAAGGTATCTATTGATATAAGAGATCATTATTTAAATAATTAAATAATAAAGAGTGCAGTTATTTAATATTTTCGATGCAGGGGAAATTCCTTATTGAATTTTTCCTTTAATAACGAACAATTTGTGCAGTTTATATATTCACCATTTACTGTTTTTCATGTTTTAACGAAATTGACAGATATCTGTCTCCATATTTAATAAAAATAGAATAATTTGATAGTCTTGTCTAATTACTTGCATTCATCTAGAGATTCCTCAATATATGGAATTAAAGCTGCGCTCGCACCGATTGACAGTTTTGAAGTTTTTGTTCAATTTTTGTCTCAGAATCAGCTAATTTTGGCATGAATGCTTTCAATTCAGTTGTAAAGATAACTCAGAATTAAACAGATCTCAATTGCTTGAAAAATACAGAAAAATTCATTTTTTTATTAAAGCGTAAGTAACGCTTTTTGCCATAAACATCAATATTCAAACATATGAAAATCTGTGATCTGATCTTTTGTCAGCAGTCTTATATCACTGCATGGTTTCCAGATAGTTGCTCAATTCGCTCATTGAAAGACAATTTAAGAATATGAAAGTCCTCAAAACAATCAATCTGTGAGAGTACAGCTTTAATATATAACAATATATTTACACAATATATTTGTCAAATTTGAAGCATTTTTGCTGTCTGAAAATTATTAATATGAAATCCTTAAACAAGCCCAACAATGCATGCTGTTGACATATTGTGTCAGATTTAAAAATGATGAATTTATTAGTTTTTTTAAACAGATTCCACAAGTGCAAATATTTCCCAGTGGGTATTAATTTAATATTTGTTATTCAAAAAGAAATATTTACAGCATTTGTACTATTTTGAAAAATTTCTTAATTTATTGTTTTGAAATGGAAAGTAAAAAATACACCAGGTGTGGGGGTCGAACTTATGATCATCATTTTGATTAAATTACTTATTAAATAAATTATGATTGATGTAGGCTTTATTATTTTGCTCATTTCAGATTTATGATAATTAACATTTTGGATTGATTGAATTTTTTAAAACGATCTTGAAAATACTTGTTCCATGAAATGCATTGTGAAGGTTTTTTTAATTTATAAGTATATATAAGGGAAAAGCTTTTAATGTACCTCCTAGCAATACTTTCCAAAGATTTTTTTCTAATAAGCTGAAGTAAAGAAATACAAAAATTCTAACATTTTAAAATGTATACTATTTATAATCCTTAATTATTTTATACTTGAAAGAAATGGAGCTGGGAATACTAAATGATGTTGTAATGTTGTATCCAGTGCTCTAATCCATCTTACTTTTGTAATTGTCTTCATTAAAAAATTGGATACAGCTATTGTGAAAAAAAAAATAATATGTAACCTATTTAATAGAATCTAGATGCTTTTATTTCCAGGTCACCAGTTCATTGTTATGTTTTCTTATGTTATGTATATTTGGTATTCATGTCGGAAAATAATCTCATTGAGCTAATGTTTCTTGTTATCATATATCCCGCTTTAAATAAAGATTCTTGTATCCTGTATCTTTAATGTAAATTTCAGTGTAAATAGAGAAATAGGAGATTCAAAATTTTAAAAATAAAAATGCATTGGCTTGATCAATTAACTCATGGTGGACTAATGGGTTTGTTTTTGTAGCTTTCCTCTCAGCACTCTAAGACCACTTTCTTGCATTAGGGTTTTAACCAGGTTTTAAAAAGAACAGGGTATTGCAGAAGAGGATAGGGTGTTGCAGAAGGGGACAGGGTGTTGCAGAAGAGGATAGGGTGTTGCAGAAGGGGACAGGGTGTTGCAGAAGGGGACAGGTTGTTGCAGAAGGGGACAGGTTGTTGCAGAAGGGGACAGGGTGTTGCAGAAGGGGACAGGGTGTTGCAGAAGGGGACAGGGTGTCGCAGAAGGGGACAGGGTGTTGAGGGACAAAAGGGCGCATTGTATCGGGCAGTGCATATTTAAAGCATTAAGAATTTTATTGAAAATATTAGAAATTGTGCTTATTTAAAGTGACATTAGGTTTCAACTACTAAATTTGATAAGTGTGTTTGAGTTTATAATTACATTTTAAGTTTTAATCAAGACGTTATCTTAAACATTTAATTCATTAAAGGCAGGAAGGTTAACATGCTGGCCTCCATGTGGCAGAAGGGTGATTCCAAAAAAGGGCTGGGTGCAACATCCTCCCATAACCCTCTCCAGCTGAAACCCTATGCATAACAAGATTTATTGGTATATAATGCCATAATACAATTCATTGTGTCCCTATCATTGCTTAATAGAAGATGTTCAATCATTCTCTTGATTATAATAGAACTAACTGAATCAAAGATCAAACAAATAAGTTATTATTTCAGAAGACATCCACTCTGACGATGATGTTCCATTTGAACGCCCTGAGACGCAGGGTGGTGATGATTTCATGACTGGAGCGACAGCAACAGAACTTCAGCAGCATCGAGTGCTCTCCGAGGAGGCAAAACGTGTCTACAGCGATCTACAGATGGAAGATGATCATCCACAGAGTTATGGGGGTGGGTCCTTGGGCGTGGCGTCGATGGGCGAGAGAGAAAAGCGCTGGAAAGCTCCAGTGAAAAGGAAGGCCCCAAAGACTACAGGTTTGTTATTATGGTCTTGTATAGCGTGGACAAACTGTGAGAAACTGAGATCTGATATTTTTTAATCATATATATATTACTCAATACTGGTTTCCAGACATGTACACAAAAATTTGCCCAAAAACAAAAACTTTAATATGTTGTCAAAACGACAAATCTGTGAGAGCAGCTTTTGAGTTCAAATGTATTTTATATAATGCCTTCAAACTGAGATGTATCAAGGGTTATAGCGCGGACTTGAATCATGGTTATGTACTCTACTTAATTAAAAGAAGACAGAATTAAGGATCCACTTGCCGTGTTGCTTTTTGAATTCAGACCTATTTTATATAATTCATTTGAACTTTGATTTTTTAAATAAATGGATAACAGGATCATTATTGATGCAAAATAAGTCCTGTTTAAATGTTTTTATCGTTTCAAAGGAATTAAATGTCAGCGTAAATTGCACTTCAGACTGTGTTAAATTGCATTTAGTATTGAAATAGATATGATAGATATAAAAAAGGAGTTAAAGGATGTATTATGGATGAGAGGCAATCTTTAAAAGGATTACACCTTTAGATGATAATTAAATTATGTCCTTTAATGGTTCTAAAAATGTCTGTAAGGCTTTAAGAGAAATTTATGGATGCAAGATTTTGCAATTATTTAAGCCATATCTCATTTACGATTTTGTAAAACTTTTGATCCATGAATTGGAATTAGACCATCATTTTCAGAGATGATATTGTTACATTTGACATTTTGACATATATTGGGTGGGTGGGGGGTCGGAGTATCATGTCTACATTCAGTATAAGGGAAATCGGTCCTTTCATTGAGCCAACAAGGATTTCAAGCCAGGCGAGTTTGACTGCAGTATGTATATAGTTTTTGCTGACAAGAACAATTGTAATGTATTTTGTCTTTTACAGAAACAGAAAAACAACAACAGTCTAGCGCAAAGCAGCGGCACTATGACGCCGAACAGATACGAAAATACATGCAGCGTCAAAAAGCAGATCGGGTTCGCCAGCAGAAAGAAGAAGAACATCGCAGGAAGGAAGAGGAAGAAGCGAGGAGAAAACACCTTGAGGAGCTGTATAACAAGCAGAAACACGCGTCCTCACACTCTGCAGCGCAGGGGAAGAAGGAAAGAGCTCGGCAAAAACAGGTTGATTAAATTATAACTTAAACTTGAAGATTTTTTAACAAATTACACAGAAGGCAGGATTTTTATATTAATTAAAGCCATCCATCATTAGGCTGCAAAGATATGTTTGTGCAATTTACATATTAACATTAAGAATATTTCTGTGTTTGATTTATTTTGATTAACTACTATATTGTTTTTGCATGGATGACATTTTGAATAACACCATAATGATGCATCTATTTTTGTATGATTTATTTAAGTGAGGTAATAAAACAGAAATATTCTATGATTATACAGCAATTTTGTTAATTTGTTTCTTAAATAAGTTAATGTATGTAAAAAAAAAAAAGAGCTTCCGTCAAAACTTTGAAAAAAATTAAAACTTAACATTTTGACACTTAACTAGTAGCAATTTTTTGTATTAATTGAGATGGTAGAGCTTTTGCTTCCGGTGAGGAAGGTTTTGGGTTCAAATCCCGGCCGCTGTCACTTCTATCTCTTATCAGTTATGGCACTTAAACACAATTTGTGATGGCGTCAAGGCGGGATGAAGCCATAATGCAGCCAATAGGTGCAGGCAGACCTTAATAATCTCAAATAAACAATTACTAATGATGGATGGATTACCTTAAACAGTAACAAGCGTCAGCTACCTCTGTGGCACAGGAGAAGAAAGAATTGGTAATGTGTTTGGTTGAAGAACCTATCACAGGGTGGCATAATGAGCAGAAACAAGCATTGGAGAGCAAGAAGGAGCACTTCTCTACAAAACCCTTTCCTCCTGTTGCAGGTACTGGAAGCCATGCACGCCGCTGGACTAGTTGGAGAGGTACCCAGGAACAAGCTGTCTGAACATGCCCGTGCTCTGGTAGGTTTTAGATCATTAAAACAATAGCCAGCCTATCTAACCTCAGTGGTCGAAATTATCACAAGCCCGCAATTCATGCAATTGAAAAATGTCTATTGGGCTTGCTTAAATTCTGAATTAAGCAGGGCTTGTTCAGTAATTTGATGCCAGGGCTTATAAGTATAATTTCAATGACTGTTACCTAACTTTCAACTCTTCATGATTGTGTGATATTATAAATATATGATCAGGTACAATTATTACCTGAGAATGTTTCAGTTAACAATTGAAGTTAGACTTTGGTTCTTGAATTAAATGCAATGAGTTATCTTTTTCTAGTTGAGTGTGGAAAACAAGGAAAACCACCTGGATAATGATGAAATGGACATCAGTGATAGCAGCTCCACATTGACCGGAGATGGGTCAGATAATGACACACCTAACGCCACCCCCAGGAGGTATGTGTATGCATGGGTAAAAGTTTTCCGGATTTACGTATTCCCGGAGGGTCGAATTTCCAATTCGTCGAGATCGGTTGAGAAAATTGGGGGGGGGGGGGGGGGGGTAGGCTGGGACCTTGAAATATATTTTCCATCGCTTATTCGATGCTTCGACGTTTGTATAGATCTGCGATAACTTATGTTATTATTGTCTTATCCGAACACTGCGGTATTTTGAAACGACACTGTGACGTATATCTACGGAAATAGGCGGGAAAACACGACTTGTTGCTCGACTAATCGAATCGATCGGAAGATTAACGTCATTGAGGAGAATCACGAAAGTTTCCATATATGGCAGACGCAGTCCTTAGTCACAATTATGTTAAAAAAAAGGCGCGAGTAGTATTTTGTTTTCAAGTTTGGTCAGCGATGATATCTAAGCAAACTTAAATATCAGTTTCAATCTTAAGAAATTCGAATTGAATCTCTCTCGTGAGCTTTCCGTGACAGAAAGCATCAGTTTTCGGGTCATTTCTCCAGAAGTGTGCGTGGATCGTAGCCTTTGCAATACGTCATGTGCTATTTTAAGCATTTTCCATATAAGGTAATCCTCTACTTCCGATGACGAAAAACTTACAACAGGCATCTCAAAAATAACCGCAAACTTGCTGAGTTTACTTTGGCAATGACAGAGAGGTAGATTTAGGTCTCAATAGTGGTAGTTTGTGTTCAAAAGCGGTAGAATTTCTAATTTCTTAAATTTTCAGACAAAAACATTGACGGAAACAATGTAAACAAAAACTTGATATTTGTTACTATTTTTAGATTTTCGGAAAATACGCATTAAATACGTCATGGTTGAGACTTGTCAAGTGCCAGTGTTTTTGATTGAGAAACAGAAGAAATATTACCTCTGACTTGTAAAAACAAGTTTATTATCAGAAGTGCTGCTAAAAAAATCAAATCAGACTGCCAAAACAGGTCGGAGTGTAAGTGCAGACGACTGCAGTACTGTATATGTCAAATTTACCCCCAAAATGTCGTAAAATTTTATACACTGTAGATAATTTATAACACCCTGGAAATGTTGTTTTCTTTATGTTTTGACAGTTTTATAATGTCTTTGATATTTACAAAAATGCTGATTAGTAGGATGCCAATTAATAAGAATGATTAATGGTCTTTTGTACCGTACCGGTAACTTAGCAACGATCTCGGCCGAAGTGCGAAGTGATTTGACAAGTTGCTTATTGCACCATGTTCTTTAAAGTGACAGATTAATATGGGATTTTAGCATGGTTAATTTTGAGGTTTTTAAAATAAATTTAGTAAATCATGATTACTGGCTTGCTTATGCAGGATATTCTTTATTATGTAGTGTCACATGTATATCATATTCATAGTCATATTTGTCTGAAAAACCTTATTCCAATACTCCTCATTATTTAAAATTAAAGCCTGGAAAAGGCATTTCATATCCACTAAATGGCTATGTTCAAGGAGCTTCAGGGGGCCTCTGGCCCCCTGGACCCCTGGCCAAGGCTTCGCCCTGGACCTGACCGAGGGCCCTGCGGCCCCCAGCATTTTTCAGGATTTTCAAAATTCTCAACTTTTACCCATGTGTATGTTTGGACCTTGAGATATGTCCAATTTTAGAAGCTTTTATTGTTGTTGATTGCTTGAAAACCTGTGTTTAGTTAGTTATTTATTTTTACAACGAGTGTGAAACAAGTTATTGTAACTTATATTAATCACTCTTGTTGGCAAGATGTGTGGTCTTGAGTTGTGGGGGAAACAGCAGTACCCAGAGAAAACCCACTTGTCCAACTTGGTGACCACAAACCAAAGTCAATATGCCATGGCTGGGAATCAAACCCAGGTCACTTAGGTGAGAAGCCAGTGCACTAACTGCTGCACCAACCGGACATGTGTCTCACCCCGAAATAGGGGATGGATAATGACGCACATACTCTCAGGCAACGCCCAGATGGTAATATAATGATTTGACATATTTGTCGATATTCTATAATTTCACCAACCACAAAGAACCAAAGTCCTCATTGCCAACAAAGGGCATTGATCTGAGATGCTTTGTTGAGAAGGGAGTGCGCTTACCTGATTCAGGACTATACAGTATAACTTTATTTTAGTTGGAGAATTAATGAGTTAAATTGATATGCATATCTAGGCGAAAGAAGTTTCATCCAGGCAGTGTCAAATAAACAGACATCCCATAAGATATTATTGAACTTTTTGTAACTTCCTCGAGCATGAGGGTTTGATAGATCTAAAGTAAACAATCGTACATGTATATATCCATCATCTGTGTCATAAAACTGCGTAGGAGACATATGACACCTTACACACACACACTATGAAGTATCTGTTAGCCACTTGAACATACTTGAACCTGTTTAGTCTATGATCATCTTAATACATTGACCTTGTCAAAACTGTTGACTGCTGCCCTATGCAAAATTCAGGTTGTCAGCTCTTTGTAATCATTCCTCAGGTATTTGGTTCTATGGGAGGTTTTATTTTCAGATTGTTTGTTGTTGTTTTTGTTGTTGTCGCTGCTGCTGCTGCTGGTGCTGTTGTTGTATGTTTTTTGGGACATAATCATTGTAATTCAAAAACTGTAAACCTTGAGTCTTTACTTAAAGAAATGCCCATGGTACCGTAAATGACTGGGTATTAGACGCCCTTTTTTTCCTCAGATTTCGATGCAAAAAAATGCCTGCGTATAATAACCCGTAACAATTTTTCAAAGTTTTTTTCTGAGGTCGATTTTTAAGCTGAGAGTTTGTTTACATTTATGTAGAAAGGGAAGTTACTCGCGTCATATTGATCGATTATATACGGGTTAAAACGGCAAGTTAAAGATCGGTATACGGTATATCGTAAGACGTTTATAATTTTAACAAAAATATTTTTGGATTAAATGTTTTTCGATTAAAGTTATTCAATTTAATTTTGAATAATAAATTGAATTGAACAATAATTAAACTTGCATATAAGAAAGCAAAGTTGGGCACTGTCAAAATATTTTTTGTCAGTTGTACGATAAGGTGTGAAAAACTCGACTGCCTTTAACCTGTTAACATACCAATACTACAAACTGTTGCGATAATGGTCTTGTTTATTCGCACTTTGTCACGTTCTTTATTCTTTTCTGTAGGTGTTGACATTTTGAGAACAAACTCGTACAATATAAGGTCTTTGCAAAACTTAACTTATCATTCTTGACGTATTTTGTTTACGATATACTGTCAGAAAGAATCTTACAAATTGTCATAAAAGGACAGATGAGGCAGCCGACGAAGAAGACGATGATGGATGCGGTTACTACACGGACAAGACGACCAAAGACATGACGGAAGATGAAATGGAGCGTTTCTTCGAGAGTGACGACGATGACGAGGAATTTGAGGGCTTTGAGGAAAGCGATTTAAGGATTAGTGAATGACAATTTGTGTGTTTCTTTGTGCAATATGTGCTGATTGAATGTGTTTATTTTAAATAATCTGTTATGTTTTATATCACATGAAACGAATAAAAATGAAACCAATTTTGCTTTGTGTTATCATTGTATGGTTTTAAAGATAACCATCGCCATTTTCACGAAAAAAAAATTTTTTGTCACTGTCAACAAACATGGTGGCCGAAAATGCCAGACAATTTGACATTTTTTCTATGCGTCTTTTAACCCAAAACATAAATTAAAAGTTTTTTTCCCCGATTTAGCACATATTTTTTTCCCTGCGTCTAATACCCCCTATCGTCTTATAACCAGTCATTTACGGTATTAGCATGAATACATGCTACCAGATTAACACAATGCATACATAATATATTTTTGCATGAGTGAAATTTTGAATATAAATACTGAATTCAGTTTGTTTGAAAATAGTTCTTCATTGTAATGTATTGTAAAAATGGTATTTCAGTAATGAAAAAAACACTCTTCTTTTTTCTTAAAAATAAATAGTTTAAACTTAAGTTAGTAAAGCTATGAATCTTATGTTGGAGGTATATGAACTTATGCTAGGTTACTCTCATTGCCTTGATGTTGCCCGAGAGTGTGGTCTTTCGTTGTGGGGAAACCCAGAGAAAACCCAGTTGTTCGGCTTAATGACCATCTAAGTAACTGTCATGTTATGCCCTTGAAAATCTGAGAGGCTCGGTACAATTCCATGCAACTCTCCGGTTTCCTTTACATGATAAAAGTATTATCAAACAACAGTTAAATTAAAATGACACTGGTATTAAGAAATAATTTATGATCAATATAACAAACTTAAATTTTGAGTGATGAACCTTTAAATACTTTCTTAATTATGCATTTATGGAAAATATCAACTGATAACAAGATTGTAACAGTGTATTTAATAGCTGAAAACGCACAAATATTTAATGGTAGGCGCGTCTTAAAAGATTTATGGAGATCAATGATCGACTCGTAAGGTTTTCTGCACCTTTTTTCAAATTTAACAGGTATTCTTCATAGGAACCATTTTCAATATTTATTCATTCTTTTCGTTAAATTAAAACAATTGTATTTACTGTGGTACATCTTATTTGGGAGTAAGAGTGCATCTTTAAGACAAAATGATAATAAATGAATGACTTGACCGACCACGGGTACTAGTACAATCCATATTATTGCTCTGACTCAACTGTATACTCGCTGTAAAGTTTGGATTTTATGTCAGTTGAAGGGGTGATTACTGGTGGACTTAAACCTGTCAAAGCTATAAACATTTGCACTTTTAAGAAGAAATATTTTGTATGTTTTATGACAGGTAAAGAAAGATGTTTATGTTTTGTTAGAAAACATTTTGATTTCTTAAAAGATTTTCAATAAGAATCAAATTTTATAAATGTAAACCGATTATTTTCGTGTATTTTTTGCTGATAATTGAATTTAAATTGAACATCGATAATCAAAACTTTTTTTAATGAAGTTGGCCAAGTCTGTGCGATGTGAAAATTAGTTTTTAATTTCTTGCTGTTTGTTTGGTAAAACTATTATAACATTTTCAGCTTTATAAAAATGTAACGGAAATAATTCACACCATGTTGCAAATTTTTTGCTATTAAGCAATTACCTGTTGTGACTGGTACTTATTGTAACAGATATTTGATTAAACTGTGAATTATTGCGGTATTTTTTAAGCATAGTCTGCAAAACATTATTTCCAATTTAGATCAAGATATACTCTATCAACCTGAACATTATATATTTGCAAAATGCTTCCCCCCCTATCTTCTGTAAAGTGGTTTGCAGAATGCTTCCCCCCATCTTCTGTAGAGTGGTCTAAATTTTATTGTGTAAACTACCTTCTAAATGGGCCAGCCACTATTTGTATCTATCGCTTCACTTGATTTAAATAAGTAATGGGTTACTGCTGATTTACTTAAATAAATGTATTAGAAAACTGTAACTTTCTCATTGGACAAAAGAAAATGTTGACCACTAATCATTGTTAGAACCATTTTGTTTACACACAATTTTTTTTTTTTTAAATCTGAATAAGAAATCAGGAAGCAGTCCCTTTAAGTGGGAACATATTTCATAGGTATTTTGTTCATTAGATGTCTCTTTACCAATAGTACAAATATTTAAGTTTACTGAACCAAAACTTGTAGTATAATTTATCATATCGCTGTATTATCATGACTATCTGTTTGGTTTTAAAAGCTGAAAAACAGTCTTGTTAACATACAATAAGACTGAACAAGATTCAAGGTTGAGCCTGCAAGACACATAAGTGATTTATATCGACTATCCATTTAACTTTCTAGACATTTAACCAAGGCCGCTATCATATCTTATTTTACGAGACTCATCAAAATTTGCATGATTTATTATAAATGTTTTTGTAATATGGATTGGATTATGTTTATAGTAAACAATTGTATGTCCTTTGTGAAATTTTAGCCGATAGTTTTTATGGAATGTTTTATTTAAAGTTTTTCCTCTTGGAAATAGAAATAGATATATTAAAACATTAATTGCTTATTTTTTTAGACTTCCATGTCTCATTATAATAATAAGGTATTTATATTTTCTTTTCAAAAGCTACAAGCATTTTACCCATTATCAAAAAATAGGAGTATTTAACACTGAAATAAAAGATTTGCCTTCTTTTTATATCAATGAATTGTATAATATGAATCCTAATTTGCATTACAGATCGAAGATGGATATTGACGGGTCAGGAAATACAAGATCTGCAGCGAATAACAGAGACATTTTAAAGCCGACTCGGCAAAAAAATGTGGAAAAACCCAACCAAATGAATGTTCGGACTATCGGTGATTTTTCGTTCGATGTTGGAAATGTGACTTCGAAATTTACTCAGGCTCTTCAGGAAAAGTTAAACCAAGAACCGAATTCCTTGGCTAGTGGATATAACGGTGTGAATGGTGATAATTATTTAAGTGATGCTAATCGATTAAACGATGGATTACCTCGGAGTCGGGCGGATCGAATTCAAGCAATAAAGGATACGGCAGCTACGCTTCAGAATCGGTTAAAGGAAGAGGCGAGAAAAATACAGGCTCAAACTAACAGTAATACTGAAAGTAAGTTCTGAAATATTTTGCTGTCAAAACCTGAGATTTTTAAGAAATCACAGATATGATATGTTTGTGGATTTCTGCGGATCTAATGGCTCCAGGGAAACCCATTCGCACCAACCACGCCCACTCCCCCATCCCCCAACCCCCCCTACCAAATTTCAAAGCTTATCTGGCTACTTTTGGTTGTAACTTTATTGGTTGTTAGAATGAACACTCCAGTTTATACAAAAATTAAAGTTAGGAAAGCCCTCTTAAGAGCTTCTTAAAGCCTTTTTGGCTTTAGTGTCAGGGTGCTTCAACCCCTTTGAGCCCCAAGAATTCATCGCCAAAATGGTATTGATCAGCCCTTCAGCAGCCAGGTCACACACATCCCTGAAAATGAATTATCTCCCATTTACAATTACAGAAACTTAATGAATGAAACTTTGGCAGGTGTAGTAAATGACTTACATGGAACTTTGGCAGTTGTTTTTTTTTCTACAGGTATTTTTTTAATTATCAAATCAGAGTTCATCCAGCGAAGGCCGTATGTTGAGAAATTGGCATAATAACACTATAAAATGAGCAGGGGTGTCAAAGATAAAGACCTCCTTGTAGACTGAGTACGCACTATTAAGATTGCATAAATAAATAAAACCAATCAATGTTGAAAAATAAAAACAATCTTATCAATGTTGAAAAAAAAAGATATTTCACAATACTTGGCCGAGTTACGTTTTATGTTTACAATTGGATTAGAATGAAAAACCTCAAATTTACAACAATAAATTGGTTAGTAAGTTAAATAATTGTGTTAAAAGCATTTGAAATTCCTTAATCAGGCAATTAAATACATATAAAGAGAACAACCTTACTTTTAAGATAAGTAGAATAATTATAAAAAGGTGGCACATCAATTTCCACATGAGAATTACAAATGATCAAATTAGGCTACATTTTGAAATTCTCAAGTTGAAAGAGGTCAAGTTGAGTTACATTTATACAATTTTTGAGTGTTTCGGCAAACATGAAGTAATAAAATATTCAGATCATGTTTGCTTAATAAACGGTAACTCTTACTTAGGCATGAAGCTGTAAACATTTATTAAGGTTTGGAGGCGGACAGTAAAATCCGTGCTAGGGAATAACTTGGTGACGTTATTTGAATATAAACCATTATTTTTCGTGAAAGAAAATAATGGTTTCTGTTGAATATTTCGTTTTTTGAATTGATTATAATGTGAATATAAAATCGGTTAAGACTAAATTTTACTTGATAAAAAGAGGAAAAGGCCTTGAATTTAACATTGAAACAGAAATGTTTTCAAATTAAAGGGACTCGCTCATGAATGTTTTTGTAAGATGCACTTTTTTTTATGAAGAATTAAATTGCGGCAAATCATTAGGTTTGTTTAAACTAAGATACTAAAAGCTGGAACCCTTCAGCAAATGTTGATAATTACTCAAATATTGTCTTTGAAGACCACAAGTTTCATTAACGTTGACCATAAGCAATATAATTAGCATTATGTATGGCTTTGTTGTTGCATGATTGGTTGATTGACATTATCCCATGATGTTACCAATGTATTGTTTAAATGTCAAAATAGCCATCACTTTTGTATAAGGCCTAGTGGTGAAGCCGTGGGTTTTCTAATTTTTTCTTGACTTAACTGGTGTGAGTTCACACCCAACTACACCCATACTACTTTTTTAATACCATGATTGTATTTATTCTGCAATTTCAATATCTTCAGAGTGAAATAATGATCAAATCAGTGATTGTAGGCATTACCAGGAAAATTAATTTTTGGTCCGAAACATGAGCAAGTACCCTTAAATCATAATTTTGAAATCAAAAATTTGTGTACAGGTATAAACTATTTGCCTAATAAATGGGGTTTTCAGTCAATAACTAAGGGGTCACAAATTTCCCTGTAAAACACACCAATATTTCACTAGTATTCTTTTATCTGTATATATACAAACAGGGTGCTCAATAAGTTTTGGTTGAATTATCTCAGATAGTAAAGTAACCGACAAGCTACTACTTATTATACTTAAAATTAATGGCTGGCTTAATTGCCATTTGAAAAATCTATTTTAGCCGGCAGCTTGTTCTTTTAAGAGAACACTGCACAAATTATGTGCTTTTATGTTTTGATCATCAAATTCAAATGAGTTAAACACAATAATGCATTCAAATTAATATGTTTCTTTTCTGCATCTTTACATTGTAAACCTATATAGATATTATGCCCCTTTAGACATTTGCATTTTTTATCGTAATATTTTATGGGAGCCATACACAATTTTCCCTTAATCTAAAAGATAAACTTAAGAATTTCCAAGTCTATCTGTCCCAGATGGGTTGTTTTTTTTGGCAAATGCATGGTCATTTGAATATTTTGAATGGTTCCTAAAGATCTATTGATGGTATAAATAACATGAGGTGGTCTTTTGCCTAATGTTTGAATGGATTAATTTCCTAATTTAAATACTGCCTGCAATTAATTTAGAATTAAAATTTAGGTCTGGTTTTATATGAGCCATCAGTTTCAATTTTCAATGCCGAAAATGTCCTTTCAGCTGTGATCTATAGACTCGAGGATATGTGCTCACTTGCAAATCTAATAAATATCAATCGCAGGCATTTTTTAAGCTGTGGGTGCCGTGACTCAAAATGCTTGAATTCGGGTTGCCTGGTAATTATATGGTGTTCCAGTATTAAATGGTTTCCACTTAATGAAAGGTTATTGTGGGGGTCCCTGGGATGAAAAGTAAGGTCAAAATACGAGTCCCTGGCTTGAAAATTTAGTCACAGGCACTCCAATTTCTTTCTCAAAGAAATCCCTGGAGTTTGTATCCAAACATGATACTAGTACACCATACAACAGTTACGAGTTAACTAGGTTTTAGTTAATATTAAAGATGCACTCTTCCTCCCAAATAAGATTTAACACAATTAATAATATTGTTTTAATATTCGAAAAAGGATGAATAAATGTCAAAAACAATAGTTCTTATGAAGGATATCAAGTTTAATTTGAAAGAAATGAGCATAAAACATGGTATATCTACCTTATGAGACTATAGTAGACCACAGTAAATCTTTATAAGCATTCACCAATCATTTAATTTTTTTGCGCTTTCTGCTATTAAATTCAAGGTTACAATCTTGTTATCAGTAGTTACTATTTTCCATAAATTCATTATTTATTAAGTAGTTAAAGGTTTATCAGTCAAAATTTATGTTTGTTATATACATGTGTATGTATTGATTTTGAATAAGAGTGTCACTTTAATTAAGACAGGGTGCTGCAGAAAAGGGACAGGGTGATAAGGGTGAACAAATCTCATTTTTTAAGGCTGTGGTGAACCTGAACATAATGAATTTGTCCTAAAATGATATGGATTGTGTTATATTGAAGTTATGTTAGGTGTTAAGTGCCAAGAATAAAAGTTTGGTGGTACCAAAAGACAAATTTGACGGAAGAGTGTCCATGCTGGTTGCAATGAGGGCAGAAGGGTGCTTCCAAAAAGTACAGGGTGCATGAGCCTTCTTCAATACTTTTGTGAAAAACTAAGTATGAAACTCTTTTAAGCTAACCCTACAATTGAAGTGCAGAGTAGAATTAGTGTTTTTACATATTAAAATTAATGTGCTGCAATTGACACGTGTCTGTTAGGACGATATACAATAAATGTACTTATCAAGAGAATAGGCATTGAAATCGCAGAAATTTATGGACCTGGTTAATTGGCATTTTAAAAATCAGTGTATTTTATCAATAGAAAGTGAAGGCTTATACGTTTATACTGATGACATGTTCTGATATTATCCTTAACTCCAAAACGTCCTTCCATGGTTTGAAAAGATAATTATAAAAAATCTATTACATAAATCAAATAACCCAACCTAATTGCAAAGCTATTCTTAACTTATGCTTTCATGAGCTTAAATTTTGGTTTCCAAAAAATGTTTGTAATCTAAAAGAGATCTGCACTAAAAGAAATAGATTTTTGCAAAGCTTACAAAGGCGTATTTGTCTGAAATGTTTGTCTTGCAATCACGCAAGATTTAATTTGGAAGTGGAAATGTTCACACAAATGTATTACGTAAAGTGTTAGACTTGCACATTTACTCTTTTATAAGCCACAAAATTACCCTCTGGTATGTAGGCCAACAGTTTGTGAATTTTGTTTTGAAGTAGTTTACAAGAGCTCCATGTTTGCACTAGATGGCAGGATTTATCCATTTTAATCTTTTGATTTTGACATAAAAATACTTCTGTTAAACAAAACAAATAGAACATCATTCCAATGCAAATTCTCCAAATCAAATCTTTTTTTTTTTTTTCGAAAACATGATCATGAAGGTGTTTTTTTATTGAAATTGATCAACATATCAATTATCTTACAGACTTTGTGCCATTTTAAGCGTGTATATTTTTTTGAAGTTCTTAAGTAAATTGAGGTATTGTCTATTTGTCATAGGGTCTAAGCAAAAAATAAATTTGGTTCGGGTTACCCGACCCTACCTATGGAATTAAGGAGCCGACCCTACTGATTTTATAGTCAGTTTGAAAAAAATGAAAAACTAAAGAAAAAAAATCTTTATTATTTAAAGACTTAGTGTCGTTAAAGGCAAGGTCCCTGTTACTAAAAATAGAAAAACAGTTAAAACTGAATAACTTTAGTTAGGGTCCACATATCTCAACCAAACTTGGTCTATAGGAAGATTTTATGGATACCTTTCATGGGATTGCGTTTGGGGTCCCTAGGGTCAAGGTCAAGGTCACTGTTACTAAAAATAGAAAAACAGTTGAATCTGAATAACTTTAGTCAGGGTCCACATATTTTGACTAAACTTGGTACAAAGGAAGAGTTTATGGGGACATTTCATGGGATTGTGTTTGGGGTCCCGAGGGTCAAGGTCACTGTTGTTAAAAATATAAAAACAGACACTGGCTGAAGTTTTTCTGTCAATCAATGAAAACCTGGTTTCGTCGCATTGCAGCGTTTCTTGTATTCCTAATAGCAGATGATTTTGAATTGACAAGAATTATTCTATAATAAAAAAAATAAAGCTGGTCATACATAATCAGAAAATAAGCAAGCCAATTATCCTTCAGTCCGACATTGTCTTCATTTTACCATTGTAGGGACACTTTTAGCCTGGTAAAAAGGGCAGGGTGCTATAGGGGAAAAGGGCACATTGTATCAGGTTATGGAGAACTTGAATATTATGAATTTGACAGACAATGTTAAGAATTATGACTAAGTTCTAAAAGTAATATTAAGTTCAACTGCCGAATATTTCAAATTTGTTTGTATAAAATTACAGTCATAGTAAAAGTTTTAGTAAAAAAAACAAACAATTTGATTATTTTAAACATTCTAAGAAGGCAGGAGGGTAAACATGCTGCACCTTTCATAACTGTCTAGCTAAAACCCTTCATTGCAATGCTTCTTTTGAGCACAAAATAAAGATTACCAATGAGGTCTTAATGTATTGTGAGGCAAATAAATAATAAAAATCCACAATTTTGTTGTAATTTTTTTTTGTATATTTTCAGCTGGTGCTACTTCAAAATCCTCAGTACGATGGAACGATTCGGAACCATCGAACAAACCAGCCCCCCGGGAACAGGAGTTTATGTCTCGATATGAGCAACTAACCGGAGCAAACGGCAACTACTCCGTGTTTAATTCAAATCTTCCAGGTATAATGTCTAACAAGCTTTAATGTATTATAAATAAATGTTGATGAGATTTTATGTATTTGGTATTGATACTGTTCTAGATGAAATTTGCAAGATTTATTACATGAACTTCAAGAAGATTGTTACTTCTATTGATGCATTAACATCAAAATTCAGATTTTTTTTACAAGCCCTTGCTTGCATCAGGTTTGTGGGTTTGTGCTTATATCAACTACTTTCAGTTGCAGCCCAATGACAGGCAAAAACGTGCTCTAATGTTAATATCCAACAAGTTTCTGTTTTGTATATCGCATACTTTCGTTTAAATCTGTAAAAATAATTTACAAAAAAAATACCCCTGCACAGAACAGAAACCTTTTTTAACGCCAATGCAATATTTTTCTTTTTATTTTGTAGGAAATCAGGTACCACTTCACACAGCTGAACCCACGGTTCCAGTTGTGGCCCCTCGACAAACGAAAACAGGATCTAATATGAACACCGATTTTGAAGATACAACAATCACGGAAACTTCCACATTCAGTGAGATTACTCTCACTGATGAGTCTGATAATGAGGATTTAATGGGAGGGAAGGTAAGAAATAAGTTGTCAGCTTGTCTGATTCTTTTTAATTAAAAAGTTGCGTTATTGTCATAGCCTTGGAGTCATAGTTGGTCGTTATCCCAAATTTTAAACCTTGGTCATAACCTAAAAATGTTTAAGATATTCAAAAAATATGCACTTGTGTAGATGGGCCCATAACTCTGGTTTTAATAATTTGTTGAAATTATATTTTGAGTTATAGATAAATATTGTACATAAAAATAGACATATCTTTGGACTTCTTCCCTTCCAGGTGTGTTAGTTTTTTGCGGTCTATTTCTAAAAGAATCCTAGCCTTTGTGTTGTACCTTAATAGTCATCTGCCGTGTTATAATCACCTTCATGCTTAAACTTTAATATTGCCGCTAACTTGAACACTGTTAAAGATATTTCCTTGAAACAAATGTTAAACATATTCACTTTGACAAAACACCCCTGTGCAGGCAGGTCGGATAATTTTGGCTAAATAATTGTAAAATTATGCCCCTGTGATGCCTGAAACAAACTGATGGGCATTATCATCCAATTGTGGGGCTCCTGTTTCCACTGAATTACAAACTGCAGGTTCATTTTCTGTTTCAGATTGGTACAGGGCTACGTAAGACAGACTACCACTCCTCATCCCGGCCTGACCCCTCAAGCAGCCAGCCCCCCTCCATCCCCCGCCCCTCCCAGCACCCAGCTCCCAGGGTAGCTAACTCCTGGGATGAAACCACACCCGACGACTACAATGTGTTCAGTATATATTCTCGCCGACATCAGGAAAGAAGTAAGTGTGGCTTTTATAGTTTGTTAAAGCTGCTTGAAGTAAAGAATGTGAAATGTTTGATATATCTTAAATATGGCATTCAAAGCTTAAGATTGAACTATGAATGTAAATTTTTTAATCTATAACAACTGTTATTTCCGAATTTAGATGTACATATTTAAGCTTCATTTTAAGAAACTTTCCAGAGGTAGACCCTCTATAAAATAGTATGGATTTTGTATGAATACTACATATCTGATAAAGTGATGCCAATTTTCCTCTTTTAAGCTGATTTCCTCTTTTTTGGCCACAAAACTTTAAAATTAAAATTATTGCCTTTTATCTGATCTATACAAAAATTTATCTTTAGTAAATAGTGTGATCTGGATACTCTTAATTTCATACTGGTTCCTCTTTTTTAACAAATTTGTGTTGGCATCCCTGCTGATAGTATATAGTTGAAATTATCATACGAAAAAATACCTTTATTCTATACTTTAATGGCAAATTGATGAAATGGTAACAAATAATAGGGAAAACCAAATAACAAAATATTTCCTTCTTCCGTCAGTGGTGAGGCCAGGGAGAGAGCCCATGTCAACTACAAGACGGAAATCCCCCATCCCCAACTCAGAGCCTGAAACCAAGCCCGCAACCCAAACCCCGACCAGTAGCAAGCCTATACCATCAGTCCGGGCTTCCAGGGGTCCTGCGATCAGAAGTAGGTCGCCTGCTGATGGAATGGGGCAAACAGTGTCAGAGTCCCTACGCAGTCAAAGTCCTGGGCTGAAATCAAAGTAGGTTCATGCAGAAAAATGCTCAAAGACAATATGAATATTTCATTTTAATAGACTTTAACTAATGTATTCTTCACAGCTTTGATTTCTGATACAGATTAGGTGCATAATATCTGAGTATTGTCTTAATGATTTTGAGAAACACAAGATTTAAAGTAAAAATCAAAGATTCTTTGAAATATTCATCACAGGGTTCGAATTTAACTTTGAGGAGCACTCGCAAAATTTTGCGAGTGCATTTTGAGGCAACTCGCAAAATGACAAATCAGCTTGCAATTTTATTATTTGCTTTATTTCCTTATAATATTGTCTAATTGAAGTAGAAATTAACACCTAAGACATATTATGAATATTAAAAAGTATCAATCTTGAGTGACTCGACTACTCGAACTTGTTGATGGCTTATTCTATTTGGGGGGTATGGAAAGACTCGTCTGATGCTGGCAGCTTTTTGATAACAAAGCTGTCCAATAATTTGACATTGTTCACTTTGTACATTTACCCTCGCCATCGGGTAATTTAATACCCATTCGACAAGCACTCTACAGATTTCATTAAGTCTATAAGTATTAAAAACAATAAAATAATAAATTTAAAATAAAAAAGCAACAGTTAATGTAGCGTGGATACTTTGGACCATGAAATATATCGATCAACGAAGTCTATTCATTTTGACAGTTGGGCGGAAATGTATTTAAAGGATGATGGGGTTTACATATAGTGCGCAAAAGCGCTAAATTTAGCCAATGATTGAGCTAGGTGATAATTACGTCATTCGTATTTACTTTGTATTATGCACGCCTTGGAGCATCCCGGAAAGATTCTAGATAAAACTCGGCCTTTTCCGTATTTGTTCTATTTT
Source organism: Mya arenaria (assembly GCF_026914265.1). Classification (NCBI taxonomy): domain Eukaryota; kingdom Metazoa; phylum Mollusca; class Bivalvia; order Myida; family Myidae; genus Mya; species Mya arenaria. The sequence goes on from NC_069138.1 coordinate 21,877,009, forward strand.
TGAAAACCTACTAGAGCGTGACTACGTACTGTCTTCTTTATACCGGTAGTGTAAACATGCCACTTATAGGCTGTTTACACTCGACTACATAGCGGAATTAAGTTCATGTTTATTCTACTTTCCGTTTAACATTTTGTGGTCTAGAAAAAGCCACTCGCAGAATTTTGCGAGCTTGAATAAAAGTCACTCGCAATTTCCAAATGCCGCTCGCATTTTGCGAGTATGCGAGTCTAAATTCGAACCCTGCATCACTCATCCAATACTTGTATAATCCAAAAATTAAGGTCCTAGATTTAAAATTTCAGATTTCTGATTAAATGTTTCAGGTCCCGAGGTACAGCGAGGTATGAGGACAGGTCAGAGGACGATGAAGACACCCTTGGGGAGGAGTCATATACACAAACTTTCGAAAGGTAACATTTTATGTCCCTTTTATCCTGGAGAAAGTCTTCCCTGTAATGTTTTTAAAGTTCTGCAATCAGAACATTTCATTTTGGACTGCATCAAAAAGCAGTAGGAAAAACCTTGAAATGAATAAAAATCACTTTGGAAAAAAAATCAAAAAGGGTCATGGAAAAAAAATCAAAAAGGGTCTAGGCCCCTTAGCCTTGCTTCCACCATGAATCCCTCATACTCAAACAGACCCCCAGCTATTTACCTGGCCCAAGTTTCTCAAAACCTCTTAAGTCCCTTATAACAGGATTAAGCTAATCTCACTATTTTACTTTGTCTTTAATTCGCAAAATATCAACTGCAGTAAGAGTGACTTGACTTTAAATATGAATTACTGTTAAGGTTATCACAATAAACCATATTTTATTTACCAAAATCACACTTAAGTTTGTGTTTTGTCTAATTGAAAAAAAGCTACTTAAGCCTATAAAGCTTAAGAAGTTTCGAGAAATGGGGCCAGCTGTTAGAACCTCTGAGACTTGTCAAAGACTTGAATATTCCTTTTGTCGATTTTTTTGTATGACACAGAAAAATGCAAGTGAGAAATAAAACAAAGACCTGTACAATGTTTACTATAATTTAAACATTTGTTCTTTGCATGTCTGAAACATTACAAGGGATAATTTACATGAAAACTCCATCGTTATATTAATGTAAATGCATATTTAAAATTTTATACTTAATGAAATATTGGCCCATTTGTTCTGAACTTTGTTAACTTTCAAGTCTGTATTGCTCAGGAACTTTCAAGTCTGTATTGCTCAGGAACTTTCAAGTCTGTATTGCTCAGGAACTTTCAAGGAAACATGTATGATCAACAGTATTCTTAACAAGATTTCAGACAACACTTACTGCTTTTAGCAGGACTTATATTATTTAAACATATAAGCACATCATACAATATTTCACCAATGTTAACTTTAATTATCAAGTGACATTGATCTTTAATTGGAGGTAATTTGGTGAATTTACAGTGAAGACATAGCAGCATCGAGAGCCAGAAGTGTAGAAACATCAGCCCCCGTTGCAAGTCAGAAAAGTGCGGTCACCAGTCAGAGATCCGCACCACAGAAATCTTCCATGTCTCGTAAACCAGACAGAATGTCACCGGAAATGGATTCTAGCATGGGGGAAGATATTTCTCAGGTAATAAAAGTACTTGTTGTACTGTTGTTGAGGAAGAATTAGCATGTGTTATCAACTGATTAAATTTCATTGTCATAACTCATAACTAAAAATAAAAGTGCTTTGCCCAAAAGATAAAATATATTTTATTTAAAAGTTCTTCTGACTATCTAGAAAAATTAAAAAGAAGTTAAATTATTGTAGATTTTGTAGCATTGTCACTGCCTGAGGTACAGAAGTTTTAAACTTGGCCATCTCACAGAAACTCAAAAATGCATACACATCCAAATCAAATAACCCTCTCTAAAACCGCTGAGTTACACCCCTTGCTGAAATGGGAATACCCACACAAACATTGTCATAGGTGTGCGTATGCCGCTTCTGATTCCTTGTGTCTAATAAAATACTATAAAATTTAAGGAGGAAGTCACACCCCGTGCAGAGCGCCCCAACCCCTTGGACTCTGAACCTGCCCAAGCACCCCGCCTCTCACCAAACTCCCTAGAGCAGAAGTTCTACAATGCCCTTAATGACCTTGAGAGCATGGAGATGTCGATAAAACAGCTATCGTCGGTGGATCGGACAAGGGCAGTGGCAATGGCCCAGCAGGAGACTGTTTCACTAGCTCAAATGCTCAAGGTAATTGATACCAGATTGTGTAAAATTGAGTTGGTAGGTATTTGTATGTAGATCATTTGTATCTCAAATAAAACTGTTGACTTGGGTGGATAGAATGTAGGCATCTGCTCTGCTATGGTGCAACACTGCTGAAATGCTGAAGGTGAATTGATCTATTTCAACTCTTTTTTTTTGGTGATTTCAGATATGGTTTTTGAAATTATTTTGTGATTATGCCTTTCAATATTGACTAACCATATTATCACTTGCTGAAAGTTTGTTGATATGGTGTTGAAGAATTATATCCATCCATTGGTAGGGTATTCCAGATGGAAAATCAGATATTTGTGTACTGAAAAATTATCTAAAATCTCTATGATCATCCTTACATTTATGCAGGCGAAGCAGCAAGCTCATGACCAACAGATGAAAGAAATCCAGCTAAAAGCCAAGGCAGAGGCCAATGAATCCACAAAACAGCTGGAGGACTATCGCAAAAGAGCATCTGAAACAGTGTTTAAGACCGCTGATGAAATTGCCAAGGTATGTGTATAGAGTACCTTGTCTTTTGTTGTTAATTGCTTGATTTGTGTTATTGTTTTAATGCATTCTTAAAATCTCAGAAAATAACACTTAATTTTGAAGTTCAGAAGTTTATTGCATAATGCTTTGTATTGCATTTATACCTTAAACAAAGTAAATACAAGTTAAAAAAAATATGAGTCAAAGTTACTTCACCCACTTCCTACGCCAATGAAACAATACACAACCAATGCAATGTATGAGTTACATGTAATGAAGAGTTCATATATTGAAATATCCCTTTAATTCATCCACTTATTGAATAGTAGCTTGCTCAGATTACAGATCACCTTTCTGACATGAGAATTTATGCATAACTGAAAACAGAAAGAATACTGCAATATCATTGATTTACTGGTTACTTAAGAATCGTTTTGCTTATTGCATAAATTCCCCATATATATGACTGAATCAGGGCTATTCCAGTTAAATGCATAACCCTCAGGGAGAAGGCAATTAATTTCTAAGTATATGGGTGGGTGTCTTTTTTTACTAATTTGGACCCCAAAAGGGTAAATTTGCTTTTGTAGGCCGGAGGTGTCATTCAAAAGTGTCTTTCCCCCAGAGATTACCACCCTCAGTAACATTCACATTGGCGTTTTATTTTCAGGTCCGTGAGGAAGGTGCTACATCCATTCCTGAGGTGACAAGAAAACTGATTGAGAGTCAGACAGCCGCTGTGAAAGCCCTCACAAAGGCTGTGAAAGCTGTCCCTGGGGTGGGAGAGGGGGCCCGGCCCAAAACCTCTGTCAAACGGCGCTCAGATGAAGGGAATGAGAATGATGATACAGAGAGTCTAGGTCAGCAGAACTTGGTTTTGGGAGATTTTTACTTATCAGAATCTATTTTTTATCTATTCTGTCGATACAAATAAATTAATTATATATATTAAAAATTAGCTTAAAATGTCTTCAAATTTCTTTCATTGGAATCTTACATGATTTGCCTCTCTTAATGTTGTCACATGAAATATTGTTAGATTTGTCAAAGTATATTCTTACATTAATTGACTAAAGGACAGGTTAAGGACATTATCACTGTATCAGCACATCCTTTGAGGGGATTCTTCAAACATACCATTACAATGCTAGAATTTGGTACCATATTGTAAATGTACCTGTCTCATTTAATCAGATATCAATAAAACTTCACAGGAATGTACAATTACAAAAAAGTACTACAATTACTTGCATTGGTGGCATGCAATTACCTATGGTGGTATAAGAATATTCAAAATGTTATCAATGTTTATTGTATTTTAACATGTATTTTGTATAAGCAAGAAAGCACGGCTCTGTATTGGAATTCTTGTGTACTTGCAGATGACTACAGTATAGATGAGACTATGACGGAGGATGAGAGAGAGGAGAAATCCTTCAGTATCATACTGCCTTCCAAGTCACACAGAAACAGGGTGAAAACACACCATCAACATTCAGATAACGAGTCTGTGACTTCTGAAGGTGAGTTTGTGTTAGAAACTAAGAATGAAATATGAAAGTGATTTACAAGTGCAGTGTTTTTTCCCCGACCAATTTTAGGAAGTACTTCCCCTTTCCCATTGCTGAATTATTTACTTTTTCCCAAATGTAAATATGGAATTCCCAATTTTTGTTTTGATAAAAAAATTTTTTTTTAACTATTTCATGAACTTTTTTGATCCAAACCGAAATAAATACTGGAAATTTGTTCTCATTTATTTCTGGGCAAAATTGGAATTCCCAATTGAAGTGAAAATTTCACATTATTCCTTATCAGACAGGCCCGGCCCCATTTCCATAATGCTGCCGAATGATTGTACTAACCTTATGATATTTATAGACTCTTAAACATACATGAAGTATCTACACTCAATGCTTGCTGGTGTAGAGGGTTTTAGCAGGGACATGTTTAAACATTCATGTATATCTCTACATTTCATAAAACTGTACACTTGCTCTTTGCCGGGGAAGATTTTCCACAAAGTCTGTTGCTTCTTCCAGCGTCTTCGACACATCTGAAGGACCTACATTCACTGTTTGCTGGGGAGGAGGGTTTCGACAAGTTCACAGAGGAGATGGTTAAACAGTTTATGAAAGAGGAAGAGGTCCGCGCTCAACACCAGGTATGTGGCTAGATATCAACTAAAATCTTTTGTTTACACTAGTTTTCCTTGGTAGAAACATTGGTTCTACCAGGTAGTTGTAGAGGCTATGAAAAAGGATCATACTCAAAACGTCTTTTGGTGAGAGACAGTACCTCTTGTGTGGGGGTCACTTATACCACGCGATCAAAACACTGTACCACTATCAACCTGGTTGGGATTGAACCCGCAGCTTCTTAAGTGACAGGTTGACACCTAGACCTCTAGACCATTGTCATCCTGGTTGGGATTGAACCCACAACCTCTTTAGTGAGAGGTGGACACCTATACCACTAGACCACTTTTAGAGTTTTTTAAATGTAAAAGAAATTTACTATTACTGTTTATGAGTTACTTTTGCCAGAAACAATTTTAAGTATAAATGTTGACTTGCATATTGTTTTTGTAGGCTTCTCTTCTTAAACTGCGAGAGAGTGCCCTGGTGGAAAAAACAAAGGCAGAATTACAGTGGCTTGAGCAGCAGAAGCAACAGAGACGAAACAAAGGGGCGGACGACTCTTTCCCACAGATTAAGAAAAGACAACGGGGACTTAAGTTGAAGCTTCAGGTATGAACAATTTATATGTATTTATGTCTACAAGTATGTTTTATTTCATGTCAATATTTACAAAAAGGGGCTGTAAGTGTAGGGAAATAAGTAAGAAAAAGTATGATAAATAGTCTGGCAGCTAATGTGTCATCCCATCGGTGTATGGAAAATAGTTTGCACATTAAATGTCTGGGACATACAGTATGTTAATATTGAATTTCTGTTTAGCATTAAACTAAAGACTAACTTTCTGGTTTTCAAAAGTTGATGATTGCTAACTGTAAAAAGATGGGAGATATATATTTTAATACCAGTGAAATAGATGACATACTGTATGAACTTTTCCATATCTTCTACATGCATAAGTTTCAATTTTGAAATCCATGATTGATTGAAATCACCTCTCTTATTATTGCCAATATTGATTATAGTTTCTGTCCAGTTTTCACTAGATGCTTTTACATGATGTAAGCAACAAATACTTAAATATATTTTACGATCCAGGAACAACAAGAAGAAATCAAGCGACTAAGAGAAGAAAGCAAGGCAGCAGCTAAGGAGAGACAGCGTAAACTCTACGAGGAGATTAGCAAACGTCAGGCATCACGTAATGCCCGGGGACCCCTTATCGGCAAAGGGCGACTGGGGCGGCCTAGCGAGGTGCACACCGAGGCTGAAGTAAGCTCTGTGAGTGTTGCTTGATTTGTGCTTGACTCTAAACTTAGCTTAATATCTCTAACTTAAACACTATCTTGCTTATCGGCAAAGGGCGACTGGGGCGGCCTAGCGAGGTGCACACCGAGGCTGAAGTAAGCTCTGTGAGTGTTGCTTGAATTGTGCTTGACTCTTAACTTAGCTTAATATCACTAACTTAAACACTATCTTGCTTATCTGCAAAGGGAGACTGGGGTGGCCTAGCATGGTTCACATTGAGGCTGAAGTAAGCTCTGTGAGTGTTGCTTAAATTGTGCTTGAATCTTAACCTATCTTAAAATAAAACTTGAAGTCTTGCTGTCTGTGGACAATATTGGCCTGCTTGATAATTTTCCTCTTCTCTAAGCTACATATAGCTTGTGTTTAATTGTGAGGGCTCTGTTTCATTAATTGATTACCAGAAACGTTTACTCTAAACTATATAATATATCAAGTCAGAATGTTGATGCAGACAGTGTGATTTTTTTAGCATAAACTGATCATTGATCATATATGATGGTCAATTTGTATGTTTTGAATATTTTTTTATCTCAACTTACTATTTCATGTGTGGTCAAAAGTTTGCTTTTGTAATGTGAGAATTGGCTAACCATGTATCCTCTGTCTTGCCTTCCTACTATGTGTGTTCTCTCTGACTCTATTGTCTGCGTTGCTGAAGGAAAATTTAGTGTGTTAATTGACCCTGTACAGAATTTTGGATTAACAAGTCTGAATTATTTCTCGAGTGTTTGCCTTTAAAATAAAATCATCAAGCTCTGCTATATTAAACCAAGTATGAGCAAGTGCTAATTTCAACTACTGATGTAGTATGCCTGTTTTATTTGTATTTTGAAAAAAGATGACCGTTGGATCATCTATTCAATGAGCGCACGAAAGTATGTAGTATATACGTATATATATATATATCTAATCAAGAATTCCACTTAAACACAAAATGAGTGGCACAAACTAAATTATTTTTGTTTACATTATTGAAATATCAAATTAGCATTGCCGTAAATTGACCAGTTTCTTGTACAGAAAATCTAGCCCTTAGAAGTTTTAAAAAGATGATGTCTTCAAATTTTTAGCTTGACGCTGGTTCAGGTTTTGAGAAAGCTACAAGAGCCTTATTCAACATTTTAAGAAACGAATAAATAGTCAAAGTATCATGTAAATTTTTTCATATTTCAGCTGGACGGGGGTTCTGATGTTGAGAAGAAGAAGGACTACAAGTCGGACTCGGAGATTTACACGGATCCAAAGTCTTTGGCCCGTAAAAACAAGCACGAGATAAAAGATATGAAAAAATACCAGCTTGATGAGAAGTGAGTGGTTTGATTTTATAGGGTGGTGTTCTATTGAAAATATTTGATATGATTTTAAGGTTGGTTTTTAAGGGTTTTATAAAACAAGCAAAACTGTTTGGCTGTTCTGTGTATCCTGTTTTTATACTAAAATGTAATCAAAAAAAGAACATTTTGGCAAATTGACGCTTTTTTTTTTTGGCAAAAAAAATATTTTTATAAAAAATATATATTGGCGTGGCCTAATAAAGAAATTCAATTTTCCAGGAACCTTACCGCCAGACAACAGAGACTTATGGAGCGGAGGAAGAATGCGGAGGACCTGTTGAAATGGAAGAAGATGCTGGACAACGAGGAGAACAGGGTGTTCAAGCTCGAGAAAAGGGCTCTAAAAGGTGCAAACTGAATCCCTGGCTGCGTCTAACTTTCAGTCTTTTATCGTCCAATCTTTTGGAATTGTGGAATATTCTTTGTTGGTCCTTAATAAAAATACTGTATAACTGAGTTCTGGAAAAGTGAATATTGCTTATAGGATGTTTTTTATTGTTGACAGTAAGGTCTGTCAATGAATTGTCTCAATTTGACTGTGGCAGCTGTGTTTGGATATATGCTTTGCTTTCAAACAATACACATACAGAATGAATGTATTCACAAGGAATAATTATGTCTCCCCCTCTCTGGGGGAGACATATTGTTTTTGCCCTGTCCGTCAGTCCGGTAGTCCGGTAGTCCGTCAGTCCGTCAGTCCGTCAGTCCGTCCGTACGTCACACTTCGTTTCCGATCGATAACTGGAAAACCGCATGACCTAGGATCACCAAACTTGGTAGGGAGGTTGGTCATGAGGTGTAGAAGATCCCTATTGTTTTTGGGGTCACTAGGTCAAAGGTCAAGGTCGCGGCGACCCCAATGTAAAAAACATTTCCGCTCAATATCTTGACAATGGTTTGACCTAGGTTCACCAAACTTGGTAGGGAGGTTGGTCGTGAGGTGTAGAAGATCCCTATTGTTTTTGGGGTCACTAGGTCAAAGGTCAAGGTCGCGGCGACCCCCAATGTAAAAAACATTTCCGCTCAATATCTTGAGAATGGTTTGACCTAGGTTCACCAAACTTGGTAGGGAGGTTGGTCGTGAGGTGTAGAGGATCCCTATTGTTTTTGGGGTCACTAGGTCAAAGGCCAAGGTCGCGGCGACCCCCAATGTAAAAAACATTTCCGCTCAATATCTTGAGAATGGTTTGACCTAGGTTCACCAAACTTGGTAGGGAGGTTGGTCGTGAGGTGTAGAGGATCCCTATTGTTTTTGGGGTCACTAGGTCAAAGGTCAAGGTCGCGGCGACCCCCAATGTAAAAAACATTTCCGCTCAATATCTTGACAATGGTTTGACCTAGGTTCACCAAACTTGGTAGGGAGGTTGGTCGTGAGGTGTAGAGGATCCCTATTGTTTTTGGGGTCACTAGGTCAAAGGTCAAGGTCGCGGCGACCCCCAATATAAAAAACATTTCTGCTCAAAATCTTGAGAACGGTTTGACCTAGGTTCACCAAACTTGGTAGGGAGGTTGGTCGTGAGGTGTAGAGGATCCCTATTGTTTTTGGGGTCACTAGGTCAAAGGCCAAGGTCGCGGCGACCCCCAATGTAAAAAACATTTCCGCTCAATATCTTGAGAATGGTTTGACCTAGGTTCACCAAACTTGGTAGGGAGGTTGGTCGTGAGGTGTAGAGGATCCCTATTGTTTTTGGGGTCACTAGGTCAAAGGTCAAGGTCGCGGCGACCCCCAATGTAAAAAACATTTCCGCTCAATATCTTGACAATGGTTTGACCTAGGTTCACCAAACTTGGTAGGGAGGTTGGTCGTGAGGTGTAGAGGATCCCTATTGTTTTTGGGGTCACTAGGTCAAAGGTCAAGGTCGCGGCGACCCCCAATATAAAAAACATTTCTGCTCAAAATCTTGAGAACGGTTTGACCTAGGTTCACCAAACTTGGTAGGGAGGTTGGTCATGAGGTGTAGAAGATCCCTATTGTTTTTGGGGTCACTAGGTCAAAGGTCAAGGTCGCGGCGACCCCCAATGTAAAAAACATTTCCGCTCAATATCTTGAGAATGGTTTGACCTAGGTTCACCAAACTTGGTAGGGAGGTTGATCATGAGGTTTAGAAAACTCCTATATTTTGGGGGGTCACAAGGTCAAAGGTCAACGTCGCTGTGACCTCTAATGTAAAAAAATATTTCCGTGCAATATCAGGAGAATGCTTTGATCTAGGTTCACCAAACTTTGAAGTGAGGTTGGTCATGATGTCTAGTTGATTTTGCAATCAGTTGGTCAAAGGTCAAGGTCACTGACCTTGAGGTGAAGAACCGGTTTCTGCTCAATAACTCAAGAACGTTTACACCCAGGAACTTCATACTTGGTATGCCAGTTAGTCATGACTAGTTGATGGCCCCTATTGATTTTGGGATCCATCATTGATTATTTCTCACCTACGACCACACAATGGGGGAGACATGCGCTTTTTCAAAAAAGCAATCTCTAGTTAGATAAGGAATGCTGAAATAAGTTCTTAAGATGCCCATGGTAATTATAAAAATTAATTTCATATTTTATATTTTCTTTCCAGTCTGGGATAGCAAAGAGAAGAAATATGTGAGCAAGAAAGAGACTTCCCAAAGTGTGGCTGCAGTCTCGAGAGATGATACAGAAAAACCTTCCACCAAGCGGGACAATGGCACAACAAAAGGTGGGTTTTGTTTTGTGGTACTGATTATTTATTCCCCTTGTAATATTTTACTGGGATAATATATTTGCAAGAGACACCAAAGTGTCAGGCAGCAGTTTCAAAAGATTATACAGAAAAACCTTCAACCAAACGGTACAATGGTTCAGCCAAAGGGTTAATTTCGTTTATTGATACAGATTGGTTATCCATATAATGGTTTTCTGTGAAAATATATTTGTAAGAGACAACACAGCGTCAGACAGCAGCGTCACAACTAAAAGTTGGATTTCAGTTTGATGTTACTATATAATTTTGGATCTTTGGGACAAGTAAGCATTGACTTATCAAATTTCTGTCTCTGCTGGTTTTAAGATTGTGCTTTCAAGAAAGTTAGTAAAAATATATACATACCTGCATCTGGATGAAAAACTACAGTTTGTGTATACCACGTGATAAATTATGTCATAGATGCTACGTCGGAAGGCAGCATTTTGCTTCGTATTAAGACTTAAAACCAAGATAACTTTTTTTCTTCATCATTTAAAGTGAAACAAATGGCATGCTTAATGTGACCATGTCATTTTTTCTTCTCAAAATCATGATTTGACCATAATGCCTAATTTTCAGATTCCACCATAAAGACTGCTTCTGTCTCCCACACTGTTGATCGGGACAGCACTGTGGTCTCAGAGAACATCACAACGGCACGTGATGAATCCCTCTACACGACCATCAAGGAAGACCTCCCGTCTGCTAGCATGGAGGATAAACACTCGCGTATGATGAATGATGCTTCAAACCTGAAACAGCATAACAGGAGTGGGAGTGAAAGCTCTGATATTCATTCTGTTAGCAGTGATTATAAAAGGTGTGTATAACTATGGTAATATTTTGCTCTAACAGCTTAAAAGGGGTGGCTCATTTAAAAAAAATCCTTCTAAGGAGGGAACTGAAGTAGAAAAACGGTTTGAAGTAAAATCGTGTTTAATCTATATTATGGTTGATACCTTTTTGAAAATATGTTAAGGGAGGCTTGTTGTTAATAGCTTATCTTAACCATAATTACTTGTATAACAAACAAATGTAGAAAATCTAATTGTTTTGAAGATACGAAATTCCGTGCTGTAGGTAGTCAGCATTCACTTATGTGGGAGTGAATGCTCGGATATTCATTCTGTAGGCAGTGATTACAAGAAGTGTGTAGAGGGGCTTTGAAATAAACAGAAGTAAAAATTTTAAAAAATCCAACAGTTACTGCTACAGGGTCATTAAACAAAAGACGTTAAAGATTTTATGTTTTATGGGACTGGGAATGGAAATTAGCAAATATTATTAAATTGTTAGGTAAAAATAATTCATGTCCAGTCCATAAAATGAAAAACAAACAACACTGTTCCATGAGAAAAAGTCTAACTCCCTTTTTAAAATATCTCAGTACTATTTTTTTCTGTAAAACTTAAATGTATGCATTTGTATAAGCGACCTGTATCAATGTTAGTACTTAGTATTCATTTGATCTCAATCAAATTTGTTCGGGCTGACTTGGTATGCATAATGCTCTTTCTGGTAAATATTTCGGTGAACATGTAATACTTTCATTTTACAGGACAAATGAGTCCAGTGACGACACGATGACCAACAGCTATGGTAACGAGACTTTCGAAGACACCGTCACGACCACCCACACCAAAACAACGAGCAGGGCAAATAACAAGAAAGGTATGAACATGGCTCCTGTAAAGACAGTGATATCCTTTGATGACCAGAAAAGACCTATGTCACAACTCAGGATTTCACAAAATAGCTGAATTTCAGCTATATAAGTTTTTGTCACACCTTTATTTTAATTTATTTTATAACTTATTATGCAGATCATTGGCCTTTTATTAGAAATTTGTAAATAACTCAATTTTGACAAAAAACAATTTTCTTGCCCTACAAATGGGACTCATTCACTGATAGTAACTAACAGAACATGCTCAATTATAGGAAATCGTTCCCCGCTAGACAGTCTAAAGAAGATGAGTCTGTCCTCTCCCCGGTCTCCAAGAACTAAACTACGGACACATGCCAGCAGAAATTCTGAAAGTGAATCAGAGGACTCATTCTCTGATACAAGTAAGTTTAGTGGTATTTCTTATAATTTTATATGAAAGGTTTGGAAAGGGCTTTTAACAGGCTCGTCATTTTATCCTTCCATAATATTTTAGTATACCGTAGAACACCGTTAACCCAAAATCGTAGGGACCCCAAAATTTAGTGATATTTCGGATTTAAATTTTCAGGTAATGACAGCGTTCGCATATTATAGACAAAGTTTTGCAGATTACAATGTTGGTTACACGTTACCAATACAATACATTTGGTTGGAGTGATATTTCATATACAAATTTTTTTGTTGAATTATTGTTTTACATACGCGTGCTAAATGTCATTATTTAACAAGCGCTAATTGCGCTCCATTGTTTCCTGAAGCCTATGCCCGAGTGCATTCGCAGTATGATGTGAAAAACTATGGGATGATTTTGGACTAACGATTTCGGATTAAAGATTAAAAATTTAGTTTAACACTGAAGGAATAAAATCGGGACTGAAAAATATTTTCGAAATAGCGATAATTTCGGATAAACGGTGTTTGTGAAAAGTGGTGTTCAACTGTAATTCTAAAAAAAAACTGAAAAAAAGATAACTGATTGCTTTTGGTTGTTTCTTTAATTGGTGTAAGTATTGACACTCCAGTTTGCTTCAGATTTAAAATCGGGAGCCCTCAAATGGGCTTCAAAAAACCTGGTTTTGCTTCTGCGGCAGTGTGCCTTACCCTCTTTGAACCCATTAGGGGCCAAAGGCACCCACAGAATCCATATCTGAAATGGTTTGAACCTTCTAGCTGCCAGGTCAATCACATCCCTGAATTATGGCCATTTGAGCTGTTATTGAACTGGCCTATTTTTGGGGTCAGATACTGTAATATGCCACCAAGCAAGAAACTTGGGAGTATGAAATCTGTGGACTCTCAGAATAAGTAACTTTTCTATCAGATGCAAGATAAGACAACAAAGTTGAAAACAAATGAATACTCCTAGAATAACCTTATCCTGTTATTTCAGAGTCCACATCGGAGTTGAGTGATTTCGAGGGGCGTATTCGAGCATTAAACGAGGAGCTCAAGAAGCGTAAATCAGAGGCGGAGAGACTGAAGATAGAGAGAAAGAAACGCAAGAAGGAGGACCTGAAAACAAAGGAGGAGACATTGAAGAAACAGCTGGAGGTACTGAACTTGCTGGTGATTGGTTAAAGGAGCGCAATATAGGTTGATGCAAAAAAATAGAGGATAATTGTTTTTTCAGTGTAAGATCGATATATATTGCACTGAGTGAGTACCAAAAGCTGTATTGAATGAGCGCCGTAGCATTTTCATGTTTTACTCATTTGCCTGTAATGATTAAAACTAAATAAAGCATATGATTGTAATATTGGTGTCACACCTTAAATGATGTCACTAATTTTCCAAAAAACGTGTTGTACGTTTATGTTTGTTTCACAAAAAGAAGCTAAAAGAAAAAAAAAGTACCAGTGAAAATATATTTTGATCAACTGACTTTTCAAACTGTGCCTTTATCAGGAATTATTCCACTTTTCTTTTTAATACATCGCAGAAAAGCATTAAATGAATTTTCATAACTTCATTAAACCTTTTCTTTTTCAGTCATATGACAAACAGATTAAATCCCTTAAAGTGGAACTGAAGCGGGAGATTGCCCAAGACCAGCCATCGCCCACCGCCGTACGCCCACAGATCAAGAAGCCCCAAGTGAGCCCGAAAACCACACCCAGAAAACAAAGACCTGACCTGGATAGCAGTGGGCCAGATTCCACACATGTGTCGCCCGCTAGTATTGATGGTATGTGTATGTTTGATAAGGAAATTTCAAGGACCATGAAAATTTGTCTGATTCTTTAACCTTCAATTCTTAATTCTTAAAAACCATTGTTCATCACTTTTATAACATATAACAAGTTAAAAATCTGTGTAAATGTGATGTATATTTCTTAGTTTGGTGTAACAGCCTGTTGGAATGAGTTTCAGTTTTAAAAATAGCTTAATGCTGTCACTCAGCAAATTCTATTAAATTCTTGCAGTCATCAGTTTCTATACAGTGTACAAATACATCAAAGTACTTTTTCAGAGTCCAAACAGACCCCGCCTAAAGCTTCTCCCACTTTGCAAACTACCCCAGTGAAGTCTCAAAAATCCTTGGATCGAATTTCCGAAGGCAGCGAATCAATAACCACCAGGTCCGAACAATCTGAATCAAGCTATAAGGAGAAAGTCCAGAGCATTAAAGATTTGGTCAGTGATATCGATAAAACTGAAGACATTGAAGAAGAAGTAGATGAAGAACTGATATCTGCTGCTTCTGAGGCTTCTGAAGATAAGTCTGAAATTATGATTGATCTTAAGTCTGCTGTTAAAGAGGACATCTATGATGTGTCTGAGAAACATGAAAGGGAACCAACTGTTGATGACTCCGTGGGTTATGATTACACTGAAGACTTTACTGCAACCGATCATTTGAATACGGCAACAAAAGAGGATAAATTGAAGCTGAGTTTTAATAAGAGTGAGCTTAGTGAAATTGCTGATGATATTGAATCGAAGCCATTGACTGGAAGATCAGGTACTGAAATTTCAGAGGCGATCACTGAACACTTGCCATCCATGTCTGCATCAGAACCATTTGTGAAACAACTAGATCTGAAGATTGGAGGTAAAGAAAAGCTGGACTCAGAAAGCAAGCATGATTTGTACAGCGAACAGTTTGAAATTGAGAGCGATGGAGATATGGAGAAATCTTCCATTGTAGGGTCATCAAGACCATCAAGTGGTAGAAGCGAAAGGTCTTCTACATACACTGAACATGAAACATCTGAATCTGATAAATCTCCATCAGTTATCGCTGACCAACCTGGCTTTGTAGAAGCTGAAGATGTTAGTGAACCTAAGGTCACCACGAAACCGGCTAAGGTGTTTACTGATAAGAATATTTTAGACATTGATGATTTGCTTGGAACTCCTGAAGAATTGACTCCAATTCCTTCACCACGGGAAGACACCCCTGGAGGTCAAAGTGAGAGCTCTAGATTGAGTAATTTCTTCGATCCGCTTGGAGACTTTGAGATTGGAGATAGGGTTTCAGTAACTGCACCAACTGGGGAAAGATCATTTGGTACTTTATTGTTTAAAGGAAATGTTCAATTTGCTCCCGGAATATGGGCGGGCGTGGAATTAGAGGAACCAGTAGGACGGCATGATGGAATTGAAGATGGAGTGCGATATTTTAATTGTAAGAAGAAACATGGTTTGATAGTTCCTGGGCATGATATTCAGCACTTTATTGAAGATGAGATTGTGGAAGATGATAATATTAATGTCAGGGCCAGTATTGAAAGTACCTCTAGTGTGAATACAGAAGATGGTGAACTCCTTAAAGCTATGAATGAGGCTGCCAGTAATGTTGAACTGTTTGAGGAATCTCCCCAACCATCACCTAGACCAGCTAAAGTCCAAGTGGATAAAGAAACTGCTAAAGCTGATAAAGAAAAACTGGCCGATAAAATTACTGATCAGTTGATGGATAAATTGTTGAGAAATGAAATGCAGACATTAGGAAATAGGAATACAAAAAGGGGTCCCCCAGTTGCACCAAAACCAAAGTCAAAAACGCCACCAACTTCAATGGCTGAAGAACATCCTGAAACTAATGGTGATATTGATGGCTTAGAAGACTTCCTCCGTTTAGAAACATCTGATCAGCTCCCAGATGCTGATGTAAGACCTACATCACAACAAGTGAATGATAACACTGTAGATCACAGTACAGACAATACACTTAATTACATGGTCAATGAGGCTTTTGATAAAATGCTAGACATTCGAAATAACAAAAAAAGAGGTCAAGTCCAAGAATTAACAAAAGAAGAAGAAAATGAATTTGATAAAGATATCCTAGACCTTATTGGTGAAGAGCCGTTAGATCACGACAGTAGAGCAAGAGACCAGGACCAGGAAGATGCAAGAGAGAGTGGAATATTTGAAGATGAAATGGGACCAGTTGAATTGGAAAGAGTCCTTAATGAGCCAGATAGGTCAGACCAGCATGAGGGACCACCCAGACCTGGGTCACCAGTACCGGGGCTGCATTCTCCTAAGGTTAGAAACTAGTTTTATTGAGTTTTTCATTAAAAAAATTCTAAGGGCTAATAATTTTTTTTGGGTTACTTCAGAATAACAACTGGAATGTATCTGACCAGGAAGTTGAAATTATAATAAATAATGTCATTGAAGTAAAAAAATTATTTCTAAAAATTAAACATAATATTTTATCGATTTAAGTCAATTTTGTAAAAAGTTTAGTTAATTTCATTTGTGACTGTAACTTTGGTAAATCTAAGCAGGAAAATTAAGGTTTTACTTTATGCATTCGAAACTCTTATATTTCAATCCCAGTTATCTTTGTAATTCATCAAGAGTCCAAATCAAGTCCTCAAAAATAGTTAACTAACTGCCATTTCTTGTGTATTTGCAGGATAGCCTTAAGCCCCTCGAAGAGAGTGGAACATTTGAGGATGACGACTTCTGGCCTGAGAGAAAGGACCCCCCACCCTACCCTGGACAGGATGCAGGTAAGAGATAGTAGGCTCTGATTGGCTTACACTGGGAGTTTTAAAATAAGGCTTTGAAATGGTAGTATTTAAATTTGTGGGGGATGTCAGGATGATGACTTACGGTAATACAAAGAAAAGGGATACAGAACCATATCCCAGAAACTAGGGCATTCTATCCTAGACAGTGGAAGTTGTCTGAGATCCTATCCCACATCTTGTAAGGAGTCTATCCCAGACAGTGTGTAAGGTGTCTATCCAGTGTCTATCCCAGACAGTGTGTAAGGTGTCTATCCGGTGTCTTTCCCAGACAGTGTGTAAGGTGTCTATCCCAGACAGTGTGTAAGGTGTCCATCTGGTGTCTATCCTAGACAGTGTGTAAGGTGTCTATTCCAGACAGTGTGTAAGGTGTCTATCCCAGACAGTCTGTAAGGTGTCCATCTGGTGTCTATCCCAGACAGTGTGTAAGGTGTCTATTCCAGACAGTGTGTAAGGTGTCTATTCCAGACAGTGTGTAAGGTGTCTATTTCAGACAGTGTGTAAGGTGTCTATTCCAGACAGTGTGTAAGGTGTCTGGCTATTCCAGACAGTGTGTAAGGTGTCTATTCCAGACAGTGTGTAAGGTGTCTATAACAGACAGTGTGTAAGGTGTCCATCTGGTGTCTATCCCAGACAGTGTGTAAGGTGTCAGTATGGTGAACATTTTGTTTGACAATGATCGGTTAAGCCTATAACCTGGTGACACATCCTCTTTCGTGGAATTTTTAATTCAGGTCTCAATTAAATCATATTGAGAAATATTGAAAATCATGAGGTCAACAATTTTTCTAAAAAATTAAAATCTTATTTCAGGTCTTCCAAGGGAGTACAAGAAGTTAGCTGAGGAGGTATTTTACGCCGTTCCACACGAGGAAAAGGAAGTGGCAGGAATCGTTGGTGACGCAGTTGATGAGTTTTGGCAACAACGAAGATACGGAGAATCGCTCACCGATCTTCAACCTTCGCAGGGATTTTACACGCAGGAAGAAACAGGAAGTGACTTGATCAGTAACAGTCGTCGTGTGTTCAAAAAACTTTTGTTTGACTTAACGGGAGAAGTGATGCGAAATATTTACCGGGAAGAGGAGTATGATTCCCCTGTAGCCTGGCATAAACCAAAACGGAAAGCGAACAAGTTTTATCGAGGATTAACTCCACCAAGTACGGTTGAAATTCTGAAACCTGTGGTGCAAAAAGCGGTTGTAGACATTCTTGGTCTTAATGGGGCTAAAAAGGGGATGGAGAAGAACAAATGGGGAATAAGGAAGAAAAAGGATTTAGTTGACTCGATTCTGGTTCAGGAATTACGGGAGGAGGAGCCAGAATGGATTAATTATGATGAAGATGAGCTCGCAGTGAAAATGCAGCTCACGGAAACATTGTTTGATAGTCTTCTGAATGATACGGTACAAACAATGAATAAGATTTTTCGCAAGAAGCAGATTTTGCAAGAGCAACGAAAGTCTGAAGTCTGATGGAATTGTGGTAATGAATAAATGTGCCAAGAGAACTATGTTGATAGAGATGGGGGGAAAGTATGTGCTTGTCTTTTGTTGCTTAGCATATGACGTATACGTGGGTCAATACCCAGAACAAATAAACTTTAGTTCAGCCCGAACAAATAAAAGTTAATTTATGCTCGGAACAAGCAGAAATAAGTTCATGCCCGAAAACAAAAAGAAATTAGTTCATGCCTTGAACTAATAGAAGTTAGTTCATGCCGGGGACAAATAAAAGTAAATTTAAGCCCGGACCAAATAAAAGTGAGTTCATGCACGGAACAAAGCATTAAATGGAGTTCATGTCGGGGACAATACATAAACCTGAAAACTAGAGTTGTGGCATTTATGGACCTAGATCATCTGAAGTACACAGATTGTGTATTGATAATACAGCAGGGATATAATTTATAGTAATGCTCACTGGATTTAAAAGATGTTATTGTTACTCTGTGGATACATACATGAAGAGAGGAAGACGAAGTGATATGGTGTATCTGTTATTTATTTAAGTGCAAACTTTGCGGAAAAGGGGACCAAATTAGCTAGATTGGACCAGAATTTATATGGTCCTATCAAATTTAGCATAGAAATTTGGTGTGCTTATTTAGAGGCATAAACTTCTAGATTACATAGAACTGTGATATTTTTTGTTGTTGTTTCTTTTTCCTGAATTTTCTTTGATTTTTTGTCATGTTGGTGAACCATTGGCAGTTCAGCTTTTTAATCCTGAAATTATAGATTACCTATCTGGTATATAATATTTTTTTCCATAACAACAGAAGTTATTTGTAAAATAGATTTTTCATTGCAAGTAGATTTAGGTTCAATGTTTTCTGCACTTGACAGACTCATTATTGGTAAGATAAAATATATAATAGATTATTAATTTACAAGTGAATATTTGCCAGTGTATAATATACTAGTAATTCTGTTTTTGTAATATAGATTTTTGTCAAATATGTGCA
This sequence comes from Mya arenaria, assembly GCF_026914265.1. Lineage (NCBI taxonomy): Eukaryota > Metazoa > Mollusca > Bivalvia > Myida > Myidae > Mya > Mya arenaria. The sequence continues at coordinate 21,896,342 of NC_069138.1, forward strand.
TGGTAAGTATAGATTAAGTGTAGATTTAAAATAATGCTAATAATGACCCATTTTTGCCAACTTGTAAATACAGAGTTTTATTTATTTTTCAGACTTAACTTAGTGTGTGTATTGTGGCTTAATGCCACTGTTTTGAAAATCTGTGAGGCTGAATCCTGTACCTTTCTTTCTCTCGGAAAGTATTGTCAGTCTGTCGAAATGGAATGATAATCCTCATGGATGTCTGTATTGTAAATTTTTGCTTTTAGAAAAATCATGAAATTCTATTGCGTAGCTTTTTTCAGTCATCTTTCTTTTTTGCATTATCTAATTGATACCCCAAGAATGAAAGGTGCCCTTTTTGTTTTTTCATTTAAATTTTCAGTTTTGTTTTGTATCAAGACCTTTTGTTATCAAAAATGATCGTTTTTACTGACAGGTTCAATATTCTAACAAAGATCATGTAAGTTTAACTGCATCCTGCATCATATTGAAATCTCAGAAGAGTTAACCGTGTTTTGCTTTGGAGAAAATGAGTTGAACATTTGGTAAAAATAATATTACAGAATACAGGCATTGGAACCCTGGTACCTCAAAAAATATCATTCTTTGAAACAATAAGAATACAACAAATATGGATACATTGTTTTAGACCCTTTAAAGAGTATGAATCTTTTAATAAAAAAACATACAAAGATGCGCTTAAGGTTTTAGATCCTTAGTACTTTAAAATGTCGTATGTTCTTTGAAACAAAAAGCATAAAATAGATTCGCTTAAGGTATTCGACCCTTAATACCTTTGAACATTGTATAATTTGGAACAAAAAGCTTAGAACAGACAAGCTTATGATATTCAACCCATAAGTAACTTGAAATGTTTTGTTTCAAAAGCGCCTAAGATTTAGGGAAATGTTATTGAAAGTTTAAGGCTTTCTGGGATTTGACTGCAGCATTTTTAGAACTTCTTTATTTATTTGCTTGATTACTTAGATCTGAGTATATCTTTTTTAAACTTTCTTTTATTCAATGTTCATATACATATTTGTCTTACGATTTGAAATCTCTGATCAATTCTATTCCTTTGAACTTAATATTTAGTCTTTTGTTAGATTTACATTTGATTATATACCAATATTTTTCATTATTCAGGTAATTTAACAAACATTCCGTCCAACAGTTTGTGTATTATGTATGATTTCTCATATCAATTGATCTTGGAATTTTTGTTGTCATTTTTTGCTAATGCTATGTTGCCTTTGAAAGGTAAAATATCTCTGATACTTGTTACTGGATTGTTATTGTCATTGGCGATTCGATATTTGGTAACCATTTACTTGATAGAGTGATGGCGTGAATAGTCTTCGGCATTTAATTATTGCGAAATATTGCATATGTCTGAATGATATGAGCATATGCATGTCTTAATACATATTATTTGTTTGTTTCTTTCTGAAGTTTAGGAACATGCACAGTATGCTACAGGGGTTCTTCATTCAGGCAATACAAAATTGAATTTATGTTTCATGTATGCCCTTAGTTTGAAAACTTATCTAGCTATCCTTAAAAGACAAATAACCTGTCTCCCTACATTTTTTTTTAATAAATGAGTGATATGCTTTGTAGAATATAGACACCAGGGCCTCTGAAGTCCATGATTTCAAATGAAACTTGTATTTAAGTGTGTTGATCATTAGAAGCACACAGAATGCGTCATATTCTGATAGCAAATGCAAAGAACACAAAGTAGAAAGCATGTTGTTTTTACCTGTGTTCTGTAGTAAAGTAATTACAGTAAAGGGAAATTAAAAATATTCAGCAAGATTATTGATCATATAAAAATGTGTTGTTTTTTTATCCCGAAGCCCAATACCTAAGGCTGTGCACTGATTACGCTGAAAATAGAAAAGATTTAGTGTGGCCTTATTCTGAAACCAGGATTGAAAGTTTTTAACTTCCAACTGTTGTGCAGTTCTAAAAGTTTTATGCATGAACATTTACATCACAAAGATTAGGAAGAACCTTGAAATTAATATAAATGACAATTTCAAGACCAACCTTAGCTTCTTTAACAGCATCTTTATGCTGCTTTTGGCATGATTTCCTTTTTTAGCTATTTTCCAGTATTGACTGCCCACTATGAGAACCCCTGATGCTGTGGTTGTGTTTGTTTTGGTGAACCATTTTATCAAAGATGATGCTAAAATATCATAATTAGTTATTATATTTTGCCTTGTTTGCTAATTTTGCATTACGATATCCATAGCATTAAAATTTAATAAGCATACATAGTTATGATATTTGGACTTTGACTTAGTGTTACATAAATACTTAAAGGCTTGACTGTATGTATATATATCTATCTATATATATATATATATATAATGAATAATATTATTTTTTATTTATTTGTACTGTTTTTGTATAACTTGTATAAAATATTCTGTAAGCACAGACAGGCATATAGGTAGTTTTTATGTGCCATTTTTTATATTTTTGATCTGTTAGTGGACAGAAATGGAAGGTAACAAGAGAAATAGTTTTCTACTATGCAAGCCTTAAATAGCTATTGGAGGCTGTGTTATATACATCCAGCCAGTATTACAGTGCAATGCATTTCCTAAACTTGCATAACCCTCCAAGATCACTAATGTTTGTGTGTGTACACTATCCAGTAAGTTGCTTCTTTCTTGAGTTTTAGAAAGAAATTATGCGATTTTGCAAGCACCATGATTTTATTCTGCTAGTATATTACATCGTTCAATGTTTTTGATAAGCTGTATATGAAACAAATACAATTATTCAAGTTCTTTACATTTTGGCCCATCATAGATATTGACATCTTCTTGTCCAATCAAGGTATATGCACAATGCATTTCAATGTTTGTTTAAGATTGATAAGCACTGTTATACTGGCTTAATATTGATGCTAAGTAATAAAAACTAACAATGATGAGGTCTTGATATTTTTTTGCCCTCTAAGAACGATTTTCAGTAATTGTACAGTCTGTCCGAGCGAACATCGCTGTGTTTAGGGGCTGTGTCCATTAGGGATAGGACACTACACGTCTTATGGGCTTCTTTAAAAGAAGGAAACAATCACATGAAACAGAAGTGTTACTGCATCCAGCCGTGTCCGTCTCCAGGGTTTCCGATCAGTAACTGAAGAACACTGGCCCATAGACCTCGAACTTGATTAGCAGGTTGGTAATGGCCAGCAGGTAAACCCTGTTGATTTTGAGGCCAAAGGTCAAGGTCGTTGTGACCTCAAGCTGAAAATTGTATTCTGATCAATAATTAATGAATAACCAAGGCACAGGGACCTCAATCTTAGTAGAGGTTGAGGATAGTGGGTCAAAGGTCAAGATTGTGATTTTTAGCGTAGAGACGATTTGATCCACTCCATCATGCAGTCACTGATCATTTCCATGTACATACTTTGCTCTTTTAAAATGATTTAGATCAATATTCCCATACTTCTGTTGGTGTGCAATCGTGCCACCTAAAGAAAATATCCAACTAACATAATGCACTGAAAAGAACATTTATTGTTGTTTCCAAAACTAAGAAACCGTATGATACATTTATTTTAATGTATCGATACACCAATTGATTAATTACAAATACATCCACCGTTTATGCATTCCCAGCCGTGTTTGCATTCGCCAAACGAACTGCAGTCCCCTGCCTGTGCGCATGCTGTAATAAAAGACACGTTCACGTCAATACATCAGTTGAGGAATCACGTGACTTAAAGGGGTTCTGACATGGGTATCCACGGGTCTCAACCGATGTAAACACACAAAAAGTGACGTTAATATAATTATAAATAACTTTTTTGACAGAAACTATATTAAAATATACCTTTGCCTATAAAAGACTGTTATTTCTTGTTTCTACACGTGTGAATATTTTAGATTTGCTTTTATTTTAATGATGCAATCACTGACCAGAATGTCAACTAGACGAAATTGAAATAGAATGAAATTTTGGCCAAGGATATCATCATAAAAATCTGTGTATTACACAACCTCTGTTTATTGATCTTAAAGGCCTAGTTTACGGAATGTTTGGCATGATAATCCCCTGCGGTGCATCTCCTGCTAATCGCACTGGTGTCACAGTAGGGGCCTGTGTTTGGCTCAGGGCCATTAAGGGTCCATTATTATAATACATCGAAAACTGCAGATACTCAGATTGAAGATCTGATAAGACAATGTGGCAATAAGATTAAGATCAATTAACAGAGGTTGTGTACAAATACACGTTGGTTTTTGTTTTTTTTTCGGGGGGGGGGGGGGGGTCACTTATAGAATGCTTAAACTAGGCCTTTAAAATCGGTCACTCTAGGTTACTACTGCCATGTTTGGGGTCGCCTGTTTGGCAACATGGTCAAATCTTCTTTTCAGAATCACAATAAATAAATTATGTTAATAGTTAAATATATATTTCCCATGTCTCTTGCTCATTTTCGCATCGATGGTTTACGACGCCATGTTGATTTTAATTTGAATCTCCGCTCGAAGATACCGATTTTAGCCGGACTTTGCACCGAAATTTGAAAACTACATGTACGCAGTTTAATATTCGAAAGCAATCAGTATCCACGAACTCACATTGAAGACTATATTTCAATTATGGGCGAGTGAACAAACGCTATTGGTTTACATATCGCCGTATTAATTTAAAAAAAAAATACTTCGAAATAGAAAAATGCTTAAATGTCAGAATCAAAATCACGTTCCAGGGAAACAACCGCGGATATAGATAATCTAGTTCTATACCTGGTAAGGTGTTGTTTTATGTCTTTCACGGAGCGCCAGAAATTTCACATGATATTTTATTTTTTTAGAATAACTTACACGTTACCTGTGAACGACATCTTATATTACAAACAGTGTTAACTTTAATATTTTAACCAATTGAAAACAAAAATAGTTTAAGAACACAGAAAAGCATGAAATTAGATTCCACAATTTAACTCGATGTTAACCGAATTCCGGACTGAAGTATTCGGACAATAAAAAACGACAAGTGTTGAAAACAGATCAAACGAGTATGTATTATCAAAATGGATTCCTGATATTATTCTTGAATGAACTTAATGGAACTTTATGCCTATTGGTTTCATATTGAATCGCATATAAAAAAGACTCCTTTATATACATAATTAATTTATAAATATTACATAATTGGCGACCATCCCCAAGTGTTTTTACTCTCCTTACATTCATTATACTGTTTCAAAGTTATCACTTACTCGAAACACACTGGCACTGGCTATGCACACATCCGGTTATCTGCCCATTAGGACAGCTCAGAGAACACGTGGATACGTCGTCATGGTGACACTCGGCGTCACAGCTTAGCACGAGAGCTGTTTGATAGTGTAGAATAAACACTAGATTAACATGATGTGTGTGCAATTGTAACGTTTCTTCCCTAGCTAGCTCGGACACGCTACCTTAAACTACAAACCTATTCTCGGACTGCATTGTCCCAAAAATTAAGTATGAACTTAGTAATATATACACGTGATTAACAATGATTGCTTACAAAACCAAATGATTGGAAATAATTATTATTGTTCCGGAATCAATGTTCAATTATCCCAAAACCAAGAACGCACAAACAGAAACACTACAACACCTATGCTATAACTTCAAACAAGACCAGCATACAAAACCATTAAGAATATAACTTCTTTCGTATCAATTTATGATTTACTAGCTAAATTTAGACATTTAATACTAAAACCATAACATCAGTATTAAATACACGAAATCAACCTAAAAAAGTAATAGCGATAAAGCGAAAATAAAATACTTTATAAATTTCACTAAAACAGAAATGTTTATTTTCCGGGCTCCGGACTACATGATTCCGGGAACATTACACAATTACGAGCAATTATACTGAGCACGGTGCTAGGTGAGTTTCAGGTGACTCTGATTATTTGACCCTCGGAGAGTTTTGAAACACCAACGCTTTTGCTAAAGTTTCATGTGACTCGGATTGTTTGAATTTAAAAGGTATACACACAGGAATCAGTGTGTGTACACCACGTGATAAATTGCGTCATAAATGTTACGCCGGAAGGCAATATTTTGCTTCGAATGAAGACTTTAAACAATGATAACTTTTCTATTTCTTCAGCATTTTAAATGAAACATAGCGTAGTCTATGCCGCTTACGGAGCCCTGCCTTCGGCCTTTTACCAAAGTTTGATTGAGAGTGTAGATTCTTTAAACACTTCGACAAACCTTTTAACAATACGGTCGTCTGACGAAGCACTGTCAAAACAATATTTTGGAAACAGGTTTGTCGAAATATTTGATGAAACTAATCACCTTATAAAACTCCGGTAATAAGATGAAGGCGTGGTGGCTCTTTAAGCGGCATAGACTGCCCTTTGTTTTATTTAAAATGGTGGGGTAAATGAAAAGTTATCTTTGATATAAGTCTTCATACAATAATGACGTAATTTATCACGTGGTATACACACAGTGGGAATGTTCATTTAATAATAAGTTTATTATCATATTACCTTTTCAATGACGGTAAACAAATTGTGAACATGACAGAAAGTGAAATGAGTATTTTAGTAGAAGAGATAAGGCCATGCCAATTTGTTTTATGTTTAGCGTCGACTCTTACTACGAAAACCTATCTAGTCCATTCTGGACCATTTTCAATTGTTAGATAGATTTTTACTGCAAAATGAGTTCAAACAAAACTTAACTTAAGTGTGTTGATCATGGGAATCACACAGAATGCAGCATTTTCCGATATCAAATGCCAACAATGTAGTAAAAGGAAATTAAATTTCGGCAAGATCGTTGAACATTTAAATGTGTGTTGTTGTTTTTTAAATCTGGAAGCCCTAAACCTACCCGTCCGCGGACGCTTAACGTAGAAACTATTTGGTATGGCCTAAAGCAGTATCATTTATGGTGTTTACATTGCTTTAGTATATTATACAAGCGGAATATTGAAACTGTGCATTTCAAAATATACAAGTTCTGGAAAAAACACAATAGAAATAGCAATTTCTAAAGATGGCTGAATTCTGAAAAATATTTATAAGAATTGAGTATCTCTCTATATAACAGTTATATATATTTATTTGTCTCAAATAGTAAGGTGAACATCATGGAACGGCTTTACGTTATTTGCGACAAATTTCGTTTAAGACAAAGTTTCCTTTTTTTCGGCTAAATTATATATTAAGGTTAAAGATAGTACCATCTTAGTTATACACTACATATAGTATAAATAGTATATGTAGTTATATATCTTACTAATAGGCTAAAAAATATAAATATCGTCCATGAACGGGAGTGCACATGTTAGATTCATCTCAACCCGAGCGTAGATGTTGTTTTTTTTTGCGAAAATGAGGTTTACCGTAAAATACACTGCGCGAGGGTTGGGATGAACATTTATTCCACCTCAGATAAGTAGATCCAAAAATTTAGCCATGCTGGAAATTTATATTTTTCCCATGGACTGAGATAAAACAATTCTATCAATCCAATCATCAATTATTCTTATCAACGCTGTGTGACAAGAATGATTTTCTCGAAACCCAGATTGAAATTCATGTATGATATTCGTATTTTTTAAAAATGTTTTGATTTGATCTGCCATATGCCGTTCAAACACCTTTGACAGTGTTGGAAGGATTGAAATTGGTCTATAATTATTTGGATCATTGCGACCAGAAGATTTATGTATAGGCAAAACCTTAGCCTCTTTAAATGAGACTTGGAATATTCCTAGCCGTATGCTATTATTTATAATGGACGTTAGAGGTATAACAATACAATCACCACATTGTTTTAGTATATTAGGCCCTATTCCATCTAATCCTGTAGCTTTCGCCGTATTAAGCTTATCAATATACATTTTTACCTCTAATGGGGTGATGTAAGATATATCAAAGTACTGACCCTTTAGCAAACTATTTAATTTAGTACCAAGTTTTGAAAACTGTGTTTCATCGAACACTGATTTACTGATACAATCGGATACGTCAGTAAAATGCTTATTGAACACGTCTAATATTTATGCATCGCCAACAACATTATTCCGTCAGATATCAATATAGTCAGAACAGCTGTCTCGTACCATGCAGATATAGTCAGAACAGCTGTCTCGTACCATGCAGATATAGTCAGAACATGGTACGAGACAGGTGTTCTGACTATATCTGCATGGTACGAGACAGGTGTTCTGACTATATCTGCATGGTACGAAACAGTTGTTCTGACTATATCTGCATGGTACGAGACAGTTGTTCTGACTATATCTGCGTGGTACGAGACAGGTGTTCTGACTATATCTGCGTGGTATGAGACAGGTGTTCTGACTATATCTGCGTGGTACGAGACAGCTGTTCTGACTATATCTGCGTGGTACGAGACAGGTGTTCTGACTATATCTGCGTGGTACGAGACAGGTGTTCTGACTATATCTGCATGGTACGAGACAGGTGTTCTGACTATATCTGCATGGTACGAGACAGGTGTTCTGACTATATCTGCGTGGTACGAGACAGGTGTTCTGACTATATCTGCATGGTACGAGACAGGTGTTCTGACTATATCTGCGTGGTACGAGACAGGTGTTCTGACTATATCTGCGTGGTACGAGACAGGTGTTCTGACTATATCTGCGTGGTACGAGACAGGTGTTCTGACTATATCTGCGTGGTACGAGACAGGTGTTCTGACTATATCTGCGTGGTACGAGACAGGTGTTCTGACTATATCTGCGTGGTACGAGACAGGTGTTCTGACTATATCTGCATGGTACGAGACAGGTGTTCTGACTATATCTGCATGGTACGAGACAGGTGTTCTGACTATATCTGCATGGTACTGGCAGATCTCGTACCATGCAGATATAGTCAGAACACTTGATACACACAAATAACATAACAATCATAAAACAAGATCAAATAAAATATACCTGAGCATATTCCACAAAACTTCCTACAATGTATGGCTGACCAGGCGACATATTCCCCTACACAGATATAGTCTGAACCATAGGTGGCACAGTCGGAGTCCAGATCCTCACACACCTCTTGAGCTACTGTTGTAGAACCTATAATATCCACATGTTTCAAATCAAACAGCAGATTGATTAAGTGTGTTCATTGACTGTATTGATAGGTAAAACTCTTTACACTCCCCGTTTTACCGGTGTCTTGCTTATGCGGTGTGGTTTGAAAATCACTTTCAAAGTTCGTAGATGACTGAGTATTTGATGCCTAGTACATACAACTCCAATCGTCATTATGTAAATTTTATGTTGTAGATTCGACAGTGTTTAAGTTTAACTTAGTTACGAATCTGTCTCCAGTAAGTTACCTTTACATACACTTGTTTTTTTTCCAGAGATGCGAATAAGCACCAGAGCATGTATTTATTCTATGCTTTTTGTTAATATATCCTGTCATTTTCATTTGACATTTTCCACCATCTTACATTTTTTGGTTCCCGTATTCCTTAATATAGGTAGCGTATCTTTTTCTCTTCCGGTTCAAAACTATCTGAAATGACGTCATATTATGCTTATCACGAGACTCTTACGTAAACACCATTTTTTCTTAAAAGAAACAGAAAAGATGTTGAATTTTGGCGTTATAATTTGTATTTCTAAGTTTACTTCAATCATGATCATGGAATTTGTTTCTTGGCGAGTGAAATTGGTAAAAATACAGCCGAACCCCGTTGGCGGCTCGACCTCGCATAGCTCGAATTCCTCGTTGGCTCGAACTGGGTGTGAAGGACCGCTTTCTTTATACTAAAGCTAAGCATTTCCGAGGCTGGTGATATGTTCGCCGGTTCCTTGGAGTTCGAGCCAACGGGATTTGACTGTATTGCTTTTTGTTTTGTTTTCACTCGGTGAAATAGATTTCGGTCGCAATATATTAAAAATATATGTCAAAGATCAATTAAATTTGCTTTATAATGTCCATAGCTGATATTTTGTTACATATTTGGTGTAAATGTATCCTTTGAATTTTGTAACTGTGCGATTCGTACATTGAATAGTCAGACGAGAGTTGTTGATTTATTTTATATTAAAGCTGCACTATCACAGATTGACAGTTTTGATTTTTTCTTCTTTCTTCTATTTTTTGTCTCAGAATCAGCACATTTTAGCATCAGTGCTTTCAATTCAATCATAAACGATAACTCACAATAGAACAGATCTCAATTGTTTCGCAAAACTTTCATTTTTCTTAGTAACGCTTTTAGCCACAAAACGTCAATTTTCAAACCTAAATATGAAAACTGCGATCTGCTTCTTTGTCAGCAATCTAATATGACTGGTTTCCAGACATCAATGCAAAAATTGGTTTCATTCCAAAACAAAAGAAAAAAAGTAAATCTGTGAGAGTGCAGCTTTAAGAGGTACGTAATGTTGTACATTCTTAAGTTTACTTGGTTTTTTATTTAGTTCATTACAAGAGTATAGGCGTACGCAAATACTTCAACAATAGTAATACAATAACAAATAGTAACAAATAGCGAACACGTTTTATGTTTTAAAAATGCTAATCATTAAAACCTTATTTCAGGTCATCTAGAACTGACTTAGACTCCAAACTTATTGGCTGACACATTGTAAACGCAAAATCTGAAACAGGGACTGTGTATCGGATGATTGGCAGTAGGCGGATCTTTAAACACCCGCGAAAGATGAATTTCTTAATGATTAAGTGTAATTCTTACTGAATGCCTATCTGCAATACCATTGGCTGGGAATGTATGTTGTATTCTAAATTATATAGGGTCAACTTTCTTAAAGTTATCAACGTCATCAACGACATTATCGTTATTTTCTAAACATGAACTATTTGAATCAGTCCAGAACAGCTGAAACAGATTTCTAATAGTTTGTTAAAATACCGCAGGTCATAGGTGTATCCATTAAACTTCTAGAGAATTAATGATTTTGAAAGTTAACAACAAAAGGTTTGAACTTTGACAATGTCCTGAACAATCTACCCATTGTGTTGTTGTTTCATTTTAAGTTGTAGATTCATATCACTATATGCGTTATAAGGCATAGGCGATATATATGTTGTGTATGTTAATAAAAATTGGGAAAACGTTATAAGTTATGGGGTTAGTAGGTGACCCGATATGGGATATACGGGGCAAAGGAAACTGTAATTGTTATCATACTTATTAATATGGTTCCCTGCGCCCCATATAACCCATATCGGGTCACCTACTAACCCCTTAACGTATATTTGACTTCGACAACCTGATAACATGTTTAAATGTTTCATTTATTCATCGGAATATTCATCGGAATCGGAAAATAGACGCCATATTGGTAGTATGAAAATTGTTGACCCAATATGGAAAAATATGGGGTCACCGCGTGACCAGTCCTGGACCAATGGCGTTGCGTCATTTATGTTGGAGGCGTGATATATGTAAATGCAGTAAAAATCCGCAATGTTAATGTCGAAGTCGTTGGGACCTCTGGAAGTTCTTCGAGATAACGAACATTCGATATAACCAAAATACAAAAAGAAATGAATAACTAAACCGAAAATAATCTAAAACAAGTTCGACATTACCAGGACATCGAGATAACAGAGTTCGAATGTAGTATGTTGTATTTACTTTTCACGGTAGGTTTAATCTTAAGTAGAATGTAACTAGAAATGTACTTACATAAGATTAATATCCAAGGTAAAATAGGTATCAGCGACATATAGCTAGTCATTTTAATGCATAATAATTCAATCTCCAGCTTAACAGAATTCCATTTTCTTTTGGGAGCATTTCATCTTATCACTAATAGATATAGTTCACAATAGTTCCGCAATATATGACCGTCCTTAGGTGACGTCTGCGAACAAGACGATTACAAAGTTGTTCCTTATATAGCCTGAGTCTATCTCTTTATGCTAGTATATAATGCAACAAAACTCAAGTTTTCAAGCTGCATTCAAGAAATAATGCTGCACTCTCATTAGAACTATTTAAAGAACGATTTGACTATTTACATAATCTGAATCACTGCGCGCATATCCATGATAACCATGAATTATCACATATCTATAAGCAAATTATTTTCACTACGCACAAAAGAGTTTCAGCGAAAATACTCTTTAACTTTATTTTGTTTAACTGAGGTGGGAGAACAAGCATATATCTGCCATAGCCGCTCGTGTAAGATAGGTTCTTCCAATCCTTGCGCATGACGTTCTGTGGAAACTCGGTAAATCTCGTTTCCGCAAAACACCCCGCGCTCTGGTTGGGATGAACCTATCTTAAACTCTCGGCCATGGAAGATACTTATAATCTTACAAGCTTACACGCGCGGTCATAGTAAATGCTTTTTCTATTACCTCAGTTAAACAAAATATATAGAAAATATATATTTTCTCGCCGGAACTCTTTTGTGCGTAGTGAAAAAAGTACTTCCATACGGATATTTTTTAATCTTTGCCTGTTAGCAAGATACATGTAACGATTTCCAGCATGGCCAAATATTTGGATCTAGTTATCTGGGGTCGGAGAAAGTAATATCTTACTAATTAACTACACTTATTATAGTGGTATCTTACTAATACACTAAAGATAGCAATATCTTACTAATACATTGTACACTGTCAGCGCGAAAACAATTACGAATCTCATATCTCCGTAAGTTGGCAATAGACAAAGGTGTTGGTCGGCGCAATGCTCATGGCATTTTATGTAGCCTAGTTCGGCGGCATACGGCTAGCTTATCATAGATGTAAACCATTTTTACAGACGCATGCGTGACTGACCTATATAGCCGTGCTGGAAGGCATACGACAAGCGCATCATAGATGTAGCCCATTTCGTGACTGACCAACTAATTTACAAGAGTATATTAAGTGCACCTTATAAAAACTGCTACTAATTGCAAATCGAAAAGGTATTTTGAGATGTTGAAGCATTTGATAATAGCGCTGTCTCCTCCGCCCCAAATCCACGATTGCTCTCTGAACGTTTTCAGTTTCGGGATCATCAAAAGAATAATTAATGTAAAAGAAGAATGCTCAAAACCGTAACACTCCACTGAAACTGAAGGACATTAAATGTGCCACTGCTATGATTCACAAGTCAACAATAACAGGCGAGTGCAAACGCGTTAGAGTGACTTCACACGCAAATACCAACGCGTCACGGTGACTTCACGCGCAAATGACAACGCATCACGGTGACTTCACACGCAATTGACAACGCGTCACGGTGTCTTCTCACGCGCTGGCATTTGCGTGTGAAGTCACCGTGATGCGTTGGCATTTGCGTGTGAAGTCACCGTGACGCGTTGGCATTGGCGTAAGAGGTCACTGTGACACTCTGGCACTTGCGTGTGAAGTCACCTTGACTTGTTGGCATTTGCGTAAGAGGTCACTGTGACACGCTTGCATTTACGTGTGACGTCGCCGTGACTTGTTTGCATTGGCGTAAGAGGATACTGTGACACGCTGGCAGTTGCGTTTGAAGTCGCCGTGACGCACGTTGGCATTTGCGCATGAAATCACCGTGACGCGTTGTCATTAGCGTTTAAAAACCCCGTGACGGGTTGGCATTTGCGTGTAATGTCACCGTGACGCGTTGGCATTTGCGTTTAATGTCACCGTGACGCATTGGCATTTGCGTATCACGTTGACTTCACACGCAAATGCCAACGTGCGTCACAGTGACTTCAAGCGCAAATGCCAATGCGTCACAGTGACTTCACACGGAAATGCCAATGCGTCACGGTGACTTTACACGCAAATGCCAACGGATCACGGTGACTTCACAAGCAAATGCCAACGTGCGTCACGGTGACTTCACACGCAAATACCAATGCGTCACGGTGACTTCACACGCAAATGCCAACGCGTCACGGTGACTTCACATGCAAATGCCAACGCGTCACGGTGACTTCACACGCAAATGCCAGTGCGTCACGGTTACTTTTAACGCAAATGCCAACGCGTCACGGTGACTTCACACGCAAATGCCAACGTGTCACAGTGACCTCTTATGCCTATGCAAACAAGTCACTGCGACTTCACACGCAAGTGCCAGTGTGTCACAGTGACCTCTTACACCAATGCCAACATGCGTCACGGCGACTTCAAACGCAAGTGCCAGCGTGTCACAGTGACCTCTTACGCAAATGCCAGCAAGTCACGGCGACGTCACTCGCAAGTGCCAGCGTGTCACAGTGACCTCTTACGCCAATGCCAAAAAGTATCGGCGACTTCACACGCAAGTGCCAGCGTGTCACAGTGACCTCTTACGCAAATGCCAACAAGTCACGGCGACATCACGCAAGTGCCAGCGTGTCACAGTGACCTCTTACGCAAATGCCAACAAGTCACGGCGACTTTACGCAAGTGCCAGCGTGTCATAGTGACCTCTTCCGCCAATGCCAACAAGTCCTGGTGACTTCACATGCAAGTGCCAGCGTGTCACAGTGACCTCTTACGCCAATGCCAACACGCGTCACGGCGACTTCAAACGCAAGTGCCAGCGTGTCACAGTGACCTCTTACGCAAATGCCAACAAGTCACGGCGACGTCACACGCAAATGCCAGCGTGTCACAGTGACCTCTTACGCAAATGCCAAAAAAGTCTCGGCGTCTTCACGCAAGTGCCAGCGTGTCACAGTGACCTCTTACGCAAATGCCAACAAGTCTCGGCGACTTCACGCAAGTGCCAGCGTGTCACAGTGACCTCTTACGCAAATGCCAACAAGTCACGGCGACTTCACACGCAAATGCCAACGTGTCACAGTGACCTCTTACGCAAATGCCAACAAGTCACGGCGACTTCACACGCAAGTGACAGTGTGTCACAATGACCTCTTACGCAAATGCCAACAAGTCACGGCGACTTCAAGCAAGTGCAAGCGTGTCACAATGACCTTTACGCAAATGCCAACAAGTCACGGCGACGTCACACGCAATTGCCAGCGTGTCACAATGACCTCTTACGCCAATGCCAACATGCGTCACGGTGACTTCACACGCAAGTGCCAGCGTGTCACAGTGACCTCTTACGCCAATTCCAGCAAGTCACGGCGACTTCAACAAGCCGTTTGGAATGCTGTAAGTTAGTGTGTCGTTTAGCGTATAGCGGCATGTGCTTTGTTTAACTGGTTGAAAATCACATTACAGTATAAAGGCCAGTTGCTCACAATGGCGATCGAGTATTGATCGATCGTCAGGACAAAACATTGACATTATTTTCGATGCTTCAAATGAAACATGTTTAAGAACAAAAACAAGTGTTTTGTTACTCAAAATCCCGCTTTTGCATTGAATGGCCGGCCTTAGGCCAATAAATCCCAGGCCAAACAATTGAAAAGCGAGTTATATTTCCTAGTGTTTGCCCTACATTGTCAGCCAATTAGGATCGCTGGATTTTTAGAAAGTTTAGTTTTTTTTGTTGTTTTTTTGTGAAGAATCGTTACATATTGCTGAGTAACTTGATAGAAATGTGCATACGAATATAGCCATGCCTACTGTTGGCGCATTTTCAGTGTCAACACTGATTTAAATGACGTCACAATATCTTGCAGCGATTGACAGGTCTCTTTGACAGGCGCACGGTTTATTTTTAAAGCTGATGCAATTTTTACGGGGCTAACACTAAGTCAGTCAAATTTTGTTCAGTAATTTCTTCGTGAATAAGAAAGCACGGAAGCTGTTACTTATTCACAAAGGAAATTACTTAATAAACTCTAACCTTTATGCACCAATCAATTGTAACCACGCCCCCCCCCCCCCAAGGTCCGGGGGTATATAGGCGATAGCGGGAGAAATGGGCTTTGTTTTTTCCTTTCAGGTGGTCCCGCAGTGCCGAGTGAATGCAATGGTTTTGTTTAGCTCCGAAAATAGCGGGGAATGGGCCTTACCTGGGTATTCTGGGGTGCGTGGGACTTGGTGGGGATTTTACCAGCAGTTTGTCAAAACAGGGCGAGGATTTTACCTGGGATTGGCTGGACCGGAAGTCAAAGTCCCCGCTATTCCCCGGACCTGGGGGCCGTGGTTACAAATGACCGGTGTATTACTTGACGCTAAAATGTTTTACATGATATATCGCTATTTGATGGCGTTACCAGCCAAGACTCATGAATGTTTACCAATTGAGGACTGAAGCATAGAAGTATGTCTATTATTTCCATTATCTGTGTCCTACTGATACGTAGCTGTGGCCATGAACAATACATATAGAGCAACACCTGGCCTCCGTAGAGACAGGTCACCAAATAATACATGAACTGTGTCTGATTACTGTCTGACCTACAAGTATACAGTTGGACACACCTTAAATGCGTAAGTGTGCGTCTGATTTACCGCACTGATTCAAAATGTGTTTTTATGTCTAATATATATTCAATAAATCAACAAACACATATGAAATATCTATATATCAAAGCTTAACGATATGATTTAAATACCCATATAAAGTGCTATTCATGAAGTGTGTAAAATCACTACATAAATTTGATGGCTTCTTACGGAAAAGTGTAAGTGGTAACTAGTTACAGTATGTTTCTTCCCCTTTCAAACCAACCAATGACAGTTTATTGTTAATTCATAAAATCAACTAGCGTCTTAAATATCGTTCATATATCAAGACGAAGTCATAAATAGCTTTGTATCTGAGAGTTTACTTTAATTGCGCCGTGGCAAATAGTGACATGTATCCTCAGGGGCGTAGCTACCTCTTTCTTCATGTGGATTCATAATTATGCTAGGGGGTCAGGGGGCATGCCCCTTCGGAAAATTTTGAATAAACCAGGTGCATTCTGGGCGTTTTGAGGTGTTTAATTTAGTACTGGAAAATGGATAGTTTTAGGATCCTGTAGTCAAGTACGCATACTGCAACTTTGGCTGATGTTTTTGTCAGAATCATGTGGATGCAGTCGCGTACTCGCGTATAGGCAGCTACGCGCCTGATACTTAGTCACGAAAGGCGCCTTGGTAAAAAATTGAGTCACGAAAGGCGCCGTGGTCAACAATGGCGTCTGTATTTATTCACGTAGGGTGTATTGTAAACCGTCCATATACATCCGGGGTTGTTTTCGATGGAAAATGACCGAAGTGTTCCGAATGAGGCCACCCAGGCGTTGTCTTCTTGTATCAATCAAGACTAAAATGATTGACTGACAGTCGGTAAACCATTGTTACTAGCACATAGTTCGTACAACCATGGTCAAATATAAACATTTATAATAGTACATATATGACCACGTTATGGGATATTTTCTAACGACTGCTAACCAAGACGAACATACACATCCTTAAATTTAACATCTTCCTATAATTTAAGCTTAATGATATGATAAATGGTTTAAAAAATAGTTACAATACATTTTCACGATCTCTACTTAGCTGCTGTTATTGTTTTCACATCTACTGCACTTATTTACAGATAGATGCACTCTCTTACGCAGTGATCTCCCCTTACAAGCAGAATAGATTACTGTACTCTTAAGAGGGTAACACTGCGTGGCGTTAAAGATAGATGATGCAGCAAGACGGATTTAAAGTTTTGATACCTGACTTCCTAAAAGAATAATGACATTTTTTTAATCATATAGTAATCTTCATGTAACAATATATCAACAAAATTGACAAACAACATTGTTTTTACTTAGTGATATTTGCCAACACCAGAAGTAGCTATGACGAAATGCCGATGAGAATCCGTTATAAACGTACGTTTTGAATTCTTAAAAGCAAAGCACGGTGCCCAATCATTCTTAACAATGTGCAACGGTTGTTGTCAACTCATCAAAGTTTGATTGCCGTGTACATTATATTTGACGTTTGTAGAGGGCTCATTTTTGACGTTTTATGTCTTACCCGAATGTATTTAAGACGAACAGATCATTATGTTATTGGCAATAAAACATTTTGAATTTGGTAGCATACTAACACGCATAAAATAATATACGGACTTATTTTACACATAATTGTTCAGTTATGAACCATATTACAATAACTTTGCCGAGTAAACAACTTTGTGCGCCGGTGTGTGTGTAGGGGGGGGGGGGACAAACAATATTTCGTCAACAACTTTATTGCGTAATCATAAAGTCTTATAATAAAAACAATCAATTGCAGATACATCCGCCATCAACACAGACCCAACCGTGGTTGCATTCACCAAGTCTTCTACAGTCAGACGTCTGTGTGCAGGCTGAAATGAAAAAAAATGTGAAATCATTTCCGGAAAATATAGTGCTGTGAAGGTGAAAGTGATATCTTCACTCTGAAGAACGGCTTTTCATGATCTATTCAAATTATTATCCGCTAAACTGTTACGGTAATTTCTTATGGCTTATAAACGTTTTTATTTTCAAATTTTGCAATAAGGTACTCACTCTCTACACATTGGCATTGCTCATTCACGCAGCCAATCACAAGAGGACTAGAACACGTGATCGAACAGGAATTTGTGTCCTCATGGTGACACTTGGCATTACAGCCAACCACAATAGCTGAAAGTTAGATTGTAGTAGATTTAGTTATAAATGACAATTGTATAGTAATGTAATTTTTCAGAGAATCGCAATAAATAACAACAACTGTCCTGTATTTAAATAACAATGGCAAATTTAGCAGAGTGACCATGGTGCAAACAACACAAATGAAGGAAATGCACTGCTCTGAAAATACTTTTGTGAGATCTCAATCTACAACTTACGCATTTCTTGCAAGTTAACGTTATTTGACTAACGTTTTGTGTTCGAATCACAGGAAGTCCATAATTTACCCAAACTTTATTTAAAACGATTGTGAAGCAAGCTATATATTGATCAATCTCTTTTTGTTTTCACGATGTTTAAGGAGACTGTTATTTAATCAATCTTTAGTACCATGAGGACAGTTAAGTTCAAACTTATTCATTGAACAACAATTGTGAAGGAATTTATTTTAACGTAAGCTAAGTCACTATTGTACGCACTTTGTTGTACCCGGAGAAAACCCACTTGCCTGACCTCAGGTGACTACAACCAAACTCACATGCACCTGGTCAGGGGAACCCTGATGAGAAGCTAGTGCGATGCCAATGCGCTTATCGGACAACCTGGAACTCCTTGATGAAAAGCGATTGTGCTTACCAATACCATGAGCCATGCGCTGACTGGACAACCCGGGACGCCATGGAGTAAAAGCGATTGTGCTTACCAATACCATTACCAATGCACTGACTGGACAACCCGGGACGCCATGGTGTTAAAGCGATCGTGCTTACAAATACCATTACCAATGCGCTGACTGGACAACCCGGGACGCCATGGAGTAAAAGCGATCGTGCTTACCAATACCATTACCAATGCGCTGACTGGACAACCCGGGACGCCATGGAGTAAAAGCGAGTGTGCTTACCAATACCATTACCAATGCGCTGACTGGACAACCCGGGACGCCATGGTGTAAAAGCGATTGTGCTTACCAATACCATTACCAATGCACTGACTGGACAACCCGGGACGCCATGGTGTTAAAGCGATCGTGCTTACCAATACCATTACCAATGCGCTGACTGGACAACCCGGGACGCCATGGTGTAAAACGAGTGTGCTTACCAATGCTCTAAATGGACATCCCGAGACGCCTTAGTGAGAAGCGAGAGTGCAGTCCAATGCGCTGATCGGACAACATGGGTCTCATTAGTGAGAAGTGAGTGTGCTAAACAATGAGCTAACCACTGCGCTTACTGGACATCTGGGACACTGTGGTGGAAATCGAGAGCGCTTACCACTACGCTAACCGGGCAACCTGAGATGTCTTTGTTAGAAGCAAATATGCTATTCACTGCGCTAACCGGGATGCATTGGTGAGAAACGAGTGCGCTAAATAACTGCGCTTACAGGACAACCTGGCAATCCTTAATGAGAAGTGAGAGCGCATACCACTGCGCTAACTTGACAACCAGGGGTCCTTGGTGAGAAGCGAGAGTACGAACAACTGCGTTTACCGGACAACCAGGGACAACTTGGTAATAAGTGAGAGCGCATACCACTGCGCTAACTTGACAACCAGGGGTCCTTGGTGAGAAGCGAGAGTACGAACAACTGCGTTTACCGGACAATCAGGGACAACTTGGTAATAAGTGAGAGCGCATACCACTGCGCTAACTTGACAACCAGGGGTCCTTGGTGAGAAGCGAGAGTACGAACAACTGCGTTTACCGGACAACCAGGGACGCCTATATGAAAAACGATTACGCTTTCTTCTGCAAAAATCGGACAACCCGGTGCGAGTGCGCTGTCCACTGCGCTAACCGGACAACCAGGGACAACTTGGTTACAGGCGTTAGCACTTTTTGCTGCGCTCACCGAAGTACCGGGGACGCCTTTATGAGAAACGATTGCGTTTTCTAATGCAAAAATCGGACAACCCGGTGGGAGTGCGCTGTCCACTGCGCTAACTGGACAATCCGGTGCGATAGCGCTGTCCCCTGCGCTAACTGGACAACCTAGTGTCGCGTTGGTAAGAAGCAAATACACAATCCATTGCCCTTAACGGACAAACAATAAAACTCATAATCTTCGATGTACAACAACGAAATGTCGCTATTTATGATGGGTAATATAGTACGTGGTGTTCGAAATGATTATAGATCCATCAGTTGATGGTGTATCCGAACGGCAACAAAGACCGCGTGCGCTACTTATCAAATCCCAGGATGAAACGATCCATGAGAATAAATTGTCAACTATTTTCTTCAATCAGATGAAAACTAATTGCAACCATGAACAAAATGTAGTCTTTTTGAATTATTAACAAACAATTCTTACCTGAGATGCATAAAGCTACTACCAAAAACACCTTCATCGTTAAGACTGATATAGGATTGTGCAGACGAACCTCTGCGGATCGGCTTATATTCTGTGCAGAAGGCGATAAGACTTTCGGCGGCCATGTTTGGGTCAATGAGATGCACTTATGAATCTGGTTTGGTAGTAGGCCTACACGATGTCGATTATCACTCAAGGTTGTAACGGTGTCATTTAAGAGGCCGATATCATTTACAATGAAACCATAAAACTGGTCGACATCTGCAAAAATACGATATTGTTATTAAAAAATAAAGCGCATTAAATCAATAGAACATACGTTTAAGGGTGTCATTACGCTTGAATTGGAGTAGGCTTACCCATACAGAATTAAGTTTTATAATTTAAACTATATATATTTATCAATATTTAGCTAGAAGGACGGGAGACGCTTTTCACTATATACTATTTATTCTTCCGTGTGTAACTGTTAACTTAAATGCGGAGCTTAGATAGATTTGAACGGAGCAATTAACTCTAAGCAAAGATACTTTTTAACCACAGTTTAACATGCCGGTTACGGTGAAATTTCATTTCGACACTGCCGTATCTTCTCACACACAGACAGAATGTAGCACAGGGTTGACAGTCAATCATGATTAAGCCAGACTTTGTCAGCCGCAGGCGACCCGTATATGATAGGGTGCGAAAAATGTTTGCAAAATATAATTTACACTATTTATTTTGTTTAATTACGAACAAAGATTCATAGGAAATAGTCTAGAGTTCGTTTCCTTCTTAAAACAAACACAGTGCTGGTGTCCTTTTGTACTTGCCAAGAAAAATCAGCTCTGCTGGGATGATTCGACCCCACACACTCTTCTTAGTTTAAACATATTTTATTCAACATAAATAGCATACATTTCATCATTGCATATCCTAACATGATTTAATCGGATTAAAACAAAAGTAGCGCTTATATTTTTTCCCTCCGGAGTTTTTCTTACACCAATAAGGGACCATAATCACCATAGAAGAAAATATATCAAGCGTTATTATTTAATTTGTTAACAATACTTATTTATGACATTATTATAATATAAGGAATCACATATTGACTGGGAGATTGGTTGAGCAATGTGTTGAATATAGAAGGGTGTCAAGGGAGACAGTCAAGCGGTAAAGGTGGGAGGGATGAAAGCAACAAAGGGAAAAGCAGTTTAGTAGCAGTTTTCAAAAGCGTTTCGAGTCCTTGATGAAATACTGAATAATAGTTAAGGATTATGCGGTTGTTCTCGTGGCCGCGGGCTGTATTTATATTAAGAAAGAAGTCAACGCTTACTTCTATAATTCCTGACATGTCATGAATGAGTGTTTCTCTGATGTTTGACTATAGGGGACATTGCATCATGAACAGTAGTGTTACTTTTAACTTCCTCACAAGTGCATATGGCCGAACATATGCATATGCAGAAAATGTGTTAGTTTAGGGCACTGCATTTAGTACGTATTCAAACATGGATGCCGTCGCTTTCCATGATAAATGTGGGAAGGGCTAATTGGAAAAACCGTTTAAAATTGAACATTGAAATTGAAGGACTCCTCCGCACGTGTTTTGAAAGGTTATTCAACACTTGTGCAGTAGAAGGCAAGAAGGAAGGACAAATAATAAGAGCGAGAACGAGAGAATACCGTTCTGACATTAGATACATTACGGAGTGCGTAATTTCTAGAACTGACAGGTGAAGGAGTCAAAGTGTTTATGGCAGGAACAGTCACTAGAAAGGATTAAGCCGAATTGCTTTTTTTATCTCACTTATTACGGATACACTCAAAGTGTTCACGGCAGAAACAGTCACTAGAAAGGATTAAGCCGAATTGCTTTTTTTTTTATCTCACTATGCATATCATTTTAAGAGCTTTATTACGGATACACTCAAAGTGTTCACGGCAGAAACAGTCACTAGAAAGGATTAAGCCGAATTGCTTTTTTTTATCTCACTATGCCTATCATTTCAAGAGCTTTATTACGGATACACTCAAAGTGTTCACGGCAGAAACAGTCACTAGAAAGGATTAAGCCGGAGTGTTTATAATATTTAGTTTCTGAAATTGTATGGCCATACATAGACAACTCATGATAGATACGAGGTTGTCGTCTCCACGAGAACAGACTGGACTGGGTTTCACTGGATTAAAGGCAGATCGCCATTTTTCAGCCTAAGTACTTTTCCTATCGATGTATCTTTGAATTATTTCAGTAGCCTTTAAGGAATCTTCAACAAGGATATGCAGTCTGGTATCATCTGCAAATAGTCTGATATTACTTCCAATGATAACAACAATGTCGTTTATGAAAATCAGAAAAATCAAAGGACCTAAAATAGATCTTTACAATACTCCAGCTCGAATTAGAGGGAACAACACGTTGCCTGCGATTGGTGAGATAATCACGTAAAACCATGAAAGCAAGTTGCCGCGAACATCAGTTTCTTCTACTTTGACAATCAGACCATTGTGCCAGACTCGTCAAAGGCTTTGTTGATAACAAATAACACCGCTCCAACTTCAAAACCGTCATAGTATTACATGATATGTTACAAAGGAAAGTAAGGCGATCGAAAGTGGAATTGGCTGGAAGAAAACCTGTCTGGAAGGGTGTAAAAATGTTTTCATCACGAAGATGATTGAATGAATATATACTTATATATAACCCGTTCAATCACCTTTTTTCATTGTTTTCAGAAATAAATAGGCCACATCGGATCATCTTTTTTTCAACAGCGAAATCAACAGCGCAGACATTTGCATCTTTTCACTAATCAGAAAAATACACTCTTCTCGATTTAAAGGTGGACACCTATACCGATATACCAATCCCGTCCGTATCGTTTCTTAGAAGAAGTTGCATTTACACGATCGATTCACACATTTTACTCCCTAATTTACTCTCACAAACATGAAACAAAATATGACATGTCGAGTAGAAACGCTTCCTTGCAATTTGTCCGAATGCTTAAATAGCATACTGGGGAACAGAGAACGGGTGTGGCTATCAGGCAATGTAAAACAGCAACGGAATGTCCAAAATCACTTTGGACAATGTAAAACAGTAACGGGGTACCAAAACCAATATTGGGCAATGCAAAACACCTATGGATAAGCCCAAACCTGTATGGGGCAATATTTAACACTACACTTATGTTTATTGACATATGTTGAATATCAATGTATATTCGCATTTATTGATCTGACGGTTAAACTATAATGGTTTCATACAGATAAAGGAATGGTGCGTGATGTTGATCACAGCCAGATATACCCTTTTACTGAGAGTGATGCAACGATTTCCAGCCTTCCGCATACGATCGTCAGATAATATACTTTTGAAGACCGGTTCATCGATTCAGTGGTTAAATCAAAGACATCAGTGTTTTTATACCTTGCATATTCAATAAAAAGACAAATTAGTTGATGCCTGAGGAGTCACTCTTCCGCAAAGTGTTTTGATGGTCGCTGCATTTACATTAAACAGCTTTTAGTTAATCGAGTGCATTTGTATATATGGTTTGTATGCCGAGAGCATGTGTTTTACTGCGGTTACTACGGTTCTTCCACAACACAAGACCACACTCTCGGGTAACATCGTGCTAACGATGAACAATGACTCTAGCATTTTCAAGAATACTTTATGTATAAAGGTTTTGGTTGAAAATAAGTTCATATAATTGAAAATGACGTCAATGTTTAAATGGATTGCAAATATTACCTTTTCACCTTCCTTGATTTTGTAAAAAAGCACGAACATATCCACTCCCGAGAGACTCATGACTTAATCAAACGAAAGTACCGTTTTCGCTAGAAGTATCCTTAAAGCCGATATGATTACACACTTTGTACTTCGTATAGCTTAAAGTGGCCGCTAGGCTCTGTTGCAAAATAGCATTTAAATCGGCCTTTATGAATGGAAATTTGCGTTTTATTCGCTATAAAATGTCTTCAATACACAAAATACAATGTTTTAAAAAAATCAAATTCTATTCAGCATACCAAAACGCGTTGGCTATTAAGTAAAGGTAGTAACATATATAATTTTATTAAAGGTAATATAATTAACTGATAACGAGGATACAATATTCTTAATGTTGATAAAGAATTACCAAGTAAATACTACAATCAATTTTAGACAGAAGTTGAAATCGTTAAACAATGTATATCGTGTATTATTACATGTATACATGTTACATAAAATATATATACATTCAGTAAAAAACCTCTAAAATATTTTCATTAGTAGTTATCCTCGGATACCGGTAACCGAACTCTGCTTATTCTCGGTTAAGGCCACGTGATATATTTATTTTTGGCTATCAAACAACCACGTCTGTTACTTAAAACCAAATCTCAACGTTTTTAGATAATACAATATGTGACAAATGTTATATTCAAAGTGCTTTTGTGTGTATTCCGAGGATATCTAGTGTACACATTGTTTAAACACTAAGGTACACGAATTTAACATTTTCTGAATATTCACGGCACAAAAGTAGATACAACACTTGTACACCTGATAAAGTAATCTTGCTTTTATTGTTTAAGATATTTAGATAATAAATATGTGTTAATGTCAACTGTAAAGTACTAATGCGTCTCTTAAGATGATATCCAGCGTACATAATGATTTAACACTTAAACGGAAAATATGGTACAACATATTATTACAAATTTGATCAAATAACACAGGAAAAAAGCTAACTATTAAAATAAATGGAAGGTAAAAATGTTTAACTTATTACATAAACTAATAAAACGTCATAGGTTCATTTTAAACAAAAGTATACAATTTATAATTTCTGATATTATTTTTCAATTATGCAGAACAGGTTTATGATCCAAATTTATGCAGATTATAATATTTTCTAGTTTATGACTAAAAAAGATAAAGTTATAAAATTAAGTAACCATTTTGTTTTAAATTTTAAATAAATTTTCTAAGGCTCGTTTTCAATATAGGCTTAGGTTTCTTAATATGTTTATACTTTGAAACTTTATTGTCTGTGTCCATTTTAAAGACTCCGTACAGTTAAATATTATATCCATATACCACAAATTTAAACCAGTTATAATAATTATAGGAAATCATTCTCACATGTTTTCTAAGATATACACATGTTTATATTCATATTGTGAGCATCTTTACAAAGAACGTTGGACAACCTGTTGTACGATCCGGAAAAAAATGTGCTAGGCGAGTTTAAGAATTTAAATCAAAATCATTTGCAACGTTAGATTAAACCTTGTGTAACCATTCCGGTTTCAAAATTTCGAGTGTAAGAAAATAGTTAAGCACATTGAATCCTACGTGCTTACGCTCGTTTATAAAATAGCCTCTTTTAAATTTGAAGTTTTCCATTTAAAGTTGCCATGACTAAATCGCCAGAGTATTTATCAAAAACGGCAACTCATATCACATACGTTTAAAGATAGAAAGACAAGAGTGTCTATTTGAACTTGGACATAATACGTCTTCAATACACAATAGGCAATGCTCAAAAAAGTGAAATTTCATTCAACATATCAAAACGCGTTGGTTATTAGATGAACGTAGTTAATACATTATTTCATAAAAAGGCAAAATAATTCAGAGATTACGAGGATGTAGTGTTTAGCATATTAATAAAGAAGGTCAAAAGTAAATACTACAATCAATTTAAGACACTTCAGTTGAAATTGTTATACAACGTATACTGTGTACTATTACATGCATACATGCTACCTAAGATATATACATCAGGAACATACCGCTAACATTATGTTTATTAGTAGGTATTCTCGGATACCGGTAACCGGACTTTGCTTATTTTTGGTTAAGGCCACGTAATTTTATCTGTTTGCGGCTGTTAAAAATCCACGTGTGTTTATTAAAAGCCAAATCTAACATATTCAAATAATAAATATGAAACATTTATCATATTCAAAATGCTAATACATGTGTGTATTCCGAGGACATCTAGTGTAAACAAAGAATAAAAACACAAGTTCACTAGTTTAACATTCATGGCACAAAAGTAAATCAAAAATGCACGGGCTGAACATCAGATAAAGTAATCTTGCTTTTCTTGTTCAATATATTTAGGTAATAAGCATGTGTTAATGTCATTTGCAAAGTACTAGTAATGCACGTCTTCAGATGATATCCAGCGTACATAATGTCTTAATACTAAACGAAAAATAGTACAACATTTAATTTAAAATCTGATTAAATAACAAACAAAAAAGCTAACCTTTAGGATGAATGATAAAACATGTTTTACTTATTACATACCCAAATATAACGCCATATGTTCAATTTAGATAAAGAATATACAATTTATTATATCTTTTTGAATGCGATATTATCTGAAAATTATACATTTTAATTATTCTTAACAGTTGTATGATCCAAAGATATGCCGTAGATAATATGTTTCTATTTTATAAGTATTAGTAAGTTGCATTTGTACGTAAGTTCTAAACAGTTGATGGTAATGTAGTAAAGTTATAAAACGATATTGTTTAAAAAAAAATTCTCATTCTTTTTTACAAATTGGTTTCAGTTTCTTAATATGGCTTTATTTTAAAACTTTACAATATGTATACATTTCAAAGACTATGTACAGTTAAAAAGCATATACATATACCACAAAATAACACCTGATATAAGAATTTTAGGATATCAAACCCACATATTTTACTAAGGTATACTCATGCTAATGTTCATTTTTTCAATCATTTCTAGGTATCATTCAAGAACGTAGGGCAGCTTGCTGTTAGATCTTGAAAAAAGAATGCTTAGCGACCTGGTGTAACCATTCCGGTTTCAAAATATATCTCGTAACATCAAAGAAAAAAGTAAGACACATTACATTGTAGAATGATACGCTCGTTGTGAAGATGATACCAATTAGTAAATTAGAACGGATCCAATTATTGTATTTATACTATTTACAATTTAGTGTAATCAGTCCGGTTTCCAAACATCTCGTTCAACATGCAAGAATAAAGCGTTAGACAAAATTGATCGCAGGATCATACGCCCGTTGATAAAATGACCTAATTATGTAAATACACACTGTATCTAATATTGTACAAATATTATTTACAATGCTGTCGGTGTCAAAAAGTCTTAACCATTTATCACCATCATCTCAAACCTCAAACAAGTTTGATGGCGACTAGATGGCAAGAAAAATACAACTATAGTCATGTACATTACGTCTTAATCCGTGGTCATACTCATCATCTCTCACTAACGATGTTAATGGTGTTTGACCCTTTTCACGTCAGTTGATGTCTCTCCCTCATCGGCGTTTCTCTTTTGTGCTCCACGTTCAAGAGAGGCAATTTTTGTTTTCAGCTCCCTGTTTTCTGCTTGTAAATTAGCAATTTTATTCTCGACATCGACCATCCGTGCCAAAATAGGGTTTGCGACATCTCCGAGCATCATTTGTTGTTCCTGACCGTTGTTTGCTGAAATAACACTACCTATATTAAGATGTAGACCTACACAAACACGTACAAAGGAAGATAAGAGCAAATGCTAAGCCACAAGTAACTTTTTTGTGTAACACGAAGGGTTCATTATCACAGAACAATAACAATTTACATGCGTGAGATAGAAAGGATGTCTTAATAGATTTAATTCAGTTTGTAAGAGGCACTTTTGGGGCTAGAGAAAAACAAAATTAATTCCTTTTCCAGCGCGCAAATAATTTATGTCAAGGAATCCGATATCATTAGCTTACATAATGCTATTTCAGTTTTATTTTTACTATTTATTTCATCTGCAAGCGGATGTAAACTTTTTTTTATTTTGAAAGCTTTCAAGGCAAGATAAACTACATGTTTCATTTTGTTCAGTACGCTTCACATTTTCTTTTGAAACCCGAATCATATGGCATCGAAACTTCACAAATTTTGGGTCGGTTTATTCTAGATAAAACATGTGGTATGCAAATAGATCGTCATATTTACCAAATCTAAGAGTAATGTCATCCCAGTCGACTGTCATCGAGAATTCAGTTGAAGCAACGTCTAACATCAACAATATATCCTTCAAACTGGCTTCCAGTCCCGACTTTGTGCTCTCAAGCAGCATGTGATATATTTGGTTTTGCATGCCCTTGTGGTCATGTTCAATATGGTCCAGTTGTGCTTGGCGCAAGTGCAGTCTAGCCCCCAAATGTCTCCATCCATTGCCTATGCGGCCCGACAGATACATTAAATCGTCTTGTGTAGGTTTGTCCCATTCACGTAAGTAATCTAAAAAAGGTCTAATAATGTAATGCATGCATTTACTTGTCTTTAATGTAAAACAAACTATAAAAATTCAATATTTCATCTGTAATTTTAATTCATGTTTTAATCATTTGATTAGGTACCACTGTTGAAACTCTGAAATTTTTAGCAGGCGATATATTCGTATAAGAAAAATGTTGAGGTACTTATAATATAAACTGTAAAATGATATCAACTTGAAGATTGCTAAAAAAATATTTTAAGTTTATGGACCGTGAGCCATACAGGTAATTAGTTCGTATTATGCCGCCGATTAAGTCTTGTTTTCCATTTCAATATTTGACGAACTTATTTTTATAGCCATCTTATATATCTGATTTATTCATGGTCACCATACTAAAACTGTTTATCTAATTTTCGTTTAAAGGAGTAATTTAAAAAAATCCAAAGCACTGGCATAGAGATAACGTTTCAGTCTACGACAAAGTTGTCAAAGATTTGATAACAAATGATTTACTTCAAAAGCAAAAGTATTAATGTAGTGCTGCGGACGTGGTCGACGGCGACACCGCAACATGATCCCTATATGAAGGTATAAATTGTCTTCTTTAAATAACAGGCTGATTAAGGTTTCTTCGTATTACCCAATCAGCTGTAAACGGTATCCTAAGACATAAATATAAGCTTTGTTTTTAAGTGTAAAAATCCCAAAATCAATTTCCCTGTAAACCAAACTCCATTGAGTGAGTTGGGATTTAAATAATTACACAAAATGACTAAACGTGCTATAACTGACAACCCGAGTGGTGTAATGTTAAGAAACTGCGTAAAAGACGGCGCCAACCACAAAGCTATCAGTTTAGCCGACAATGTTAGATATCAACTAATTGTTAAATAGTGTTTGATGCATTAGTATTTGTTTATTAATACACCTTTGTATATAACTAAACGTACTCGCCTGAACTGAGAGTTATCGTATACATTAAAGCAAATATTAACTACTTTGTAATTAACGTGTTGGGTTTATAATTAACGTCATTTCATCTTATGCGCTTAAATATAATCACATTCCAGTAACTACAAGCAGTCCAGAAAAATAGGTTAAATTACGTAGACAATGCCTAACCCGCTCATCACCTGCACTGTGTAAAGCAAATTAAGATAATTACCAATCCATGTCCTTGGGCCGGGATTCGACTCAACTCCAGATCGGAGAAGCAATATATGTACAATGCATTTGTCCTCTTTGCTTCTCCTTGTTTGCTTTGATGTTGATGTTTCAAGTATCAGACAAACGTACAAAAACAGCTCAAACAGCACTTCCAACTTTCCCATCAATTCATTGACGCCTGCCTCCGCTTCAGCCATTCTTTCTACAAAAATAGAGGTGTGTTTTTATTTGCTTTTTGTTATAATCTTCAACAATACTGTTCATACAGCATATGTTTATTCAACAATCCCCTAAAAGGGCATGCGCATTAACTTCAATTTCCAGAAGTTTATTTTATCATAGCGTACATAATGACGTCACGTCTATTTACCAAAATTATAATGTTTTTATAAGTTTTGACGGTGAATACCACTTCCATGGTTTATCACGTAAAAGCCTTTTGAATTAGAGAAAATTACCAGGCAGAAACTTTATGATATTATTAATTACTTATCCATATTTTGTATATATTTGTCTTTCAATATGTCGTCTGTCTGTCCATCTGTTTTTATTTATTTATTCTGTCCGTCCGTCCATCCAACCATCCATCAATCCATTAATCCAACCATCCATCCATCCATCTATCCATCCATCCATCCATCCATCCATCCATCCATCCATCCATCAATCCATCAGTCCAACCATCCTTCAATTTATCCATCCAACCATCCAACCATCCATCAATCCATCCATCCACCCATCCATCAGTCCATCCAACCATCAATCTATGGTCAGGAAAATGTTTGTCTATTAACGGAAATCGAACATATTTCAACCCAAGTATTTAATGCCGGTGAAGTATTATTACGTAGTATTGCCATTGTCGTTGTCAACGTTACTAAAGTATCATGATCTAACTAAAACACAAAGGTTAAATAAAGCTCATATTGTCTTACATAAACCAATGCTGACAGTAAGGAGCATGAATATGTTTTAATTATTTTGTACATGTTAAAATATATGAGATAAAGCCAATGACGTCAAAGACGTTGCTTTTATTGGTGCAAAAGCATTTATTCAAATATAAAATCGAAAACGATCTTTATAGATACACAAAAGTTTGCCTACAGTGTATTATGAGGCTTAAGAACACCACCACTACACAACTACCACCATCATGCAGTTTGTGTTAGTAGATCATGTGTATCATGCACACACCATGCTGAGATAACCTTTTTATTCCATGTTTTGTTTTAATTTAACAGGTCTGTCGTTTGATTATGTAAAAACACTTTAAAACAGATCTTAAGTGGAATGTTTGCAGGAAAAAAAATCAAAAAAAAATCAGAAAACAGAAACAATTGCGAAAATAAAATATTTATCAAAAAATACCAACAACTGTTTTTGCGTACACAATTTCACGTCATCCAATCATTTCATTCACCTTGGTATTACAATCATTCTCGGAAAGTTTGGTTCTTATTGATATTTTTAAATCCAACCACATGGTTTGTGTGTATCATACGGACGCGTTTATGTTTAATCATTAAGGCATTTACATACATCCCATGCATTACAATGTGCTCAATCCTAGCTCTTGAATGTAAGTAGAGCATCAAAATAGCAAAACAACATTTTTACTCCTTTACTTGTAGTTCATTTAATGAAAATGATAACACTTACGGAACCAGGCCCAGTCAATTGTAACCACGCCCCCCCACCCCTAGGTCCGAGAAATAGCGGGGACTTTGACTTCCGGTCCAGCCAACCCCGGGTAAAATCCCCCCGCTCCCCAGTGACTCTGGGTTAGGCCCAATCCCCGCTTTGGTTTTGCGAAGACAAAACCACCGCATTCACCCGGCACTGCGGGGCATCCTTGAAGGCAACCACGGCCCATTTCCCCGACTATCCCCGGTATACCCCCGGACATGGGGGGGGGGGCGTGCTTACAATTGACTGGTGCATTGGAGATCATATTTTGATATTCTTTTCAAATCATTCAACAGAACTTATGAACCACTGAAATATATGATGTTTCATGATTGCCCTACTTAAGCAATTGAATTTGCAGTTGAGTCTTAACTATATTGCGAGATTTCTCTTTAAACCTAATGTCGACTCATTGAGTTATTACACATATAATTTTAAAATAATACAAGGTAGACATACCTGTATGATGTAGTGCATAAAGGCAGGAGACACGTATCCATAGACGTAGTTGTTTTTAACCACTCTGGTTTACAATTTTTATGTGTGGCTTTGTATTGATAGTGTATATCATTATTATAACGAACATTTGAGAAATGTAACTATTCCATCTACTAATGTTTTACTTACCTAATTTCCTCCGCACTGAAACATAGTAATAATATCGATAAAGGAAGTCCAATATTGTACGAAGAGACACCCATGTACGATATAATCTTTTTATAACATACAACTAACTTATACACTTCTTATTTCGTTATGCAAAGTAAAAACAAGACCCCGAAGTCTTAAATTGTTTAGGTATGCCTCTTTTTAGACAATACCTGACGATCTTTGGCGTTCGTTCCGCGGCGCTTTAGATATAATTTGAACAATTATTCATTTCTTTGTATTACTATTTATGTTTATGCTTCAGCACCAATGTTTTAAAACAGAAATAATTTGACAACTATGACCTGCTGGCTTCTTTTGAGATTAAAAACAGCAGAACAGGTATTATATAACTTTACATTATGTAATGACATTTGGAAGTGGTTTAAGAGTCTCTTTCACAGTGATAGATTTGTAATACATGCAAATCATGATGTTTGTAAAGGCAGAATTGAAAAATAAGGCACCGTGCATACTTCACATTACACAAAAATATAAAAAGAAAAAAATAACGAAACAAAATCATCAACAAATTTAAAGGTTAATTCGAAAAAAAGTAAAACAATACTTATATGTGTATATGTTTAAATATATAGTGCAAACAGCATCAATGGATCACATGAAATAAATAATGAATAACAGCTAAAACGAAGTATGAAGATGATGGATCACAGGGGTTTCTCTCGATTCTGTTTACCCCATATATTTATCGACAAGGTGTTGAATTCTCAAAATAAAAATGAAATCGACAATGTATAACAGTTAAAGGGAAGTTTCTATTTTATTTATAAAATGGCACATAGAACGAACGAATGACTTTTGGATAACCAAAATCTGACTTATCTATCAAAAAGATATAGTATTGCATTTGGACCCGTGCTCGCAAAAATTCCAAAATATTACATTACCTTACTTAAATCATGGAATATGCAATGCTGCACGATAATAAATATCCAGTTCAGTGAAGAGTCGTCAGTTGTAACTCTTACCGATTAATGTTTTGTT
The DNA here is from genome assembly GCF_026914265.1 of Mya arenaria. Classification (NCBI taxonomy): domain Eukaryota; kingdom Metazoa; phylum Mollusca; class Bivalvia; order Myida; family Myidae; genus Mya; species Mya arenaria. The sequence goes on from NC_069138.1 coordinate 21,929,913, forward strand.
TATGATGAAAATCACCACTTCAATTGGCGAAAGTCCCGTACTAGATTTTCTTCGTGATTTTGCAGGCAGTTTTATGACTGAGCACATCTAGCAATGTTAAAGTGCTTTGTGAAAAATTGGTGTATTGTATTCTTGTTCAGAATGCATTAGTTAGAAAAGCGCATCGAATGTAGATATTTTACGTTAATTCAATGATCTATATCGTGTTATATTTGTTTATTTTGGTTGGTATGTTTTATTTTTACCTACGTGTATTTGCTTTACCCACCCGTGTCAGGATTGAGCAATCGGCATCATAGCCCTTACAAATAGAGCGTATATAGGGTAAAATATCGAAACAGAACAAAAACCCATGTGCGAAAGATGGCCAAGTTAAATCGGTAAAAATGTTTCAAAATCATTGCCCCTTTTCCCAAAATAATAACACTATGACTTATAACAAACATAATTTTGTAAAAATAAATCCATACTTCATAATAAACAATATTGATTGATTATCATTGTATTACTATTGTTTGCATTCCATTGATATTTATTATTCTGTATGTTAAAGTATAGTTCAGGAATGAGACTTATTTCACCTTTGATGGTTGTACTTACATTCCTCAGGCAATGAATTCAATTCTGAAAAATAGAAATATTGGTGAAACAGGATTTCAAAATTATAATTATAAAACTAGACAAAACTCAATACAAGTGTTATTTGAATAACTAACAACCAACGAAAATACTTAAGCAATTTTAAAACAACCCCCCCCCCCCCCACCCATATACAACTAGTACATGAGTATGAAAGGTAACACTGACCTATAACTCAGACTTTACTAATTGAGGTATGCTCCTTTTTAGACCAAAACTGACGAGCTTTAGCTTACCTCCGCGGCGCTCTTTTTATACTTTTATTACAACTATAATTTATTTGAATCACTATAATGTTTACGCTGGCTTGTTCATCAACACTGTTTCAAATCAACACGAAACATAAACAGTTGCTATCGCCTGCTGGAATCGTTAAAACTGAAATATTGTAAACGGGCTAGTAATTACCTTTGATAATGACTTTCGAAGTTGTTTAAGAAACGTGTGTTCGAATTGGTGAAAACAAAATCAAATTTGGGTTGTTCGTTTTTTTAGTATATGATGAAATATTATGTATGAAACTTGATTAAGAGGCACCAACCGTGGCAATCCTGTCAGATATTGTTAAGCATGTGACACTCATTTAAATAATGTCGGACAATCACAGCCCTCTTCCTCAGTCATGAAATTTTGACAAATAGCTATTTACTCAACCTGATCGCTTCCGCCTATAATAATTTTACCATTATACTTTATATTAATATTTATTTGGATTAAAATGATATATATACTTGTATAAGAATTATAAATTATACTTGAGACATGTAACATTTTTACTGTTTTACTTACTCAATCGTCTCCTAGCTGAAACATTAATAATATAGTGTCGATTAGGCAATTGCAGTACTGTAAGAAGAGACACAAATGCATACATTATTTTGTATAAAAAAAGGCTTCAACAAGGTCTTTTCTTATTTAGTTATGTAAAGTAAAACCAATTATTCTTTTATATTTTTCTTTACTTATGTTTACGCTGGATAGTATGTTCATCAACATTGTTTGACAACAACAAATAATCTTATCAATGCCAATCATCTGCTTTAAAATGACATTCCAAATTGTCTTAAGGGATCTTTCACAGATATTAATACAATTTACATAAACATCATGTTTGTAAATGCCGATCGTGGAAATTAAGCATCGACTTAACATTTGGCAATAATATGTCGATTAGATTGACGAGTAAATCTATCAATACTATTTTAAGAAGAATATTTTATAAAAATAAAACACCTTCTTTGTGCGCACATTTCTGAATTACCGAGTTGATAACTAAATCGGTATCCAGTTTGGTAGGTTCGTTTAATCATATTCGAAGAAACATTGACAAAGCTATGAAACACTATCTATAAATATTTGTTTGCACTTAAATCACATTTTTTGTCATATCAGTTATATGAAGAGGAATGTGCCGTATATCAACTTTTTGATTTACTAACCTTCATCTGCATGATAACGCGCTACTCGGACTGAAACAAAGAAATAGTATTGTATTGATAAAGGAATTTTAATACGGAATAACGATACACATCTTGACGAAAGAGTAAGTTAGAGGTTGAGCTACAAAATGAATATATTGTACATATCGCTTTGTCAAATCTGAACAAGAACCACGTACAAAACTCGTATATAAATATGAACATTTACACTGGCCCATCATTCAGACATTAATATTTGTTTGACTTCTTTGTATACTTCTATTTCATAGTATAAGAAGAACAATACGTATGAGACTTGACACTAATAGGTATCAGCAGTGGTCATTCTGTATTATGTTATTATACGTATGAATCTCATTTCAAAAGTGTCAAACCATCATTGCCTTCTTTCAACAATATTCACACTTTGACTTATGTTTTTGTTTAATTGAATATTCAACCTGCTCGCTTTTGCCTGTAATAATGTTTACCAAAATACTTTTTATTAATATTTATTTGGATTGAATTAATATCTTTGCTTGTATCAGTATTATATTTTGTATTTGAGAAATTCGACCTTTTCATATTTTTACTTACATATAAGCATCTGAACTGAAACATAGAAATGAGAGTGTATCAATTAAAACATAAAACACTGCAACTAACGGATGTTTTATATTTGCTTAATTCGTTATGCAAACTCAAACCAACTCTTTATTTATTTGTTTCAATATTTACGTTTACGCTGGATAATATGTTCATCAACATTGTTTGAAAACAACAAATAGTCTAAACAATGCCGTTCACATGCTGACTTAGTTTGCTCTTATAAAACAGGCATGTATATTTACCGTTTATGATGGCCTACACAGTTGCTTAAAGGGATCTTTTACAGTTATTTATTTAATTTTACATGTACATCAATTATATTTATAAAAGCAAAATGTGAAAAGGAAGCACCGTGAATACTTTTACATTTGTCAAGAATATTTAAATTATTTTAAAGAATAAAAACATCAATTACATTTTAAGAAGTATTATTCAAATAAAAGTAAAACATGTTCTTTGTGCGCTCATTCTTAATTACAAAGCTAAAACAGAATCGGTTGTTATCCGAGCTGATGACAAAATCGGTATTATGTTTGGTTGGTTGGTTCATATTTGAAGGAATATTATTAATAAAATTTGAACAATAAGAATCAACGGCGGCATCCATTCTTTTTTTTTTCTTATTTAGTATTTTGAAGTCTACTGGAGAAATTTGGCATATAGCACCTTTTTGTTTTACTTACTTTCAACACCATACAAGCAACTTACTGAAACATAGAAATGGTACTGTATTGATTATGTGTGTTAGACGATAAGCTACACAATAGATATACCGTTCATATCTTTTGCAAAAAAAACAACAAAGTTCTATACAAAACACGTTAATGTTTATGAAAGTAAACACTGGCCATCATTCAGATTTTAATAATTGTTAGGTGTCCTCCGTTTAAGGCAATAATTATTTAAGTTTTTGATGGAGTTGATAAAACACAATTAGTATAAGTTTCATGTTTCGTTTAATAATATTGGAATAAACATTGTATATAGTTTATGCCGTATATATATAAGCTTAATACGTTGGATGGAAACGTATGAAAAAATGTAACCTTCAGAAGGTAACTCTAAACAATCAGGGGTGGAAAGCGCATTAATTGCTGGAGAGAAATTTATCTTAAGAATTCCTTTCTAGAAGACAAGAATACCAACAAAACGGTATATATTAAGAGAAACAGTTCTTCAAAGAAACATAAGTGGTTACAAATAAGTCTTTATCTGGAGAACAAAACTAAGCTTTGTTTGGCATAGAAAATATATCTAGTATAATAACAGACATTAAATAAAGAAATGTGAAAAGGCCAAGCCAATTCAAAACACAAAGCCAATTTAAAACGTTATACTGAACACGCACGATCAGCAGTGTAAAAAATTATAAGTCGCTGAAAACATTAATATGTCCAACGATTCTCATGAACTGCCAATTTGTAGTGTTTGCTTTTCAGCTCAGAATAGGGCAATAAAATAAATTCTACAAACAGGCCATTTTACAAACCATACGTAATCGATAGCTTTACAGATTAGACCGAAAAAAGGATGGAATACGGCAACACCGAAGACAATCTAACGATGCTGACGTTGACAAGATAACTATACTGCCAATGTATTGATACTCTACTTTGGGACTATAATATACATTATTGGTTTCCAATGACAGCATTTACCATGAAAACATCAACACAAAATTACAAGGCCCCTTTCCAGAGAATTATGGGATGTACTACATGTGTGTAGATGTGCCGACATCTGGCTTTTTATCGTTTATTGATGCTAACCATAACACGAATTATTTCGTTGACCAAGTGAGCAGAACCTCTGCACAATATGGTCTTCAAAACTAGAAATGAAAGTTTGAAGAAAAATGCTTACGTGTTATAGCAGAACAACGATACATACTTTGTCTATATATATATGTTAGCATACGTTTTTAAGTTCACGAATCACCATAAGGAGTTATCTGAGAACCTCATATACACTAAACAAAGCTTGCCCCTGTTTCTGTGACCTGATACGTACCACTTATACTTCTGTATCAAGAGTACACATGTGCGTCTGTGATGGAAAGTGTTCCGAGAATCGAGAGTGCTAGTAAACATTACTGAATATCTATATTAAACAGCAGTGTTTGCAGTCTGATAATAAAAGACAAACCAAACATGCAGATATTTTTAATTTTTGCATTCAATATAAAATATTGGGGAAAAATTTCATAGGAATGTCATTTTTGTCTGTTAAACAAACTGACACCGAGAACAGTTGTGCTGTTTTTTTCTAAAAAAAATATCACTGTATGAAACGGTCTCCGTCAGGGATGGCCAGCCACAAATGAACATAAACGGGCTTAAGTTAAAAAAAAAAACGTGCCTGTGCCTAGAATCTGCGTAAATGCAGAACAGTGTGTTTCGACTGCAGCTTATTCAGTTCACGTGTAATCCGTAATCGGCATAAGCTGTGTACGCGTCACAAGACACAAATCGTGGTAATCCTGTCAGAGGTTGTTTTCGCGCCGGAACTAATTTCAATAACGTATGTTGATCGTTATTGCACTCCTTCATCAATAATCACACTTGACATATGCTTTATTATTTGAGTTCTCAATCTTATAAACATTATACTTTCTACACATTTGTGTTTGAATTTAATTTATATCTATGTTTGTTACAGTATTAAGCAATCAAAAGAAAATAAAACACCTTGTTTACTTTGTATTTTTAAAGAAAATTTCAATTAAATTTACGAAACCAAGCATTATGACTATTTTGAGAAGAATGCAATACTTTAAGTCAATGTAAAACACGTTTTTTTGTGCGAATAATTTAAATTTACCTTGCGCAAACATATTCGGTTATTGTCCGAGTTGATGAAACTTAATCGGCATTAAATTTAATTGATTCGCTTGTTTTATCATAACTGATGGTAACATCATAGATAAAACATGAACAATAGGCATCAGCTGAGTCGATAAATTTAGATGTAGTAAGATAAATGAAACTCATTTCAATTAAGTCTGATCATCATTGCCCTCGTTCCTGAATAATTACACATGGACTTATGTTTGTTTTATATATTTGTATACTTGATCTGTCCGCTTTTGTTTAAAATGTATAACGTGGAGATGTAAGATTAAATGTAAATGAGATACAGAGAAGTGACTGTTTCATAATGACATTATAACAGATCATCCGGTAACTTTACTATCTTTACCAAACTAATTTGCCCGCGGAAACGAGAAAACATGTTAAATTTTGTCATGTTTTTCATGTTTACATCCGCTTTAAACCCCTATGGTTGGTGTTGTTGAACTAAATTTTGGTTTCCCAGCGGTCCAAATACCAATCAGCATTAGCTTGATGCGTAACGTGATTAGTTGTTTCCCCCTCTGGGGATGTTTTGAAGTACTAGGTCGTGGTCTCCAAGCGTTCCAAATACAAACGGCGAACTACTACAGGAGTGAAGTTGTGGAAACCGTTTATTTACCCCAAAAGCAGGGCATTTCAAGGTTCAAACTGAAATTAAGTGGAACATATTTACAGCAGAGATAAAGTAACTTATCGGTTGAAAAAAGCTTGTCAGTTCAAATGCCTGTAGTTCAATAGTTCCGTACAAACTACACTGAAGAGAAGCCCTATGTCCTGCAAAGGCTGAATTAACTAAAAAATAGTGAATCTGCTGCACTCGGTTTGTAAATGAAAATAAGAATTTTAAAGTTTGTGATAACGTAGCAGCAGAAGTTCTGCTTCACCTTGATCAGCTTAGTAAAAACTTCTCTATTATGAATCATAAGTGTCATACAGATATTTTTCTACACTACGTCAAAAATCTCGTATAATATTATGAGTGTCACTAAGGTTTTAATAGTTGTTTAGGTACGTACTTTTTAATTAAGAATACCAAAACCGATCTGTTTCTTTTTGTGCAAAAATGCTAGTAAACATTTCCGTTAGAAAGCATAGGTCTCAGTTACGATAGAAACGAATATTATTAGGAGAGAATTGCTAGCATATGAAGAGGCATCTTGAATATGATACTAAATCTGAATATGACAATTATTAGGTTCATTAGAGTGCCCTCACTGTCATACTTTGATTCATTACTATATTCAAGTACTCTTATGTTAGGTTTCACAGTCACACACTTACTCATTATATTGTACATGAAAAATATGTTTCTTAATGAGAAAACACATGAACACATATACCAGAAGACTAGATGTTTGTAATTGAAAAAAGGCCTATACACATTTTCGGTCCGGGGGGAGGCTTCGAATCAGGAAACCGACCACAAGGGGCGTTGTTCCCTTGATCGATCCTTACTGGTGAGGACCCCAGACCCCACACCTACTTGAGGGATATACAGTGCTACATTAATACATTTCTACTGTATGGATAATGATTATAATTGTACGATGAAAATAAATGCATATTTTCAAACTAAAAAAAATAAATGGTATAGAAACTTTAATTCTGTCTAGCATCACTTGGTTGTGATAATTATTGAAATAAGCCACTTTTGAACGGGAACTTATCTCATTAATTCCGTTTCCATTCAGACGGTATAAAATTATCATGATTGTTGAAATTGTGACTTAAGTAAGCGAAATAATAAAATTTCTACAAAATTTAGCTGTAATTGGAAGTTTAAGGTAACACTTTAATCACGATTTTGTAATCTGAAATAGTACAGTTAGGAGCACAAGTAGTCGTTAGTTGGAATTTTACCAAAATTACAATTACACTCGACATTGTACGAACGGACAATTGTGTTTGCTAAATATTGAACCGTACAAAGGCAACACACTTTATTTTTTTCTGTTTGACTTTCTGGTATATGCCAATTACAAATAAACAAATTATATAAACTGAAAATTGCAAATAATTTTCTTTATAAACTGGTCCCAACAGAGATTCAGTATTAAAAAGATCCATCAGTTTGAATGATATAAGGAAACACCGAAAGTGGCACAAATATGTATTCCGGTTGACGCTGAACGTGTCGATGCTGATCAATTTCTTGTTAAAAAGCGTTTTCTACATACAAATATATATATATAAACACATTTTAAGCATTTAGATTCAGTAAAATAAAAACCTTTAGGGAACATGTTCGTCATTCCTGTCATAGTCATCATATTTTCTGAAGTTTTTCGTATACAGCATACATAATACCTATTAATTATATCTATGGACACTTTTCAAAGATTATTGGGTGGACACAATTTGTAATTTTAGTAACAGTGGCATTGGCCTTGATCAAACCCACTCAAGGATACAAAACCAATTATTTCATTGTGTCAACTTATGGACATCGACCGATCAAAAAAGGAAAAGTCAAGCAAATAGTCATTCTTAATTAAGGTATTTTTTTCATTTTTTTTATTACCGATAGCCTCAGTACTTATTTTAAATTGGATATGTGTCATTGTTTATTTTCAACTCGCCTACGCGTTTTAATGAGATCAAGTTCAATGGTAGTTGCTAAGATGTTAATGGCTGCTAAGCAAGTCAGTGGTTGCTTTGGTAGTCATTGTTTGATAAGAAAGTCAAGGACTGCTAAAGCAGTCATTGGTGTATATGGAGGTAGCCAGTCCTTAAGAAGGAAGTGGTTAAGGAAGTCAATGGTTGCTAGGGACGTAAGTGAAAGCTAAGAAATTATCTGACTGCTTAAGTAGACCTTGGTTGCGAAGCACATAACTGGTTGCTATGAATATAGGAAGTTTAGTTGCTAACCAAATTTCATGTAACTAAGACAATTCTTCCAAAGAAAGTCATTGCTTGAAAAAAAGATTTTGGTAGTTATTGATGTAAGTAGTAAATGTAGGCGTTTTCATCAAATAACAAATGTCTGGGTCTATCAGTTTCAGAGAACGTTTCAAAACTTTACCTTAATAATTATATAGATAGTCTACCAACTGGGCGTTACAAGCTAAGATCCAATGGTGATTACCTTATTTGTTAAGTAAAAGACCAATTCATGACGCTACAAACCAAATATTTACGGTCTGTGGCAAGCGATTGTGAAAATAAAGCTGTATGAATATATAGAAAACTTGAGACCCCTGGGCCGGAGCGACATTTGACTCAATCTTGGCTAAGGGCAACTTCATCAGGCTACATAATAATTATTAAAAGTCTTTGCCTTGCGGCTTCAGAAAAACTTTATATAAGTATATAAAAAACCTGACACCCAGTGGACGGTGCCAGCTTTGACTCCAGGGGCATTATTTAAACTATAAGGGTTGATGATCTCAGCAAGAGGCTTCAAACAAAATATTTAAGGTTCGAGCAATGCGGTTTCAGAGATGAACAATTTGAAGAAAAAAACAACAACTAAGTATACATAAATTAAGGGTCCTCTTGGGACCAGCTCTAATCCGTAATGACAAAATTTTAACAATCGTAGTAAAAGTGCGCTTTATAGTGTTTTATACAAATTATCAAAATACTTGGCTCTGCGGTTTCAAAGAAGAAGATTTTCAAGGTCAGTTATAGAAAACCTTGGACTTCTGAAACGGTGTGAGCTTCTACCCAGGGGACATAATTCGAAACAAACTTGAAAAAAATGCCACTAAAAAGACAAAATGCTAAATTTCAAATTTCTAGGATTTGCGGATTCAGAGAAGAAAACGTCAGCGTCAATCGAAAACCTGAGACTCCTGGATGTACACGTTTTGAAAAAAAGTGAGAAAAATAGTTTGGGTAAATACAGATAAACGACTCACACGGCATTGATATGGTCAAAAGCGTTCATTTTCAGTGTATTTTCATGCTCTCGCGCAGGGTGTTCTACGGAAACTCGATTAACTTCGTTTCAGCTAAACACCCTACGCTCGGGTTGGGATGAACCTATCTTCACTCTCGGCCATGGAATATGCTTATAGTCCTATCTGTTGATATATGTAAATGGGAAACTAATGGCCGATAATACCTAGTAAATGGTTGTCAAACTATTTTCGATTAACCTATATTTTCATTAAATTGCAATCTAAATATTTAATTATTTTGTTAAGATATATTGAAGAATTTAACTTCTATAACCAATGTTTACTTACTTTCTCTAAGACACTTCTTCGTCTCTGAAACATGGAAATATTTTTAAGCAATTAACTATTTATATAGGAATTGAAATATTTTTAGTTTTTTAATCAACAAAACAATTTCAATACAGAAACAATGTAAACATTTATCTTGCAGTGATAACAACCTTTCATACAAAACCATTCTTTTCAATATTTTGAAAGTTTATGATTTAAAAATCATGCATGTTCCACACTGTATTGTAATGTGTTTTGTTTTGTTAAAACATGTGATATGCAGAAAAAATGAAAGCAGTACTGGTTTTCTATTTTAACGTTTGGTTACATACAAATCTCACGTGGCGTCTACATGGTGATAAGCGGTCATTTAAAGTGTATGTTCATGTTATTTCGTTATGTCTTAGGTAATATACATCCGGCCACTATTCTTTGATTAGTGCTTTCCAGATATATAAATGAAATATAAAAAACAATAGCATTGCTTTATATTATGCAATTGTATATACATGTATCTTCGTAAATGCATTTTTTGCCAATAAAGTAATATTTTATTATAAATAAACTGTATTAGTTGCGCGAGATTGAATTAAATAGTTGTTGTTTACGTTGCTAAGAAATCGGAATACTCGGTCGCTATCTTTAAAGTTAATACGGACTGGTTCCCGATATTTTTCAGTTGTTTAAGGTACACTTTTAAATGAGATTTAACAGATCAATGAATCTAGAATCTCTCTATTTTTGCAAAACTCGTGTTGTGTGGATCCCAAAAAAAGCTGTTTTAAAGTTTACTTGACTTATTTTATATTTTTTATAATAAATATACACAATTCGAAACGGCTTACTCTATAATGCCGGTTAGAGGACGCACTATAGAGAGAAAAAAGAGGGAACAAAAAGTAGAATATGTGCAAGAAGAGGAGCAGCCACATGAATGGCGACAAAGTCAGCCGCCGCAAATACCCCTGGCATCTCAGTTATCTCTGGCACCACAGAAACCCCTGCCAAACTTGGATGGAAATAGCATTAAGGGTAATGTTATTGATTGGTTGGCGAATGATGATCTGTCAACATATGTACCAACACAATTGAAACGGCAAATCACTATTTTGTGATATACACATTTGGCCCTTTTAAAAAGGAGCAATGAAATTGAATGACATGTGCACAGGTTTGGTGTTTTAGTGCCTCCAGTACAGCACTTGTGATTATTTGACATTGTCTTGTTCAGTGGCCATTTGGCATTTTCTGTCATAAGTTAAACATTACATGGGACAATTTGGCTTTGGGCGGCGTTTGTTCAATGTTAATTCAAGACTTCGTATACATGTAGCATGCATGTATTTATCATTTATGTAGCTATTGGTCAAACAAATACGCGACAATGTTAATACTTTGGGGAAAAAAAATCAAGCTATGTGTTGTGGATGTGTTTATATGTGCCCTTCTCTTATTGTTTGGAGACGGTGGACGGTCAGCGCCATCCACGTAAATAAAACGGTTAGGATAATGGTATATTTTGCTAAGTAAGGGATCTGCGTTAGTCGCTTAAAACGCTTAAAACATTCCCATAGAAAAACATAAAATATTTTTACTTATGATTTATATAGCGTTCTGTGTTTGCTGCGTTTCTATCCAACATTTAGTGAATCTAAAATTTCTTAGAACGTGGAACCTTTTCGGCTAGGATCCAACTCTTTGTATACTAAGACGCAGACGGCAATGAGAGCATGCGATCGAAAGGTGATCGACTCTAGATTGGACAGCTGATCGAAAGTCAATCGATCTAAATATAAATATAGAATGTGATCGATCGCTGTAACTCGAATCGTCAGATCGATATAAAAAGAGCAAATGTAGATAAACATGGCGGCTAACCAACGAATAGAGTAATTATGATATTACTGTCATAATTATAACGACTTAAGCAGGTTAGTGATTGTTAAAACAATGAAAAAACAAGCACCTATAATTCAATTTTCGCGGCCATTTTGATTCCCTTTTTTAGACTCGCTAGGTCTGACGTGGTCTTTGTCGGCACGTTTTTACTCAGGCCAACACTATTTCAATCAATTCGTTTTGGAAAAAAGTCAAACATTTACAATGAATTGCTCCAAGCAATATTTAACTTTTGTGAGGGCGCGTAACGCCAAGGTGGCATAGCATGGCGCTCATATGACGAGCAATTCAGATTACGACAGACCATAGCTCCGTCATCATGGTCAAAAATAAATAATGATCTGTAGTGGCGTTGTATGTTAAAATGTGATATGTTCCAGGGAAATCGACTGGCCCCGGTAAACCAAATAGGTCGAACACGATCGCCTTCCGATTTGCTTGCATTGACTTTAAAGGGAAATGCTCGTGAGCGAGCTGCAAATTTAACCATGTCTGTTCACGATGTGGGGCAAGGCATGCCAAGACAAATTTCTGTCATTCCCCACATATCGTGAATGAAAATGTAACCATTTTCTAAAATTGGGATTCATTAATACATTTCATATACAAATTTTCGAGTGAAATTGATAAACATTTTTAACGGGAAAAAAATCACAAGCCGAGAGTAGGCTAGGCTGTCTTCCATAACAGTTTAAAAATGCATATATATATATATATATATATATATATATATATATATATATATATATATTATATATGTATTATTTATTTCTTCTTAAGTTGTATTTGGCCTTGTCGATACCTTTACATTGGTCGAGCACCTCGTTGCTAGTTATCACTTAGTAGGGGATCAAAAGTGGACTATAAATATAAAACTGGAATTGATACACTGAAATCAATTAATATTGGGAAGAATATGGATATAAATAACATAATTCCGTTGTTGGAATAACTTTGTATTTCTCAAGGCCGGGACGTGCTAGTACTTGGCGTCTTGGTGGATGAATTATTGCGCTGAGTTGCATTGCCAGAAGATTGCGTCTTTTGCATTGGCTATTGGCAATAAGTCGTTGTACTATTGCATTGCTTTGTATTGCCAGGAGATTGCGGATACTTATTGCTGACTTTGCATTGGCTATTGACAATTGGCGGTGGCATTGTGTTGGGTTGCGTTACCATGCGATTGCGAATTTTACATTGGCTATTGGCACTCGGTGGATGCATTATTGCGTGGCCAGGATATTGCTGGGCTAACCCACTGTGCTAAACAGGCTATTCCAGCACGGGTAAACCATAAATCATTTTAGCCTGCGCAAAATGTTATCCCAATGTGTAAATACACTTGATAAAACGGATCAGCCTAGCCTCTCTCGTCATACGTGGTTAGTCCAAACTCGGACTTCCAGCCATGTGTCATTAAGACCTATTATAGGGGTCGTTCGTTTCACGGCCATACCCTTTTACTAACGATTTGTTTAGATGTTGTATCAATAGCAGTTATTATAGAGCAAAGTTATTATGCATGCTATACCAAGTTGGATATGTAGACGTAAATTCAGGAGCTGTCAATGTCGTTCTTTTATTTTTATTCAACTATGAAGTAAAACAATATGGAAACGTTTTGACATATCCGAATGTAAAAACTTTACAAAACTATAACATGAAGAAGTCGTTTTAAGGGCAGCTTATCGTTCCAGTACTTTTTATTGATTGAAACAAGCACACTAAGATTTTCTTGTCATACAAGGAATAATCTTTGTAAATCATTTTTTTTACGATTTTTAATCTAGTGGCCGATACAAAAGCTCAACTTTCCTTATCATATCATTTTCTCTAAATCTTGGTCAACTAATCGCTCCCATACTTGATATTTAGTTTAAATCAAACGTACTAGGATATCCTTATCCTATCACACGGAGAATAGTCTTTGTAAGTTCTGAATTATCCATATGATATTATTTTTCTATTAACCCTTTTTTTATTTAATTGCATTTAATATTATTTTACCAATATTAACGAATATACTTGAGAATTTCACTTCTAGTTTCACTTCAGTTTTCATAATACATTTTTCACGTTAAATTTGAATGCGTACGTGTATGTTTTAAATAAAGAAAATGTGGATTCACTTGTCGGTATTTTGAACAACATTTGAAATATGTCGTTAGTGATATTATGAATATAATACTGCTATATTTACTACAGACCTTTTTTCACATAAAACACTAATCAGACGAAATTCAATGTATTTGTTTGATTGTAGAAAGGTATTTTTGTTATTTCATATGTAATGGCTGATAGTTTGTACATTACTAGAACACATGTTGCAAATACTAGGGTTGGATATTTTGCAGTATATCAGTATCAGTGTGTTATTAGCTTAAGCTGAAATGCTCGTATATAAGTATATACTGTATCAATAGTTGCTATGAATGGCAAAGTGTAGATTAAATTCCAGACTATAACCTTAAAAACAGAGCTTTCACACCCGTGTTTGTGTTTGGAAGTCATCAGTTACTAAGGAAGTTTGTAAACAGCTCAGAAATTATCTAGTTGCTAAGGTAGTCACTTGTTGCAAATAAAGTAGTTCAAGTCGACACAAGAAAATGAAAAGAATGGCCTTAGGCCCAAAATAGAACATGTACAATACAAAACATATAGTCTTTAGAGTTGTGTTTTCTTATTGACAAGCATTATTTTTTATCGTTTTGTTGTATTACTACATTAACAAAGAATGCCAATTATTTTATATTCTGTCATCGTTTAGACATTGCATAAGACTAATGACGTTATGGAAGTATTGTAAAAGAAATAGATCTAAAATTGCCTTTCTCGTCTGAATTTGTTTCATTGAAAGAATACATGAAATTCATCTTCTACACATCTAATATCAAAACTAATTAAACAACATCTAAACACTTAATTTGCCCCTGTAATACCTAAATGTCTAGTCTCAATAATTTATTTATCGCTAGAACATCGGAATATCGCAAACAATTTCCTCACATTAACTGGTACATTAATACATACATATTTTTCTTGGTTTGACAATGTTTTAAAATATGTGTCACATCGGGTTTAGTCCCTCGATGTTGAACCAGTTTTGGATTTTACAATCAAATAACCTTTGTTTAAATGATATTAAAAAAATAAGATGAAATCCAAATTTTCCCTACAATGCCATCATGTTTTTTAGGCATTTACTAGTAGTTTCTTAAATAACATTCATTAGAAATATATAAAAGTTTGCACCACTACCTAATACAGTTTACATGATCAATACATGAGACCGCCTTCCCACAATGCAACACAGTCGTTAACATAATTATTTACCCCAAGGAATTCTTTAAAATATTGAATTGTGTCTTGTTTAAGAGTAGCAGTTATTTCAGCACCATAAAAAAATGTAGGCTTTACCATAAACTTTATCAAATAGTCAGTGGGAAAAATGTCTAAATACCATTTGGTAAGCCATAATAGCATAAACCGACTTCGGGGCTGTGAAGCTAGTTTTGATTTTGCCTTTGCTTAGGATACTTTAGGCGTTCGTATAAGTCCCATATATCAGTATTTTCACATAATTCCGAAATAGAATTTAATTGCAATTGTCAGCGCAGTTCGCGCCATCTGCTATAGGTATGCATATTATATCCGCGATTTATTCAGCAATTAAAATACCCGTATGTCCCTTTGACCATAGTATGGTACATCACTCATTAATACATAGATTTATAAATATAGTACTGCTAACGTCCATTTGTAATTGGTTACTATGAATGTAGGTATGTGGATGTTCAGAAATTTTTTGGTTGCTAAGATTGTCATTGGTAGCTAAAGAAGTCATTGGTAGCTAAGATAGGCATAGAATGCGAAGAAGTCATTAGTTGCTAAAGAAGTAACTAGTCGCTAAGTAAGTCAAAGGTTTTCAATGAGGTCATTTGTTGCTTAGGAAATTATTGGCTGCTAAGTAAGTGGTTGATAAGGACACCTTTGGTTGCTAAGTTAGGCATTTGTTGCTTATCAAAATAATGGTTGGTATTTAGTAAGGAAGTAAATGACCGTACAAGGAAAACAAAACCTCATTTTCGTGTTTGTCTTTATGGTATATGTCATTGACTAATAAACAAATTCTATAAGCCCAAAATTTGCATAAACATATAAGCATTCAAAACTTTAAATGATATCAACAACACTACATTTTATTACTCCTGAAATATATGTGACACAATATAACAGTATGTTATTGCCTTATTAAACAACTAAATCCGTACCGGGACGGTAAACATAAGAAATGTACAACAAGTCGACGTATTTCGTTCCTAGTATACCACTGTGTGTTATTTAAATGTACTTGATAATGGGAAGTATATTCACCTCATTTAAAGAGGTAATACTATAAATATTTGTCGATGGCATTGCAGAAATTACATAGCAAATAAAACAATGATATTTCCAGAAGAAGAAGACCATGTTCAATAACGTTGTTGACATTAAAAAGATGCTGAAAATATATATCACAGATTAATAGTTTATTCGTAATCATTTTCAGCGCGCACATTGTAAAAAAAAACTATTCAAAGACATATAGATAAACGGATATTGCACGTCTATGAAAGTAAATTCAAGCTCAATATTTAAATAACCGTTTCGAAAATTGGTGTCTATACCTAACTATGTCAAAGAATATTAACCGGGCAAAGTTTCTCCATAAAGAAACTGGAGAACATAAACGTAAGAAAAACAATGTTTGCTTTAGGTGAGTGACAAACTTTGAAGCGACATGTACATCACTGGTTATTTTGAGTGTTGGTCTTAGGTAAAAATCATCCGAATACCATATTTTGTTTATGCTTTCAAGATATGCAAAACCATTTTTCAAAACAAATGCAATATATTATGAGTTTAAATTCATCTTTGTAAAGTGCCTTTTCTGATATGGTATGGAAACGTTTTAGGACCGTCTGATTTTTCAAAGTCTTCCGACAAAAACATGCAAAACAATTAAATATTAATAGAATGAAATGGTCATTTGAAGTAAAATTTAAAGTTAGCACGTCGTACTTGCTATCTTTTAAATAAATGTTAATCGACATAACTTCTTCATACATCGTGTTTGAAGTAAATATCTTATTTAAACTATTTAAAATATGTGTCACATCGGGTTTAGTCCCTCGATGTTGAACCAGTTTTGGATTTTACAATCAAATAACCTTTGTTTAAATGATATTAAAAAAAGAAGATGAAATCCAAATTTTCCCTACAATGCCATCATGTCTTTTAGGCATTTACTAGTAGTTTCTTAAATAACATTCATTAGAAATATATAAAAGTTTGCACCACTACCTAATACAGTTTACATGATCAATACATGAGACCGCCTTCCCACAATGCAACACAGTCGTTAACATAATTATTTACCCCAAGGAATTCTTTAAAATATTGAATTGTGTCTTGTTTAAGAGTAGCAGTTATTTCAGCACCATAAAAAATGTAGGCTTTACCATAAACTTTATCAAATAGTCAGTGGGAAAAATGTCTAAATACCATTTGGTAAGCCATAATAGCATAAACCGACTTCGGGGCTGTGAAGCTAGTTTTGATTTTGCCTTTGCTTAGGATACTTTAGGCGTTCGTATAAGTCCCATATATCAGTATTTTCACATAATTCCGAAATAGAATTTAATTGCAATTGTCAGCGCAGTTCGCGCCATCTGCTATAGGTATGCATATTATATCCGCGATTTATTCAGCAATTAAAATACCCGTATGTCCCTTTGACCATAGTATGGTACATCACTCATTAATACATAGATTTATAAATATAGTACTGCTAACGTCCATTTGTAATTGGTTACTATGAATGTAGGTATGTGGATGTTCAGAAATTTTTTGGTTGCTAAGATTGTCATTGGTAGCTAAAGAAGTCATTGGTAGCTAAGATAGGCATAGAATGCGAAGAAGTCATTAGTTGCTAAAGAAGTAACTAGTCGCTAAGTAAGTCAAAGGTTTTCAATGAGGTCATTTGTTGCTTAGGAAATTATTTGCTGCTAAGTAAGTGGTTGATAAGGAAACCTTTGGTTGCTAAGTTAGGCATTTGTTGCTTATCAAAATAATGGTTGGTATTTAGTAAGGAAGTAAATGACCGTACAAGGAAAACAAAACCTCATTTTCGTGTTTGTCTTTATGGTATATGTCATTGACTAATAAACAAATTCTATAAGCCCAAAATTTGCATAAACATATAAGCATTCAAAACTTTAAATGATATCAACAACACTACATTTTATTACTCCTGAAATATATGTGACACAATATAACAGTATGTTATTGCCTTATTAAACAACTAAATCCGTACCGGGACGGTAAACATAAGAAATGTACAACAAGTCGACGTATTTCGTTCCTAGTATACCACTGTGTGTTATTTAAATGTACTTGATAATGGGAAGTATATTCACCTCATTTAAAGAGGTAATACTATAAATATTTGTCGATGGCATTGCAGAAATTACATAGCAAATAAAACAATGATATTTCCAGAAGAAGAAGACCATGTTCAATAACGTTGTTGACATTAAAAAGATGCTGAAAATATATATCACAGATTAATAGTTTATTCGTCATCATTTTCAGCGCGCACATTGTAAAAAAAAACTATTCAAAGACATATAGATAAACGGATATTGCACGTCTATGAAAGTAAATTCAAGCTCAATATTTAAATAACCGTTTCGAAAATTGGTGTCTATACCTAACTATGTCAAAGAATATTAACCGGGCAAAGTTTCTCCATAAAGAAACTGGAGAACATAAACGTAAGAAAAACAATGTTTGCTTTAGGTGAGTGACAAACTTTGAAGCGACATGTACATCACTGGTTATTTTGAGTGTTGGTCTTAGGTAAAAATCATCCGAATACCATATTTTGTTTATGCTTTCAAGATATGCAAAACCGTTTTTCAAAACAAATGCAATATATTATGAGTTTAAATTCATCTTTGTAAAGTGCCTTTTCTGATATGGTATGGAAACGTTTTAGGACCGTCTGATTTTTCAAAGTCTTCCGACAAAAACATGCAAAACAATTAAATATTAATAGAATGAAATGGTCATTTGAAGTAAACTTTAAAGTTAGCACGTCGTACTTGCTATCTTTTAAATAAATGTTAATCGACATAACTTCTTCATACATCGTGTTTGAAGTAAATATCTTATTTAAACTATTTGATTATTTTACATACAGTAAGTATGCATTATTATACATTTGTTCCTCTATATTAATATTCGTACTTAATTATTTTAGAAATGAAAAACTAAACTAGGCTTAATGCACGATATCTTAACCATGATTAAAAAAATATCATGTACGCACAGTCTGTCTTAATATTGAAACTAAAAATCTATGAGCATAATAGGTTATATTTAAACTTATTTTGTATTTTTACAACAGGGAGTAGATCGGAGTGAGAGAGCATCAATAACAAAGCGTTTTGTCTGGAAGAACGTAATAGATATAAACACACTTATTTGTGGATGGATATAGTTGTGTACCAATGACAACACATGTTTATTCAAATTTCTTAGCAGTTTTTGGCCAAATGACGACAGGAATACATTTAAGAAAACCTTTTAATGGTTGATTATTGAATTCGCCATTTCTCAATACTATATGATATACTTGGACTCAACAAACTGATGACACAGAACTCGTGCAAAATGTATTGATGGTATGTCGATTATTGCTTGCACGGGTCTCTGACATGTTCAACCATACTTTGACTTTTTCCTCAAACATCTTTGTACTCAGCCTCACACCCTACTCACTGAGTAAAGTTTATTTATACTAGTGCATTTAATACATGTGTTTTAAACTGAGTGAATAGTTAAATGCAATATATTGTCATCTTAATTCTATATCAATTATTGAGTTCTTGGTGTAAGGTAAAGACATGTTAAGCTATCACGTGACCGATAAAGTATATCGACAAAACAAGATGGCGAATTATTTGCCCGCTTTAACCCATAATTTAGGCATAACGGATGTGAATGTTTAGGTAGGATCTTAGGAATAAGCTCAGGGTACCCGTATTGTAACACAGTTTATTTGCGTGATTTTTATTTTGTCAGAGTCCTACTTAAAACAAGCATTAACTTGATACAGATTTTATTTCTTTTCGTACATTTGTCCAAATAAATATGTTTTCCATGTGTTTTAGCGCAAAAGCAGGTATATAAAACAAATGTTGAGTCGGCACATGTATCCTTCGTTATCAGTCTCATGTTATAGTTCGGTGTTTAACAACAGTTCTGGACAAATATCAAAGTGTGTACACTGTCCAAAAAAAATATAAGTACAATGTTCAAACGATGTTTAAATTAACCTATTTGTGACATTTACATCTTATATCTACTTTCTCTTCAAGATAGAATGATTTTTTAAAACAACTAAATTTCATAACCAGATTCATATGTTTTTTTTTTACCTTTTATTTATTTCAGGGTCTGATCACCATACATTCAACACAAAAGGACGTATGTGTTTCTTATGTTCATGTTATCGTATACGTATGCCTGTTGACAGATGTAAAAGGCTTCTTTCGTTGACGGAATTCATGTCTTGAAATAAGTTAATTCCCGGAGAAGTAATATCTGCTATTTGAATTGATTTGAAAATATACTTTTTGTAAGGACATTGAATATAAACCGAAGCACATCACAGTACAATTTTAGTCACATTAAACGAAACAGGGGCAATCATGTACAATAAGACCAATGCCATTACGACACAATATGCGAAAAATTACAAGAGGGGTTCGCCGAAGCATATTTTTGTTGGTAAACCCAACGAATTGTTATTAAAGGTCTGATTTAAACGCAGGTCGGGTCTTTTCGTGCATGTGCAAATCCAGGATGGACGCCATACAAATGCTATGGAAAGCTGTTCTTCTGCAAATCAAAAATCCAGACACATGGGTTTGCAATTTGAAAGACACTTTTGAAATAGACATAGTAAATTGGATGTTTATTCATGTGGTGCCAGAAAATGCTATATCTTTGAAGTAAGTAATCAATGGGACTTTAAGAGGACTAATGTTCAGAGTTCAAATGCTACTTTTGCAAACTCGCTAAATCGACTTTTAAAATTAGACGGTGGGAGTGAATTTTTAGTTTTGAAGTGCCCAGTCTTTATTTCAGTAATCATCGATCATCCCAGTCAGGTCAACCGCCCAATCAGCCTCCGACCTTTCTTTCGATCTTATTCACATTCAATTATGTCTGCACGCTTTACTTTCTTGACTTTTGACTACCTGCGTGAAGCATATACGAAAGCATGCCATTTTTGCGATAATAGTTTTGTTAACTAGTAATACTAGCATTTTTACTATTTGGACATTGGTAAATCATTTGCAAAGAACTATTTTTTAAACAACTCCAGAAAAAAAGCAATGCTTTCCTTTGATTGTTACATATCATGACGAATTTGCATTTTATATATATTATCGCGACACCGTGTATCACCGAATTGCACTCGTGTTAAATTGATCGGAAATAATTTATAGAACTTCATTAAAAAAACTATATCTATCCCTTCAATAAAAATTGGCGACGACTCATGTTCTTAGGATGGAACACACGTATTAGACTTAAAACCCAAACTCCTTCTAAATTATTTTGTGTTTGTTCTTAAAACGTCCAGACAAAAGTAAATGATGATCAATAAACTAACAACCAGGCAAATTTATTCTCATTATTGTAAATTCCAAATAGCTACTTTCGTTGACCCTGAAGTTCACACCACAATAAGCTGACACATATGAGATCGCAGAATTTCCCATTATGTTTAAAAAATGATGTTTTATGCATTTTTCTTAAAGCGTTAGTTACCTTAAAACATTAATTTCGAACGTAGATATGAAAAACTGCGACCTGATCTTGTGTCAGCAGTCGTATATCACTGGTATTAATCATTTACAGGATCATAATTATATATACAGATATCTTTGTTCACCATGTGGAATCGATCGCATTGTCTATTGTCCACTAGAAAAGTTTTGTGCCATGATCTGTTAATGTGCAACTATGTATTTGATTTTACAAAATTGAGATAATTACATTGTGATTATAAAGTAAATGTTTACACTTATGAATATAAATAAAACATCAAAATAAATACACTTTTATTTATTTGTATTCAAGCAGTCGTCAGGTAACACAAAATGAAGTAATTATAAATACACCAAAAAGCATATACACTAGTATGCTTGTGATGTCAAAAGAAGACATCACACGTAAACTATTGACACGTGACTGTTTCGAATGTCTAACATACACGAAACAACACAGCGACACTTATCGCTTTTATGAAACTGTCAAACTACATACTAATGCTCACCATAACATTTTAGAGATACATTAGTCAACTTCACATGGATAAATCTTACACACAATTTTCAATCTTACAATCCAATTTTATATGAAGGACAAAGGAAGTTTTTTCTGTTGAATTTTCATTTTGAGTTTGATATATTTGATTTTATGTTGGATACACTGTCAGCATTATCAATCGCATTGAGCTAAAGAGTTGACGTTTCACTGTTGTCAGACAAAGCGACATTTTCAAACGCATATTCACTTGTTTCTTATTTATTTCGTTCAATGGAGCTCTTTTGAATGTTAAACACACTTTCAATGTTCTCATCATTTTTCAGATGCGCTACATCACTTTAAAAAGTGTGTCAAAATTTAATTGTAAGCACTTCATTTTTTTTGATGTTCTGAAAACCTGCCACTCTCAGTTTTTCCCAAATGAACTTTTGCTGTTCGGCTTTTCCGGTCAAGTTATTTGAGTGGTGATACCTTGTAGAGAGACGAACAAAATTCTTTGGAGAAATAACTAGTGTCATTTCTTGAAGAATGACTAATGTATGGCGTTTTTCCTGGAGAAAACAGTTATGCTGGCGAAAATAATGTGTTCCGCTTTTTTTTTCACCATTCATTTTTTTTTGCAGTTCACGTTTAGTGCTATTTCTCCCAGTTTGGTTTAAAATATAATATTGCAGTTTTTAATATTTACGGTATTTTTACTAATATTTGAGGAAAATGGTTTTTTTCGTCATGAAACATCAATTTACGAAGGTGAAGATGAGAAACAGCAAGCTGATGTTTTGTCAGAAGTCTTTATAACTGCTCTCAGACATATAAGCATTTTTTATTTATGTTTTAAAGCATTTTAGGTAAAACTTTAAGGAGACGCAGTTAAAAGACAGCAAGACATTCCAACCACAAGACGAACTAATCCATACGAGTACATATCATTTCAATTCATAGCTTGGATTTACTTTATACATTAAATTAGCAACACAAATGAGTATGCTAATCATAACAGGTGAAAATATTCTGAATTAAGAAACGTTTCAATAACATGACATATTCGATACAGGTGTAATATATGAATTACTAGTTTTTTAGAGTAAAAATCGAATAAAGAGTATGTATTGTATTAAATTATTATTGTATGTTTATCACATACACAATACAATGTAAATGTGATATCATACACAAACTATTCTCCGTCAACGTTGTACATCTAAAATTATTTATAAGAGGAAAATGGGTTTATTATAGAAGAGAATATTTATAAACACAAATCGGAGGATCTTCATAATAAACAGATAAAGTAGTGCTTACTCTTGCGAAAATCTTTATCCGAATCACTTGAGAACTTGTCAGAAAAGCGATAAACAAACTTGTAACGGTGCAACAGGATCATCCAAGAAGGAACAGTTCATAGATATTAATGAGAAATGCTATAAACATGGGCTCGTTCGGCCATTGCATTAGTAAATATTTTGTTCGG
The DNA here is from genome assembly GCF_026914265.1 of Mya arenaria. Taxonomy (NCBI): domain Eukaryota; kingdom Metazoa; phylum Mollusca; class Bivalvia; order Myida; family Myidae; genus Mya; species Mya arenaria. Next base: position 21,953,359 of record NC_069138.1, read on the forward strand.
ACATTTCTGGTCTAAAAAAGCAAACAAGAAAGAGAGCACGATTTCAATATAAGGCCATTGATACTGGTATTTTAAAGGAAAACCCAATTGCTGGGTATATAAATAATAAACCATAATCGTTGGCAGGGTTATTACTAAATGGAATGTATTCAATAAAATACGTGTGTCGTGATGCTTAAGTTGCTCTGCCTGGATCATTGATATGAAAATAGTTTTATTGATTGTGCTAATAAACTAAATGATAATATGTTAACATTTATACTTCTGAAATAGTTGTTTCACTTTATAGTTATTGTTTGTATTTGGTTTCCTAAACCAATTCATCGGTAGCTGCTCACCTTACATAAGTAACATTCTTTAACTGGTGTACGTCAAACACATACTATTGTTTCTTTCATTTTGAAGTACAGTTCCAAAAGAAACAGTGAATTGATGTTTTAAAGATCGAAGTTTTGATTCTTTATTGTAGTACTACAGCGCGTTATGAGAGTTTTAGGCGAAGCAAAGAATGCTTAACACAATGTTGGCATACAAAATGACACTGACGGTATGTAGAACAGATGTATAGCTTCTGGATAAGTTTAAGTGCTTACATTGTGGAAATTGCACGTATATAGAGAACAAAAAACAATACTGCACATCTACGAAAGTTCATTCAACTCAATATTAAATGCATAGTACTTTAAAATGGTTATTTTTACAACATTATAACCTCTAATTATGCTTAGACTTGTGGCATTTTTAAAAGAAGGAAATACATATTGTGTAAACCAAATAAAATGTTCAATTAATTAATGTTATTTTTATGCAAGGACAGACACTTCTTTTAATCCAAATGACAGATCATGGCTATGTATAAAAATACTCAGTTGCATAAACCTTCTGGATAATTGTTTTATCTACGTTTAATACAGTTTAGAAATACGTATGAACCATGTACATGTGTTATAACTTTACTTCTTACTTTATGGGACATGTCAGATAAATGCTATACAATCAAGTTAAAAATATAGTTTACCGTGTCAAAATAGTCGAATTGTCGCCTGCTAGTTTTTTTGTCGTTTGGCGTAGGCATATTGGCGGGAAATCACGGGCTGTTCGTGTAGTGCTAAATATGGAAGTAGGAAGCCTAGATTTGCCACTTTAAGCCTTTTCATTGCATCGTTCAAATGTTAATGAAACATTTCGGACATATTGGAACAGAAAGTAATCAGAATATTGAAAGAATTGGCCATTCAAAAGGAAAGATAGTTCATGAGCTAAACGAGTTGTCGATATTCAAATTTAATGTACTCCAAAGAGATTTCAAAAAGAATTCGGAGTCGAGAGCAGAAAGTCTGAGAAAAGGTAGCATGCTTGTCAATAACTCTCAGATTAACTGCGTATCATTTAAATGTCATTTAATCCTTGTGCGATGAATTATCTGTACTATAACGCACTCTATATTAGTCTTTGAAAGAGACGGACGTGTTTGTTCTGTTGCCTTGAACTGATATCGTGCGTGTTAATATATATGTTTTTAAATAAATCGCTAACATATTTTGTGGCCAAACTGATCACTTATTAACAGGCACAGGACCTACAATTACATTGTTAAGCACTTGATGCATCTTTTTATCTGTAAACATTCAAAAGTGTAATTTGAGCTTCCTGTTTGGTTGAAATGTGCGAATTTATGTAAATATACTTCAAACCTATGTTGGCACCAAACCGTATAAACTTATTTACACACACATGACCTGCAATTGCATTGTTAAAATTGGGTGTATTCTCACTGATAAACATTTTAAAGCGTACATTTATATTTATTTTTGGATGAAATGGGCGAATTGATACTAGGGTTATATTTATATGTGAATATCATTTGCTTAGGTTTAGGTTTTGCTTAGCAATGCTTGATATTAGGAGTTTAATGTATTTCCGTAAAATGTATTTTCTGCTAAAAAAGGATTGAAATGGTTTGAACCTTAAAACATACGAACTAGGATTTCCGTATCCTATCACTCAGAGAAATGTCTTTGTAAGCTCTTTGTTAATGATTTATAAACCAGTGGCCGATATAAAGTTTTAATTATCAATAGCATATTAGTTTATATTCACCTTATTTTCATTTAATTGCATTAATAATTATTATATCAATATTAAACAATATACTTGATAATTTCACTTTAATCATCATTGTTTACTTACGAAGCAGATCCAGTTGTGAAACATAAATTAATCATGTATTGATTAATTATTATTTAATCAGTTCTCAGCAAAACACTTTCAATACAAAAACAAAGCAAACAAATATTTTGCATTTCACAAAATAATGCTTTTTTCAAACTTTTGAAAGATCATAATCTTAAAATCAATTAGGTTCAACATACGACAAATTGTTTTTCTTTTTGCTAAATATGTGGTATTATGTGTTTATGAGAGGCATAATGGTATTCTATTTTGGATATCTTTGGAATTAAAGCCCATTTCTGTATATGGACATTTAGTTAGTTTTCTCTTTGGCTATTTCACATTCAATACGAATGCTTACTTGGAAGTATTTTTCAAAATGAAGAAAATGTGGAATCATCTGTCGATATTTTGAACAACAATTGAACTATAACCTGAGTAATGTTATGACGGCAATACTGCCATATCTACAACGTTCATTTCAAATAAAACGATAATTAGGCTTAGTTCGATATATGGTTCTCCTTTGGTTGAAGTTGTTTGTTTGTTTTATAGGTAATGCAGTATATGGTACTTCCAGAAATAGTGTATAATAGTTTTTCATCATTGCTAGAACACATGGTGCTACATAAGTGTTGGATAATTTGCATTTGAGTGAATATTCCTTTGTATTTCTGTTTTTTGCTTCTATGCTCAAATAACAGTTGTTGTAATGAATATTACGGATTAAATTTATTTCCAGGTTAAAACTTTAATAACAGAGCTATCCCACACCTGTTTTTGTTTTAAATGAGTTATTTTTTGGAACGTTGGAAGATTGGATTTCATAAAGTGTGTTTTTCTGTGGGTTAATTGTTGATATTTCAAATAATAATTTTATCATAAGAGTGGTTTTCATTTTATATGATGTCAAATATGTGTTCTAAGTATAATATTCCCTTTTCATACCATTCTTTATCATAAATATATGTATTATTGCATTTGAGTTTTGAGTTGTTGTATGTGTTGCGTTTTCTTAAATCAACTTGTTCTTGATTTTGTAAATGTATGATCCAATATTTTAAGTATGTCATGAGTTAATACGTTATGTCCACAAATGACGTTTATATCATTTTAATCCAGTCTTAATTCAACTTTAATGGTCCAACCTTTTTATCTATTATATTGGTACAAGAGTTTTCTATTTACACGATTATTTTCATCAATAAATCGTTAAATCAAGCTTGCTTTCATAGCACATAAGACTATATTAATTTGTTAGTTTTAGTCGACCATTTTCCCGGTGATGATAAATTGCTTCTCGCTTCATTTCATCAGGATTGTAATCCCATAAAACGGCCAAAATACATTTATCATTTCGTCTATCAGTTCAGCTAGAAAATTTGGTAAAACAGTGAATGGGAAAACAAATTTTGAAATTATAATGTATCAACTACAGAGACCTTTTTCAAACAAGATTAAATTTCTATGTCTATGAACTTTGTTTTGAATATCTGTATATAAGGCATACTATTATTGAAATGGTTGAATTACGTTGGAGTACTTACATTTTCGAGGGATTGAAGTTTAAGTCTGATGTAACACCAAACTCATCAATTGAAATGAAACGCTGGTATTCGTATCTGGTTTACAAAGCTAAGGTAAGTAGCTTATGGAAAATCCGTGGACATATGTTTTTCCTAAGCAGCTCACTTTGGAATGTCTCAAGCGGTTCCTTCGTCATAAATTACTGCTTTTCATTTCGTTTGTGCAATGTAACTGTTCAGTTCATAGAACGAGATCCTAGATTGCACGCTATTGGATGAGGTGGGGGAAATGTTAACTTTACGATTTTGTTCGGATTTGCTTTTAAATAGAAAATACCGTTTCGATAATATGAGTATGATTATGTATGTCATGACTATCACATTAATAATTCGGCATAATTTCTACTTCACAACTGTACAAAAAAAGCAGTATATTGAAAAAAATATGGACTTGAAGTTACAAAGAAAATTAATCAAGAAAAGCTAAAACAGAAGCAAACATGGACTTTTTTTATCGTAAGTTCGAATCTCACCATCTTATCGGATGGTAAAAACATATACTTGAAAAGTTCCGTAAAAACTAAAATGAAGAAAAGCCCTATGTCCTGCAAACGCTGAATAAACTCCAAAAATGATAATCTGCTGCGCTAGTTTTGTTAATGAAAAAACAACAAAAAACAAGTATTAAGTTTGTGATAAATCAGCAGAAGTTCTGCCCCACCTTGAGAAGCTTAGTTATGTTTTTTTTTACTGTGAGGAAGCACAGATCTCAGTCGCGGTAGAAAATAAAGTATTGATATCATAAGGAGGGAATTGCTAGCATATGCCAAGGCTTCTTCAATATCATACTGAATCTGAATTTGATAAGGTTCATTAATTAGGCCTTACTGTCATACTCAGAATCAGTACAATATTCAAGAACTCTTATGTTATGATTCACAGTCACACACGTAATCATTATACTAAAGATACGAAATATGTTTCTGAATGAGAATACGCATGAAAACAATACATCAGAAGACTAGATGTTTGTGATTAAAATGGCTTAAACTCATTTTTGGTCGGGGGGGGGGGGGCGCTCCAAATCAGGAAACTGACCACAAGGGGCGTTTAATAGTTGTTTAGGTACGTACTTTTTAAGCAATAATACCAATACTGCAAAGAAGACCGATCTGGTTTTTTTGTGATAGCTTGATAAAAAATGATTACATTCTAAATAAATGCATATTTGGAATTGCTTAAGTCAATTGTATGGATAATTATCATATTTGTACGATGAAAATAAATAATATATTATAAACACTTTCTTTTTGTCTAGCATCACTTAGCTTTGATATTTATATAATTAAGCCCACTTTTGAACGGAAAATCATTCGATAAATTCCGTTTGCATTATCATGTTTGATAACACTGTGAATTTGTGCAGTTAGCGAAAGAGTAAAATTCATCCGATATTCAGCTGTGATTGGAAGTTTAAGGTAACACTTGAATCGCGATTTTGTAATCTGAAATAGCACAGTAAGTAGCACATTTTCGTTGTTAGTTGGATTCTCACCAAAATTACAATTACATCTTAGTCCGAACATGTAACATAATAAAACTAACTTGCTGTCATGAATTAATACCATGATACCTGTGTTAAAAAGTGTGTAACTTGGATGTTGGAATATTTTCTTGTTAAATTCAGATAAACGAAAATGATTCATAAACATAGCATTAGTATGTATATAATGGGTATTCGTAACGGCTGACATGTTAAAAAAAGCAATTTGGAATTTGAGAATTCCAGATAATTCACAATAACTTGTAGATTCGAATGGGTCGCCATGACATTTGCAAGCAAAACGTCATTTTTTTTTTATACAAGTTGAAGTTTTTTATGTATGATTTTGTGCAATATTTGCTTAGTTCACACTATACTTGACATTGCACGAACGGACAATTGTGTTTGCTGAATATTGAACCGAACAAAGGGAAAATACTTCATTTTTCTGTTCTTTGATTCTTCTGACTTCCAGGTTTCTAAGAAATTTAAAACTGAAACTTGCAAATAACTTTGTAAAACGGCCTCAACAGATATTTAACAATAAAAAAGGCCCATCAGTTTGAATGATATTAGGATACACCGAAAATGGCACATATATGTATTCAGGTTTAAGCTGAACGTGTTGATGTTGATAATTTTGTTGCTAAAAAGTGTTTTCTACATACTAATATATCAAGACACCTATCATTTTAAACAAAGACACAGTAGGACTCAGTAAAGATTAAACTTTAAGTGAACATGTTCATTTTATTACTGTCATGTTCATCATATATTCTTAAGTTTTTCATATACAACATACACATTACCTTTAAATTAAATCTGGGAATACTTTCCAAGATTACTGGGCGGACACAACTTATAATTTTAGTTACAGTGACATTGAATTTGATCCAACCCAAGAATACAATCAAAATGGTTTCATTGTCAATTTATTGGACATTGACGGAAAAAAGGAAACTACCAAGCAAATTGTCATTCTTAATTAGGGTTTATTTTTACATGTTTTATAAGTTGTTATTTTATAAGAGAAGTGTGTCATTGTTTGTTTTTATTTGCCTAAGCGTTTTAAGTGAGATCAACTTTAATGGTAGTTAATAAGATGTAAATGGTTGCTAAGGAAGACAATGGTTGCTTTGGTAGTCATTGATTGATAAGGAAGTCATGGACTGCGAAGGAAGTCATTGGTTTATATTCATGTAGCCATTAGTAGCCTGCTTAGAAGGAAGTGGTTAAGGAAGTCAATGGTTGCTATAGAAGTTTGTACACCCTACGAATTTCTCTGACTGCTAAAGTAGCCCTTGCTTGCGAAGCACATCATTGGTTGTTATGAAAATTGGAAGTTTGGTTGCTATGCAAATTTCATTCAGCTATGGAGGTCATTGGTGGCTAAAGTATTGATGCAAAGAACGTTATTGTTTGAAAAAAGAAGATATGTGTTGCTATTAATGTAAGTAGTAAATGTAGATGTTTCTTATCAAATAACAAGGGTCTGGGTCTATCAGTTACAAGCTTTAATCCAATGGTCATTACTTTATTGGTTTAGTAAAAGGCCACTTTATGACCCTACAAACCAAATATTTCCGCTCTGTGGCAAGCAATTCTGGAAATTTAGCTGTATAAGGATGTAGAGAACTTGAGTCCCCTGGAGCGGGATTTGAACAATCTTGGTTAGGGGCCACTTCATCACACTACCTACCAAATATTTAAGGTCTTTGCCGGTCTGATCGATCTAATAATAGCAAATGTAGATGAACATGACGAGTTACCAACGAATATAATGATAACTAGCATAATTATGACTTTAGCACGTGATTGTTAAAAATGTAAAATCAAGCACCTATAATTCAAATTTAGAGGCAATATAAACCTTGCTCACAAGTCAAATACAATGTTCAGTGTCCCTGAAAACACACCAAACGAGACAGTCTTAATTCTTCGGAAATAAATTTGATCGACAGGCTGTGTATTCTCGGATGTAGGGAATTTATCAAAAGTTATCATCTTGTTATTTTATCAGACACGCCATGAATCATCCTTTTGGCCACAAGTATTTAAGCGGAATGCGTCAAAAGTTCCCGCAGGTGTTGCTTTTTGGCCCAGACACTGCAACTAGGCCGCCATATTGCTTCGAGTGCCTAAATTCTTTAGCTCTGACTTGGTCTAGGTCGGATAAGTTTAATTTGTCAAACACTATTGCTTTTGGAGGAAAAAGTCTATCATATCTTCAACAAAATTGTAATTTTAAGATATAAACTTGTAACCAAATATTTACAGTATTTTGTAGGCATGGACATTTTATCATTCTACACAGGGGATTATCACGTGATTGCTGTATTTTATTAGCCAAACAAGATGGGGAATGATTAACCCCGCTTCAGCCTTTAAATTTGGTATTTCGGATGGTGAATGTTAAGGTAGGATCTTAAGATTAAGTGCAGAGTATCCGTGTTTTAACACAATTAAATTGCGCGATTTCATTTTAAGCGGTATGCATTGTATAAGACTTAAACTCGATACATTTTTTGAAATTCCAATGTTAAGGTTAAAAAGGGTCTGATTTTAAAATGATTGCCACTTTATACTATGAACATGCAAATGTTTAATAAACTATTTCAGGAATCTAGGAAAGAACTGATGTGCCGTCATTGTCGAAATGCGTTTAAAATGAGGTTGGGGCTATACTTGCATGAGCATTTCCATGATGGAAAGACGCCATACCAATGTTGTGGAAAGCTGTTCTTCAGGATATCAAAAATCCAGGGACAATAGTTTGCACTTTGAAAGACACTATTGAATAAGACATAGTACATTGGATGATAATTCATGTGGTGTCATAAAATGCTAAATATGAAATAAGTAATCAACGGGACTTTAAAGGACCAATGTTCGGGGTTCAAATGTAATTTTGTAAACTCATTAAATCGATTATTTAAATTAGACGTTGCGAGTTAATTTTCTGCCACCCCGTTTTTATATCAGTGATCAACGATCAGCCCAGTCAGGTAATCCGTTCAATCAGCATCCGACCTTTTTTCGATCTTATTGACATTCAGTTATGCCTGCATTTTTTACTTCTGACTTCCTGCGTGAAACATGTACGAAAGCATGTACTTATTACAAAAAGTATATAATTCCCTGAATTAAAGAAGCGATTTTTGAGAGAATTTTGTTAACTAGTGAAATAACTTTTTTTTACTATTTGGGCATTTGTAGATCATTTGCAAAGAAATATTTGTCAAATAACTCAAGATAAAAGAAATGCCATCCTTTGATTGTGACATATCATCACGAATTTGTATTATCATATATCATCGCGACCCTGGTGTCACCGAATTACGTGTTGATCTGGTTAATTTGATCGAAAATAATTCATAAAACTTCAATAAAAATACCTATAACGATCCCTTCAATAAATAGTGGCGACGACTCATATGCTTAGGCTGGAGCACACGTATTAAGCTTAACATTCAAACTCATAAATAATTTTGTGTTTGTTCTAAAAACGTCCCGACCAAGTAAATGGTGATCATTATACTAACAACCAGGCAAACTTATTATCATTATAGTAAATTCCAAATGGCTACTTTCTGAGACTCTGATGTTTACACCACAATACACTTAAAGATCAAATGTGTAACGCTGTCAGAAGTATTTTGGATTTAGAAGTTTGTGTATTCTTGTATTTGTGTTTTTTGTAAATATTAACTTACTTAAGTGTTTCAAGTCGTTATCGCACAACCGTTTAAAGGAACTTGCATGTCATAATTGTATTACACAGTTCGCCAAAAAGGCTGAAATGAATCATCATCAGGTTTACCACGAAAAACCTAAGTGGAAATGACACGACTGTGATAAGGAGTTCAGCCTTAGCGCTGCACTCTCACAGAATGAGCGTTTTGGCAAAAGCCAAGTTTTGCAAATATGGGAATCAGTTATATACGACTACTGACAAATATGAGATCGCAGAATTTCCTATTTAAGTTTAAAAAATAATGTTTTATGCATTTTTCTTAAAGCATTAGTTGCATTAAAACATTAATTTCGAACGTAGATATGAATAACTGCGATCTGATTTTTTGTCAGCAGTCGTATATCACTGGTATTCATAATTTACAGGATCATAATTATGTATACAGCTATTTTTGTCTCATTTGATCTCATTGTCTATTGTCGACTAAACTAGTTCTGTGCCATGATCTGTTTATGTGCAACTATGTATTTGATTTTACAAAATTGTGATAATTAGATTGTGATTATAAAGACAATGTTTAAACTAATGAATATAAATGAATACATAAAAAACTACATTATGATTTCCCGGTTAACACAAACTGTAAATATAAGTACATCAAATATCATAAACACTATTAAGCTTGTGATGCCAAACGAAGACATCATATGTAAACTATTTGACAGTTTCGAATGTCTTACATACACGTAACAACACAGCGACACCGATTGCTACTCGGAAGAGATTTCAAAAAGGATTCGGTGTGGAACGCAAAATGTCAGAGAAAAGGGTAGTTTGCTTGGAGATTACTTAAATGTAAACTTAAAAACTAAAACTCAGAAATTGTTCGAGATATTGTTATCAAAATTATTAGACTGCTGCAAGACACAATGCGTACATGTCTTACAAAACCCATAACCTATAAACTATCAAATGATGGCCAGCATATTTTATTTGCCAATGTTTATCCAAAGCAATACCTACCATTCCAAGGTTTTAATATTTACACATTACAAACAACATGTCTTATAGAGATCCTTATTGGAATGCCTATTAAAAATCACTTATTGCTAACATACGAGTACTGCAACATGCTTTGTAGTGCTAAGAAGTCGAGTTCATATTCAACGGAAGTATATATGTTTGCATCGATATCTAGAAAATCGATTTTCTTTCTATAGAAGAGACCGTTTCGACAATTTGATTATAATTATGTTTGTCATGACTATCAAATTACTAATATCTCGTGATTCCTACATGATAACTTTATAAATAAGCAGTATATTGAAAACGTATTGTCTTAAAGTAGACTCCTTGTCTCAAAGAAAATCCGTTAATATATTCCTTAAACAAAATATAATTACAAGTAAGCTACAACAAATTGTTTATAGTGTCAAATAGTATACACCTGAAAATTAATTCCTGATCTTGCAGCAGTTATTCAAATACAATGCGAATAATGCCATATTAAGTACACGCTCTGCATGTCGAGCTCAGGGTTACTCATGTTCATTCACCTTTGACGAATGTATCATTACAAATCAGAACCATACGTCTAGAACGTTGAAAGTGTGTGTTTAATTATACTGTATCGGTTTTTAACCTGGGATCGAAGATATCGAGACCAATAGGTTAGTGCCGTGGATGGAGGAAGTTTATTTGGCAAGGCGGAAACGATTATCGAGTAAGCCAATGGCTATTTATTCTGTTACTTTGTTTATTTAAACACTACTAATAACCTTAAAATCATTAAGTATCTTTAAAGTTAAGGGGATGGGGCAACTGTTTTTTGACGTCGGCACACTCGGTATCTATGTCCGTTTGCCCCCAAAATAGTTAAAACAGTTAAGCTTTTTTTATTACACTTATAATCAAAATAATTGCATTTTAATACGTCAATATCAATTCAAAACATAAAATAGCTTTTAAAAGTGCATACACAGGGATCAATTACCAAACATTATCTGACGATGTAACACTTATTCCGCAGGTCACGGACTACAGTTCACAGGTCATGGTTAAAGATCCCGAGTGTTAACAAAAAATCGCCACATTTCAAATGGATTTAATTCATGTTAATAGTGCTGAATGTTCAGAACTGTACCGGTTAAGAGATAATTCATTTTTTTTTGTTGTCAGTGCGATTTTGTCATTCACCTCAGAAATGGAATAGCTATAGTTGAATGCTGCACAGTTTTCAGCATTTGCGGGTAAAAGAACATGTAGATTTTCTGGCCGATATTTTTGCCAGTGTCATTATTATGCAGATTGATGGGACTTTATGGGCGTGTGATTAATAAGGTGGATTGTTGGCGGACTATAGATACGATAATGAAACATTATTTGTGCTGTTCCGACATTTTAGTGTAGAAAGAAGTCGGTTTTCGCGGTCACATATTCAACCGAGTGTAGATAAACATCACGTGGTCTACTATCCTTATGAACTAAAATTCATACTTTGTTATTGGACCGATTTTTATGCATTGGTGTATTACAACAAAATGGCAACTATGGTCGTATACCCCTCACTTGTTTAAAATGTGGTTATTTAAAGGGTGTTTGCTACGATGTAAATAACTGCTGAGAAAGCTAGTGGTTGCAACGGAAGTCGTTTGTTGATAAGGAAGTCAAAGATTGCTAAGGAAGTCATTGGTTTCTATGAATCTCGGTTGCCACTTAGAATGAATTGGTTGCTAAGGAAGTCAGTGGTTCCTAAGAAAATAAGAACATGCTTGGGAATTATCTGACTGCTAAAGTAGACTGGCTTGCTAATCAATGGTTGCTAAAACATATGCTGTGAATAAAGGATGTGGCTAAGATTGTCATTTGTATTTAAGAAAGGCAGTGGTTGTGAAGAAAGTCATCTGTACCTAAAATTATCTGAAAGTCAATTGTTGCTAAGGAAGCCCTTAGTATCTAAGAAAGTCATTGGTTGCTTTGAATGCAGGTTGTTGTTAAGAAGTCATTGGTTGCTTGGGAAGTTATTGGTTGCTTAGAAAGTCATTGATTTCTAAGGAAGTCATAAAAAAACTAAGGATGAATGAAAGTGCTCTGAACATTTTCTGTTTGCTAAGGTGGTCATTTATTGATAAAAAAGTCAGTGGTTACAAAGGAAGTTATAGATGCTCAGGAATTATTAGGTTGCTAAGATTGTCACTTGTAGCTAAGAAAGGGATTGGTTGCTAAGAGAGTAATAGACTGGTAAGGGAGTCGATAGGTGCAAAACAAGCAAACGGTCGCTAATTGTTTTATGGAATTATTCGATCTTTGTAATAAATATTCTCGTCTATTGTTATTTTGTCTAGTATTATAAAAAGTTACACCGAAAGCTGCGGAACATTCTGAAGTCCAAATAAAAGATATGTTTTGCACAATTTCAATGTTTTTTTTATGTACCCACTCTTAAATAATCATTGACTTGTTCGTGTTGAGGTTTAGACCAACATATTTTGAAAGTGAGTCTAATGTTTTAATCAAATATTAAAATGATTTTTCTGAAGCCTTCTTTAGGTAGGTCGCGTCATTAGCAAACAGTGAGTGTTTGCTTTCTGTGTTGCCAACAATCATCCCTTTTATATATGAGTTTTTATTTATATGGCCTGATATTATTTGTAGGCAAATTATAAATAATATCGAAGATAATGGACAACCCTGTCGTACTTCGATTTCGATAACAAATGCCTCTGATAAATGTCCATTGTTTATTATTAAACTGTGTATATCTGTATCAAAGAGCATAGTCCATTGCATGATATCTGAGCTGAAGTTAAACGTTTTCAAACTATTTACGGTGAATAAGTGATCAATGCTATCGAACGCATTTTGGAAGTCGCCAAAGAATAAAACATTTGGTCAGTTATTTTCCTCTAGATATTGCAAAACTTCTATAATCAATCGAACATTTTCTCCAAAGTACCTACCTATAAATTATTATTGTTCGAAATTAGTTACTTGTGGTAGTACCTTTTCCGACTGCTTTCGTTGCTGCATTATAATCAAAATTAAGTAAGCTTATAGGTCTCCAGTTTGAGAGGTTTTCTAAATCTTTTTCAGGTTTTGGTATTAAAGTGATTATATCTTGTTTTTGTAGTGGTCTTTAATGTCCATTTTGGAAAGGGTAGTTCAGTGAGTTTATTAAAGTGGTTTTGATGTCGTTCCAAAATATTTTAGAACATTCTGTCGTAAGGCCATCTGAACCGGGAATTCATGTCTTTAAGGGCGTTTCCGCATTCGCATATAGACATATTACCTTCACAAACACCGCTTTCGCTTTTGGAGAGTTCTCTGTTTTTTGAATCCAGAAATGTTTCTCTTACCTCTTTGTTTAATTTGATATCTTTACTATAAAGCTTTTGATAAAAGTAAACTTCTTCCCTTAGTGTGATTTTTTCGATCCTGACACGATATCATTATTTATTTTAAGTTTGTATATTGTATTTTTTTTCGCAGAGATACTTTTCTTTAAGTTGGCTTAAATATTATATTGTTTTCATTGTTTTCAACATGTATTGCCTTTGATCTTAGGATATGTCCGTTAGCAAATATTTGATATTGCTTTTTTTTTTGTAATTTGGACGGTCGCAATTCGTGAATGCCTTTATGATATTTGGCAAACGCTAATTAACAAATGCTATGTTCCACAAATGGCGATTTCTTTAAATATTTATTAAAGCAACTCATCTTATTAAAACGATATTGACTTCATATTATAATCTAACGGATACAATGATATATTACTTTGGATGTCCAAAAACTGGAATTCCAAACCGAAAGTATAAGAAATTTTGACTGATATAAAGAGACAACATAATTGGATAATTAGACTCTTTGACAACCCCAGTGATTTCTTATATATTTTAACAGACTTTGTTACGATGGTAACGCAACTTACTCAATAGATTGAAAGAAGTTCGGTTGTTATCTTTTTGAATCTGCCTATCGTAAAAATGCACGAACGTTTACGATTATCAGCTTTATCAACTTTGTTAAGTAAACTAAGCGTTTTAAATGAGATTAAAAACTCTTAATTATTATAAATAATCTTTGCTATTTTTTTTACTAAACCAGTGAATCTGTATATGCATTGATAACAATAGACACTGCGACTGATGTATTACAGCAAAAGGACCAAATGGGCACTATATCGCTCATCTGGTTAAAATGACAAACGAGTCAGCGGTTATTAAGGATCCTTGCTAAGAAAGTAAGTAAGTGCTTGCCCAGTAATTTGATGGTTGATAAGGAGGTTTGTCATTGTATAATATGTCTAGGGAAGTTAATACATTATCAGCTGGTTGTTTGAAGGGACAGTGCATATACTGGCAATAGAACCCGAATGTTGCTATGGTATTCAAGGGTTACTATGAATGCAAACTGTTGTTAAGAACAACTTTTTTTGCCATTGAATTCGTTACTTGCCAAGGACGATGGGATACGTAAGTGGCCATGGTAGTTATCAACTGCTTAGGAAGTAATCGAATGCACAGGTAGTCACTGGTTTTATAGGAAGTCAGTGGTTGAAATGGAAGTTATTGGTTACTATCGTTTAAGATACTTGCTTAGGAAATCATCGGTTGCGAAGAAAGTCATTGGTGGAAAAAAATAATCATTTTTTTCGAATTTTAAGGCAGTTATTTTGGTCATGGATGATGGTTATTGGTAAGTAAGTCGTGGTTTGCTTTAGAAATTATTTATTTCGATCAAGTAAGCTGCTAAGAAATCAGTGGTTGCTATGAAAGTCAGTTGTTGCTAATGTACTCATTGCTATTCATTAATTGTTAAGGAAGTCATAGATTGCAAAAATGTCTTGCATTTGCGGTTTGAGAGAACAAATATTCACGTGCATCGAACCTGAGACCCCTGGGTGTACACATTTTCAAAAAAAAAAAAATGAAACATACAGATAAACGACTCACATGGCGTCGACATTGCTATAAGCGGTAATTTTGAGTGTATCCTCATGTAATTGCGTTATTTCTAAGATAAAATGCATCCTGATACTATTGTTTGGAAAGTGCTTTCAAAATAAATAAAACAAACAATGCTTTATATTATGAGTTTGAATGTATCTTCGTAAAATGCACTTGTTTGCCTATACTATGGAAATATTTTAGACCCATTTGCTTAAAAAACTATACAATATGATAACATGAATTGGTCGTTTTGAGGTCAAATTATCGCTCACTAGGATAATCGTATCCTTCCACACAGTGAAAGGAATCAATTTTAAACAAAAACAATTTCAATACCAAAACATAGTAAACATATATCATGCATCGATAAGATTCGTGCATATAATAATCATATTTTCATACTTATGAAAGTTTAAACTGTAAAAATCAATTATGTTCCAAAATAAATTGTAATGCTGTTTGCTGACAAATGTGGGTACGCAGAAAAAAGTGTTTATGAGAGGCAGAATGGTATTATTTCTTAGTTATCTTTGAGATTAAAGCCAATTTCTGTTTATGGACACTTAGTTAGTTTTCAATTTCAAATGGCTATTTCACGTTCAATTTGAATGTTCTCGTGCTAGTATTTTTCTAAATAAAGAAAACGTGGAATCACTTGACGATAGTTTTAACAACATATGAAATAATTTGTGAGTGATATTATAAAGGTAATAGTGCTATACCTACTAATTTAGTTTATTTCAAATAAAACGCTTATCAGTTTTAGTTCGATAGATATCCCTTTTGGTTCGAGCTTTCCCACCCCTGTTTATGTTTTGATTTTATTGAGCAATTTTTGGAAGTGTGTTATAGAGAATTTTAGATTTTTTTCTTTCTTGATTTTATTTGTCATGCATCGATGAATATTAAGCTGGAATCGTGATATATGAAGATTGGATTTAATATAGTGTGGCATTCTATTGATTTGTTCTTGATATTTCAAAAAATCAATTTATCCATAGAGTTTTTTCTCAGAAGTCAAATATGAGTTATTTGTACATTTGTCCCTTTTCATGCCATTCTTTACAATATAAAAGGTATATTATTGCATTTAACTTTTGCATATTATGAATCTTCTGATATCAACTTGTTCTTGATGTTGTTAATGTATGTTCCAAGATGTTAAAAATGTCATGAATAAATACGTTTTGACCGAAAATAATCTTTATATCATTCATCTTGTCTACATTCTAATATAATGTTCCCACCTTTTTATCTAATATATTGGTAAAAAAATATATTTACCACGATTATTTTCTTTAATAAATCGTTTGATCCAGTTTGCTTAAATAGCATGTGAACTATTTTAATTTGCAAGTTTCAATTGACCATTTCCCGGGGATGATATAGTATTTCCCGCATCATCAGATTTGTTATCACATATAAAGGTTAAAAATAACATTTTATTATTTCGTCTATCATTTGAGCTAGGGAATTTGGTAACATAGTAAATGGGAAAACTAGTTTATGGAAGTGCTTACGTAATAACTACAGAAACTTATCCAAGCAATGTTAAATATCTGTGTTGTTACCGTCTAGGATAAATTAAGCTGCCTACTTTGAGAACTAACTTCAGTTTTCGAGCAATTGATGTTTAAGCCTGATGTAACACCACAGTGGATTGATATCGGCACCTTAGTGCACTACCATGACGATATATTAGTTTATTAATATGACAATTCACTTCAATTGTTAAAAAAGTAACGTCGCCGGCGACTTGTTTCTGTTTTATTTGGGTGTTTTACTGATAATCCTTCAACTGAAATGAAACGTTTTTGTTCGTATCTTGTTTATCTAAAGGTAAGGTAAGTAGACTACGGAAAATCTGTGGACATATGATTTTCCTTAGCAGGCGCACTATGGGGTGTTCTTTTATTAGATTTTGCTCATAAAATAGAGCTTTTCATTTCTTTTGTGTAATGTAATTATGTTCAGCTCATGAAATTGTTACATGGGATTATCGATTGCGCGCTTTTGGATGAATTCGATGATTTTCAAAAACACATACACGAATATTGAGAGAACAAACAAAAAGCGCAAGAAATGACTTATACAGTATCAGTTTTGACCAAAGGTTGAGGAAGGTAAAACGAATGTTTTCTTTCTGTCTGACGACATACATTAACAATACTGTTTTAAATCACAAAGAATTATTTAAGATGCTTAATTATCTCTTCTGTTTATCGAAGAACACACGTCGGCGGCGTCGTTGTATTTAAGTGTGTGTGTATGTGTGCGTGCGTGTGTGCGTGCGTGAGTGCGTGCATGCGTGCGTGTGTGTATGTGTGTGTATGTGTGTGTATGTGTGTGTGTTTATAATCTTGGCCAGAAATTGTTTAAGATAGTCATGTAGAACGTTTTATACTTCTGCAAGAGACAATACGCACATATTTAGCAAAACCCATAAGCTAGCTTTTAATGGTTTAGTTAAGCCTCTTGTCCGACAGACTAACAACAGTAACGTATGCTTCAATGGTTTTGTTAGAATGTTTATTTATTCTTGACCTACATTGCTAAACATTTTTCTCCCGATTACTGTAAGTAAATAAATATCAGTGCCAATAAAATACCGAATGAAGGCCGACATATGTTATTTCATAAATTTTCTGCAGAATATCTATTATGAAGCAGGTCTGGAAATGCGAATTACAAAAAGCTTATTTCCATCCTTTGTTACATGCTTTGTAGATATAAAAAGTCGAGATTAAAATAATCAAAAATATACTTATATATTAGCAAAGATATCGAGATTCGTTTACTTTCAAACACAAGAAACCGTTACGACAATTTGACTGTAATTTTGTTTGTCAAGATTTTCTTATTAACAATATGGCGTTATTTTTGCATGCTAATTTCAGACTTGAGCAGCTGATTTTAAACATATTGACTTAAAGTAGACTGATGGTTACAAATTCGTAAACATATTTCTTAAAATAAAAGACATTACAACTAAGGGACAACAAATTGTTTACAGGAAAGAGTAACACATTATGCACCAGAAATCTAATTTCCGATATTGCAGTAGTTATGCAAATGCAGTCCGAATATTATCCTAATTATTATAAGTACACGTTTTGAATAACGAACTCATTCAGCTTAAATCATACTGTATTGGATCTTTAGCAGGGGTCGGAGATTAAATTTTACATATTTAATAATTCCAAGAACATAGACGACAATTAAACGTAACAAAAACATAATTTGTTTATAAAATGTTTTCTGATCAGCTGATAATTAGATACTTCCTATGGAATTCGATAAATAATGATTTATATATATATATATTTCAACAGGTCGCCATCAGACTTTCCTGCGAAAAAGCAATATTGTCCACTATAAGCCCTCACAAAGACATATAAAGTTGACATTTTTGTTATATTTTGGACTGTGGCAATATTATATTTTACAAGCGCTATCAAACAAATGGTTTTGCCACAAGTGATTTTTAAAAATATTTATAAAAACATTTTTTCTCTCGTTTTATAGATATTGATTTCATATTTTATCCTAATGGATCCTAAGATACATTATTTGTTTATATCCTCACTATAATTCCATAATAAAAAAATCAAAATTTCGATTGCAATGAAGAAACAACATTATTTGGTCAACTTCAGTCATTTCTTATACATTTTGTACTGACTTTTTGAGGAGGTCAATGCAACATTATTTTCCTAAATAGTTTGAAAGGAGCTCGGACGTTATCTACATAAACCTGTATATCGTTGATATGCATGAACATAATAAATAAGATTCAAACTCTTAATCAGTAGAAATTATGTTTTTTATTACTTTACTTAACCAGTTAATATATATATGCCCTGTAAACTTTAGAAACGAACTGCGACTGGTGGATTTCAAAAAGGGCCTAATGGGCACTAAATGTGTCACCTTGTAAAAATGACCAACAAGTTAGCGGCAGTTAGAATGCACGCGAAGAAAGTAAGTGCTTCTTGAGTAAATTGATGATTGAAGTTGGTCATTGAATAGTATTTCTAGGGAAGGTTTTAGCTGGTTATTTCCAGGGACTATGTATAAGATGGTAATGGAATCCGGCTGTTGCTATGGTAGTAAATGGCTGCTATGATTATAGATTGTTGCAAAGAAAACCTTTGTTTGCCAATGAATTCATTGAATTCTAAGGAAGGTAATAGTTGGTATGAAAGAAATGCATAAAAGTTGCCATGGTACTTAGTATCTGCTAATGACGTAATTTATTGCAAAGGTATTCAATGGTTTCTTAAGAAGTAAGTCGTTGAAACGGAAGTTATTGGTTGATTTGTTAGGCGGTACCTAACAATATTTAATAAACATACCTAGTTTTTTTATATATAGTATGTAGAATAGAGTTTTGTGCTGTTCTTCTAGGTTTATTGTTTGTGATTTTATATTCTATGGCGTTTACCCAGTGCCATTAAACCGGATAATGTTTAAACTTTTTGCTACTAAGCTTGTTTCTGTAGCTTTTCGCAAAAATATGGCTCTGGGTGAAGATAGTTACTAAGGTAATTATTTGCTAGGAAGTCATTATTTCCTAATTAATTTCTATTTTGTCATGGATGAAGGTTGTTGGTGAATAGGTCATGGTTTACTTTGAGAGTTTTTTTCTTTAGATGTATGAAGTTGCTAAGAAGTCTTAGATGTTGTTTTTTATAATGGATGTGTCATTTGTTTTTACTCGCCTACGCGTTTTAAGTGAGATCAACTTCAATCGTAGTTGCTAAGATGTAAATCGTTGCTATGGAAGTCGGTGGCTGCTTTGGTAGTCATTGGTTGATAAGGAAGTCAACAGTTTCTATGGAGGTAGCCAGTCTCTAAGAAGGAAGGAGTATATGAAGTCAAGGGTTGCTAGGGAAGTAAGTGAATGCTAAGAAATAATATGACTGCTAAAGTAGCCTTTGGTTTCAAAGTATATCATTGGTTGCTATTAATATAGGAAGTTTGGTTGCTTAGTAATTGTATGTAGCTATGAAGGGTATTGGTGGCGAAGGTAGCCAATTGTTGCAAAGGAAGTCATTGTATGAAAAGGATGATATTGGTTGATATTGATGTTAGTCGTAAATGCTGATGTTTCTTACCAAAACACAAGAGTCTGGGTCCATCAATTTCAGAGAACATTTCAAAATTGTAACCTTATAAGTATATAGAAAGCCTACGAACTGGGCGTTACAAGCTTTGATCCAATGGATTTGTTTAGTATAAGGACACTTCATAGCGCTATAAACCAAATATTAACGGTTTGCGGCAAGCAATTTTGAAATTTAAGCTGTATAAGTATATAAAAACATGCGATCACTCGGGCGGGGCCACATTTGACTCAGAGGATCTAATTCGAACAATCTTGATTAAGGGCCACTTTATCAATCTAATTATTAAAAGTCTTTGCTTTGCGGTTTCAGAGAAACTCTATATAAGTATATAGAAAACCTGACACCCAGAGATGCCAGCTTTGGCCCAAAGGGGCATTATTTGAACTATTTAGGTGTATGATCACAGCATAAGGCTTACAACCAAATATATAAGATTTAACCAATGCGGTTGGAGAGATGAACAATTTAAAAAAAAAACGTATCTAGAAATGTAGGGGGCCGGCTTTGATCTTTAGTAACATAATTTTAACAATCGTAGTAAAAGTGGTCCGCTTCATGAGATTTGATACATATTATCAAAATACTTGGCTTTGCAGTTTCAGAGAAGAACATTTTCAAGGTCACACTATAGAAAATCTAGGGCTTTTGGGACGGTGCCAGATGCAACCCATGATTCGAAACAAACTTGAAAACAGGCCACTAAGAGACGAAATGCTCAATTTCAAATGTCTAGAATTTGGGGATTCAGAGAAGAAAATGTTTCCTTTCAACGAAAACCTGAGACTCATGGGTTTACAAGTTTCGAAAAAAAAGTAAGAAAACGAGTTTGTGCAAATACAAATCAGCGACTCACATGACGTCGATATGGTCAAAAGCGGTCATTTTGCGTGTATGTTCATTCTCTTGCGCAGGGTGTTCTACGGAAACTCGGTTAACCATGTTCCGTAAAACACCCTACGCTCTGGTTGGAAAGAATCTATGATACACTCTCGGCTATGGAAGATACTTATATAATCATATCCTGTAAGTTATAAGTGAATGTTTTTTTAACCTAATGGCCGATAAAAAGTCCCAATTATCCATATTAAATGGTTATCATTCTATTTTCTATTAACCTTTACTTTCATTTATTGCAATCTTAATATTTAAACATTACACGTTAAAATATACTTGAGAATTTCACTTCTATCACCAGTATTTGCTTACTTTTTCCAATACGATCCATCGTACCAGATTCATAGAATTAATTATATATTGATAAAGGAATTAAAATATTTTGATTTTTTAATCCTTGATCAACAAAACAAAAACAACGTAAACATTTAACTTGCAGTGACAACATTGTATAGTAATTCTAGGGAAGTTAAGCCGTTGGTAGCTGGCTGTTACCTTAATATGGCAATGGAACCCGTTATGGTCGTAAATGGTTGCAATGGATGTAGGTACTTGCTAAGAAGATATTTGTTTGCTTAGGAATTCATTGGATGCAAAGGAAGTCATTGGTTGCTATGGATGAAGATAGATTCTAGGGTTATCATTGGTTTAGGGAAAGTCATTGGTTCCTAAGGAAGCCTATTTGTTCCTAAGAAAAGCAATGGTTGCTTTGCATAAAGGTAGTTGCTAAGATTTAATTGGTTGCTTAGGGATGCAATGGTTGCTAAAATGTCATTGGTTGATAAGGAAGTCTCAAGTAACTAAGGAAGAATGTTGAATGTGCTCGGAAATAACCTAGTTTCCAAGATTTGTAATTTGTTGCTACAAATGTCAGTGGATAAGGAAGAAATTGGTTATAATGAATGTACGTATGTGGATGTTTTAGAATTATTTGCATAAACCTTTATCGCTTTTTTGCTAAAAAATGTTGTTATGCAGAACCAAATGAACAAAAATGGTATTTTTTTTAGATATCTTTGTGATATAAAAACCGATTTCTGTACTTGGACATTTGGTTCTACATTATAGCTATTTCACGTTCAGTTTGAATGCTTATGTGCAAGCATTTTTTTAAATGGCGAAAGTGTAAAATCAATAGTAGGTGTTTTGAAACATATGAAATATTTCATGAGTAATATTATGAAGCTAATACTGCGATATTTACTACTCTAATTTAAAAATTAAACACCAATCATGCTTAGCTCGATTGATATGCCTTTTGATTGGAGTTTTTTTTTTATATAATTTCATTTTATTTGTTAGATGTTGCATATAAGAACACTTTCTGAAATCAACCTGTACTTGATTTCGTTGATGTATTGTTCAAGACTATAAGAAAACAAAAGTCATTTATATTATGTTCATCCATTCTACATTGAAATATAATAGTTCCACCTCCTCATCTAATATATTGGTAAATATGTTTTCTATTTACCACGATTATTATCATCAACAAATCGTTTTATCCAGCTTGGTTTTAAAGCATGTTTACTTTTTTTATTTGTCAGTTTCAATACACCATTCCTCCGGCGATGATATAGTTATTCGCGATTTATTTTATCAGGTTTATTATACCATGTACAGGTAAACATAATTGTATTATCAGTTGACCAGGGAAATCTGGTAACACATTTAATGAGAAACTTATTTTTGAAGTGATAATGTTATAACTACAGAGTCAAGCAAGGTTAGATTTCTGGGATGTCACTGTCTTGGACATTTTTATCTTATTTCTATATTATAGGTCTGATATTATTGGATTGAAAAGACGAATAAAGCTGCCTTCTTGGAGTACTAACGTTGTCGAGTACATTGTAACATTGTTTAAATTTGATGTAAATCCAATTGAATATATTAGTTATAATATGACAATTCACTTCAATTGTTAAAACATGTAGCGTCGCCGGCAAATAGTGTTTGTTTTATTTGATTGTTTAACTGATATTCCTTCAACTGATATGAATCGTTTTTTAACTATATCTTGTTTATCAAAGGGTTAGGTAAGTAAACTATGGAAAATCCATAAGTGCACTTTGGACTGTTTTATCTGCTCCTTCCTCATAAAATACAGCTTTCTATTTCGTTTGTGCATTAAAACTGTGTTTAGTTCATAAAACGATTAAACGTGATACTCGATTGCGTGCTATTGGATGAATTTGCGGATTTTACAAAGAACACACACGAATATTGAGAGAATAAAGAAAAAGCGATAGAAATGCCTTACACAGTTCTAGTTTTGACCAAAAGTGGGGAAATGTTAAACAACAGATTTCTTTCTTGCTGAGGTTAAACATTTACTATGTAGTTATAAGAAGTCGAGTTCATATTCAATGAAGGTATATATGTTTGCAAAGATACCTCGAAAATACCTGGCTTGCTTTTAAAAAAAGAGTCTGTTTCGACAATTTAATAATGATTATGTTTGTAAAGACTATCGTATTAATAATGTGGCGGGATTTATATGTGATAACTTTAGAGATAAGCAGTAAATTGGCAAACAAATATTGACTTAAAGTAGACTTCTCGTTGTTATAAAGAAAATCCGTAAACATATGTCTTAAGATAAAAACAATTACAACTTCGGGACAACATATCTTTTAAAAGATAGTGTCAAACATAATGGAACATGGAACTTAATTCCTGATCTTGCAAATACAGTCCGAATGGTCATATCCTCAGTACACTTATGTAATCCAGAAACGCGCATACAGAAGCGCACATGGAATATTGCATCGTAAGTTTAAAAACAAAACAAGCTTGATAGTTATATTTGGTTCCACAAACATGTTTAAACCAAACGGTCAGTCAATGATTCCACTATACCTTATAGTGTTAACAAAATGTGCAACGTTGATTCTGACTATTGTTTTCTTAAAATTAAAATCTCCAGATGGACGACAGAAAGACATGACATGACGAGTATCAGCTTTGATTAATTGTGTTTAGTAAACTTAGCGTTTTAAATGATATCTAAAACTCTAAATTATTAGAAATTACCTTTTTTACTTTTCTTCTTCACTAAACACTGTACCATATAATGTTTACAAAATGTGCAACGTGGGTACCGACTATTTTCCTTTAAATTTGAATTATATCCAGATGTGCGACAACCTGTATATGAAACGTGTTCTTATCAATTGATAATTAATTAGTAGTGATGGTTTTCTAGATATTCATAATATATATTTCAATGTCTTGCGTTGAGATCTTCCTGCAAACAAGCAAGTTTGTCGACTTTAAGACCTAACAAAAACAAATACTTTTGACATTGTTTTTTTGTAAATTGGACGGAAGCAGTTCGCAAATGCCTTTATTATATATCTCTCGCTAATTTACAAATGTTATTTGCAATAATTGGCAATTTCTTAAATTTTGTATAAAGTAACTACCGTTTTATCTTCATTGAAATGCTATTGACTTCATATAACAATCAAACGGACCCTATGACATATTATTTTTTGTCGAAACTTGATGAAATCTTTGCAGTCTTATATTTTGGAAACAGATAAAACAATGTTTGCATGTCTAACTTACACACCTTTAAAAAGAATTTCAAATCACCTGGAGTTACATCTGAATAATTCCATAAAGAATACCGCTTATATGTTTGATTTGAAAGGATAGGGAGGTATCGGGGTTCGTTTATTTTGTTATGGCAATGTTTTGTACTAAAGTGATCTATAACGTATCAGAATAATTACATACATATTGTTTGTTTAGATTATTTATAGATACGTTCTTAGTGATGTGAGTGTATCAACAAGATCAATTATGTTTTAAATATAGAATTGGTTAGTCAGTATTTCCGATTTAGTCCTTTAAAGTCATTTTCTTTCCTTACATATCCCACGTTAACTAGTACGCAGTATATTAATTTGCTGATCATTATTCATAAAAAAAACATAACCATATATTTGATTCATATCTATTAAATAAACATAGTTGAAAATATACCAAAATTCAAATCTTTCAAATATTCACAGTCACAGACTCGAGGCATGGAATAGGCTCCAAACATTCAATCTCAATTTTGTCCTGAAATGTTCGCTTTGTACATTAAATACTTGCTTATTGTTGATGTATTATAACCACAGTAAATCCTTTGATAATGCTTATGTGTTGAATTGTATTTCGCTTTGTAGGCAGGGGAAGACTCTACTTTTATTTCAAATGACTATTCATGGTCATTTAATGAACAAATCAATTGCATAAACCTTACGAATAGGTAATTATTCTGTTAACGTTTAAAACAGTTAAGAACTACGTTCGAAACTCAGTACATGTGCCAATAGATCCTGAATAGGACATGTTAGATAAATGTTAATCAATTATGGTAAAATATTTGTTTACCGTTTCAAAAAAGTCAAATTGTCGTGTGGCGTAGCTTGATTTCGGGTACTTTAATGGTATGTATGTTTCAATAAGTATATGTGTCATATATCTATGTATATGAAAGAAACATTCGAAATATATCTACATATTTCTTTTACACCATTGCTTTTAAAAGAAATACATATAAAATAATTAACATCATAATATTAAAACAAAAATGGTATGAAGCAAGGGCATACTAATTTTAAAGGATAACAAAAAAAGGCATAGTGATGCTGTGATTTGCTCAACAGTTATTATTGATTTTTGACGATTAAAAACTAGGAACCGTTCGAGCTTCTTTGTTTATGGTTTAAAATATATTTGTGTCAATAAGTCTTTATCCATTAGCGCGTTTTTGGCGAGATCATTGATCATAAACATTTGTTTAAATGTACTGATATAGGATTTCAATACAAGTAGGTTAATTTATACTTCTTGGTGAGACTGCTTTTGCGAAATGCTTTTTTGCCAAAAAATAAACATAAACCAAAACAAGCCAAATTATTCCTATTGATGATTTAACTTTATTTAATTAATAATTCTAATATCAATCAAGTAATATCTGGTATGTTAAGGAATTCTAAATAACAAAAAAAAATGAAATTAACAAAGGCATATTTTTTTTCTTTGGCGATTCATTCTATTTTCATTAACAGGCAACTAGTAAATTTCCGGCAATATTTTTTTGGAAAAAGCATAAGGTATTTATCATAATTCAGATTTAATACAATATCAATGTAGTTGTTGAAAGTTGTTGTTATGCATAAGATTATCTGTATACTTTTTTGTTCGTGTATATAGAATCGAATGATCATTTTAGACTATCTCTTGTTCAACGAAACGTTTGGTAGGTAAACTATGAAAAATCCGTGGGCAGATATATTGCCAGAGTGTACCATTGAACTGTGTTTAACTGTTTCTTCAGCTTAAACTAATTATGTTTATTTGATTTTGGCACTGTTACTGTGTTCAGTCCATATAATCGATTAACTTTAATCTTGAGTGCCAGCTATTCGATGAATTTGGGGATTTGAAAAGAAAAACACGAATATTTCGAGAATAAACAAAAGGCGAAAAAAATGCCTTATACAGTATAAGTTTATACCAAAGGTGGGGAAATGTAAAACGAACGTTTCCTTTCTGTCTGAAGATAAACATTAACAATACCATTTTATAGCACATATAACTATTTAAGATGCTTTTTAGCTCATTTGTTTTTCGAAGCAAAGACGTTCTCCTTGGAATTCTTTCTGCGTGGTCAAAAACTAGAAACTGTTCATCTAGTCATGTAACATTTATAGACTTTTTGCAAGAGACATTGCGCACATGTCTAGCAAGACCCAAAAGCCATCTTTAATAATGGATGACCTAAGCCCCTCGTCCGACAGACGAACAACAGTACGGTATGCTTCAATATATTTTTGTTTATTCATACTTGACCTACATTGTTAATCATTTTTCTCTCGATTACTGTAAGCAAAGAAATATCGGTGTCAGTTTACTATCGAATGAAGGCCGATAAATGCTTTTTGCTTATATGAATCGAGAAGAGATACGTACCATTATAAACTGGGAATGCCAGTTTCAAATAAACTATGTCTATCCTTTGTTATACGCTTTGTAGTTATCATGTGCTCATACTCATCGAAGGTATATATGTTTGCAAAGATACATGTACGATTCGTTTGTTTTCAATTAGAAGAGACCGTTTCAAAAATTTCATTATAATTATGTTTGTGAAGACTATCACATTAACAATATGACG
Source organism: Mya arenaria (assembly GCF_026914265.1). NCBI lineage: Eukaryota > Metazoa > Mollusca > Bivalvia > Myida > Myidae > Mya > Mya arenaria. The sequence continues at coordinate 21,980,446 of NC_069138.1, forward strand.
TGATTTATGCATGTGCACCTGAAACATTATTTCTGATTTTGCAGAAGTTATGCATATACATTCCGAATAATGTCATATCATAACGAACTCAGTGAGACGCGTTAAAATTCATTTATCTTTTGACGAATTTATCGTCAGCAAATCAGAACCCTACGTTTGGATTGTTGAACATTTGTGTAAAATGTAACTGTAACTTAACTTTAGCTGGGATCGGAGACTAAGCTTTACATATTTGATAAAACTTTTCAAAAAAGATTTATGTAATCCGGAAAAGTTTAAAACAGAAGCCAAATTGGAATATTGCATCATTAGTTCCAATCTTACCATAACGAAACAGGCTTGTTAGTATTTTGTTTACAAAACAAAAAAGTTAAAACGAAACGGTCAGCCAATTACTCTACTGAGCCTGTATAATTTTAACTTTTTTAAATTTGAATTATCCCAAGATCATAGACGACAGTAAAAGGTGACATAACATAAGCTGTTATTAAGTGTTTTCCTATCAGCTGATAATTAAATAGTTACTTCGGAATTCGACAAATAATGGTTAAGGCAATATTTAATTCCATAAAAGGAGCTCGAACGTTAACTATATAAATCTGCATTTCGTTGATATGCATGAACGTTCCCAAGTATCATCTTTGAATACCTATGTGTAGACAGATCAACTTCCCCAGCAGTCCGTTTCGTTTTGTCACTTGTGTTGTCCATGTAATTGTCACTCGTTTAGTACACTGTTTTGTATGGGGTGATGTCTTAAAATGAATTACTAAATTTAATGTACAATGTCATTAATCTAAATTTATATCATCACCGCACCAGATTAACTTTCTATTTTCCTGTAATCATTCATTACCTGGCACGTTTTAAGTCAATTACCAATTTGTTTATCATTCATTTTATAATAAAACTGTTTGAAATATTATATCGTCTCATATCCTAATGAACTGTTTTATGTCAGTACATATATTAGTCGTTTTTTTTTAAAATAATATCTACAAAATGAAACACATATGTAATTATTTTTACATGACCCATAGTCTAAGTGGCTATTGTGCCCTGTAGTATGGCTTTTAAACATTTGTCTTGTGTTGTATTCTATAATATATTATGTTGATAGGTTTCACCATACTGGTAACATAAACTGATGAACCCCAAGAAGTGTTCTTACTATATATAAACGCTTAACTATTAGAAATAATATTATGTTTTTACTTTACTTAACCAGTAAATCTATGTATGCCCTGTAAACATTAGAAACGTACTGCGACCGGCGTATAACAACAAAAGGGCATAAAGGGCACTATATCTGTAACCTGGTTAAAGTGATCAACAAGTCGTTATGTAGGATGCTTGCTAGGGAAGTAAGTGCTTCCCTAATAATTTGAAGGTTGATAAGGAAGTTGGTAATTGTATAGTATTTCTAGAGCATTTGTCAGCTGGTTATTCCCAGGGACATTGCATAGGATGGCAATGGAATCCAACTATTGCTATTTTAGTCAATGGTTGCTATGGATGCAGGTAGTTACAAATAAAAGCTTTGTTTGCCAAAGGAATTCATTGGTTGGTAAGGATATTTATAGTTGGCATGAGAGGCCATAGTTGACATGCAAGTTAGTATCTGCTCATGAAGTAATCGATTGCTAGGGTAGTCAATGGAATATTAGGAAGCCAGTGGTTGAAACGGACGTTATTGCTTGCTATGGATAAAGATAGTTGTCAATTTGATTATTGAATGCTAAGGTGGTTAAGCAATAAGAAGTTATTGTTTGTCATGGATGTAGGTTCTTGGTGAGTAAGTCATGGCTTGCTTTGGAAGTTTAGATGTAGGTAGTTGCTAAGATGTTAGTGGTTGCTAAGGAAGTGAGCAGTTGTTAAGGTTTTCATTGGATTTCATTGGTTCATTAGGAAGTCATATATTGCTTTGGAAGTCATTGGTTTTAATGGAGGTAGGCAGTCGCTAAGAACGAAATGGTTGCGAAGGAAGCCAGTGGTTGCTAAAAAGGTAAGTGAATACTTAGAAATCAGACTGCTAAAGTAGCCCTTGGTTGATAAGGATATCTTTGAATGCTTTTGATAAAGTAAGTGATTTATTAGTTACTAAGTAATCATTGGTTCCTAAGAAAATCAAATGCAGCTAAGGAGGTCATTGCTAGCTAAGAAAGTCAGTTGTTGCTATGGAAGTAATTGTTTTAAGATAAGGTTGATTGCTATAGATAAAGAGAGTTTCTAGGGTAATCATTGTTTGCTGAAAAAGTACCATATGCTCCTAAGATAATCATTGGTTGTTTTGATGAAGGTAGCTGCTAACACGTAATTGGTAGCTAAGGAAGTCAATGCTTGCTAAGAAAGTCATTGATTTATTAAGAGGTCGTTTGATACTGAGGAAGAATGTTGATGCTCAGGAATTGTCTGGTTTCTAAAATCATAGTCATTTGTTGCTAAGAATGTCAGCGTTTGCTAAGGAATATATTGGTTACTATAAATGTAGACGCTCTGTGGACGCTCGAAAATTATCTGGATGAGAAGGTTGTCATTTGTAGCTAAGGAGGTGATTGATTGCTAAGAGAATCATAGGTTGTTAAGAAAGCCGTTTGTTGCTTATCAACATGCTAGATGCAAGTAGTTACGGCATCTGTGTCTTCAACAACACGGTCACCTCCCCTACAGTGGCCTTCGACATTTGTAACAGTCATTCAGAGCGCTGGCGTTACAAATACAATGCCAATGTTTTATTCTGGTTTTCAAATACATAATTGATAATTGCAATGCACCGAAATTTAAACTAGGGAATATACATAAAGCTAAGAATTATGTTCACCTTGGAATAAAGTGTGACCCATTCTTGTACTGTGCTGCGAATGTCGACGAATGCATGGTACCTTTCTTAACATATGCAATTGTGGGTTATACACGTGGGAACCTCAGTTCGCTTACATCAGTGACTATATACAACTCTATCGGTATTCCAAAAAGTCTATATTGCTGCGAGTTCTGGACAATGTCAACAACGGAATTAATTAATAAAGCAGATAGAATGTGTTATAATTTACGGCTCTGCAATTTTATATATAATTCGCTGGCCCACAAATGGAACGGTCATGGGTTACAATCCCAATTTAGGAGATATATTGAAAGGAAACTGGCCGACTTCAATGTATAACTTGTATTTGACAGATACCGACCATATTGTACCAGAACACAAGAAACAGTTGATTTCTCTCATATGTGACGATTTGTCGACAAATGTAACCTTCCCAGAAGCAGCCTCAAAACACAAACTCGTTATAACCGGGGAAGATGATGTACCACTCGATCTTACAGAGAGTGTAACGATAAGACTGGAAGACATGCGAACAGCACATGAAAAGGCGAATTATATCCTTGTTCAACACATGGTTCTGCTTGTCAATGAGACCGAAAGTAATATATGCATAATATCTGACAAAACTTATGTGTTTGTGCTGGCCCTTTATCATTTTTAGTATACCAAGTATCTTTGAAAGGATTAATGGAATCACCAACACAAGGCCGTGCAGATCAACGCGACTGTTGAGGCTCACAAAGATATACTACTGGATTTACCAGCAGCCCATGCATAAAGGTTCTAAAATCTCATAATACACACTCGAGTCTATTGGAAATAAAACATCGACTCTGGACATCATCGTCAGGGAATCGACGTCCTTTGTTGCTGCTTGTTACGGACTCGACGGAATAGATGCAATTTCAGACGTGAGAATGGCTGCATGGGCCAAAAATGTCTAGCAACAGCACAAAAGCTTCACATCCCCAACAACTGAATCATTCATTGATAATATAACACGAGCGCATAAGTGATAAGTGAAACTGATAAGGTATTTATGTGAAAGCCAAATGCCATGATTTACTATGCGATGCCGTTGTAATAGCTCTCGACTGTCATGCAATTTGTTCTGTGTTTGTCGTGGAAAAGATATGTGCTGTAACGTACATATCAATGAGGAAATCAATGTATAAGCAAGAATGTATAAGCTTGCTTATATCTTATTATACTAGACCAATTTAACACTGAAATCAAAACGTGTCAAATGAAAAAAGTGTTTCTTATAGAGTTTTTTCATATACAATTTTGAGTCTCTTTTTGTGGTGTTATTAGTATTGCGTATATTAAGTACATACTAATTTCCTTTTTTTATCTTTGACATCGGTCAATATATTCACCACATTGTTTATATATCGTAAAAAAGAGTTGGAATTACGTAGACGTGGTAACGTAAATTTCATTACATAATCATGTATTATATGGATTTCTGCTAAAATTTGCAAATGTATAATCATAACGTTATTCTTTTCAGGTATGTTGCCATGTTATGGATTTTTATTTTCACAACGATGCATATCAGTCGTCAAAAAGAACTAAGATTTTGTGGACGTGATAACGTATGTTACATTTTATTGTAACCGTGCATTTCATAGGTTTGTCGCGCGGATACAGTTTTATATTTTAAACACGATGATTATTAATTCCAAAATAAGAAAATGTAAATGAGTTGAGTAGACATTGTAACGTACATTACGTACATGATAAAGTCAACTGCTCAAACTTGCAAATTTATTATAATTATAGTTTTGCTAGCACGCAGTTAACTGACCAATCACAACCCAACATAACACGATACGCATATACTTCATATGATTTTATTTTCTTAGTATACAATCGTTTTTCCTATTTTAGTAACTTATTTTTATATGAAAGTGACAAACTTATGTTTTTTCACGAATAAATTCCGTCTTATACCAGTACATGTACACAAGAGATTGTTATTGCTGCGATGTAATCATTTGTTTTATTAACATGTATCTGAATTACGAAATATAGTAATTGCATGTGTTTTTATTTTCCTTTTTTGGCAGTCATGTTGGCAAACATCTTGTTTTTGCGAGTTGCTCAAAGATGCCAGCATTTCATTACCCGGATTCGTTGACTTCAAGGTTAAACCTACCCCAAAAAATGCAAAAAAAAAATTGTGTATATACGCGATTGCACGGTTAAGTTGAATATTGGTTTATATCTGCCGGACTATACTTACGTTTATTTAAAATAAAACGCTAATCAGGATAAGTTATCCCTCTGGGTAAGAGCTTTGTTTTAATTTTATCAAGTTTTTTTTGGGGAAGTGTGTTATAGAGAAATTTAGATAAGGTGTTTCTGGATTTTATATCATTTATATTTAGTCTGAACCGTGATATCTGAAGACTCAAATTATCAAATGAGTAGAATTTCTCTTCACTGAATTCAAATATGTGTTTAAGGTATAATATTCCCTTTTCATGCCAAATTTTAAAATAAATAGTTTTATTATTGCATTTTACTTTTGAGTTGTTGTTTATAATAAATATTCTGATATCAGCTTGTTCTTGATTTTGTTAAAGAATGATGTAAGAATTAAAGATGTTATGAATAAATACCGTATGACCACAAATTCCATTTATATGATTGTTATCCAGTCTGCATTCAATTAAACAGTTCCTTCCTTTTAAATTTTTAAATTGTTAAAAACTGTTTTCCATTCACCTTTATCATTTTAATCAATAAATCATTTGATCCAGCCTGATTTATAGCATGTAGATCTTTTTAAGCGGAAGTTTCAATCGACCATTTTTCCGTGGATAATATAGAAGATCTCGCTTTTTTATCAGAATCGTTATCCCATATGAAGGTAAAATACAAATTAAGATTTCGTCTATTAGTTGACCTGGATGATTGAGTAAAACAGTGACCGGAAAACCCAATTTTAGAAGTGCTAACAACTTAATTACAAAGACCTCTCCATGGTTAAATTTATATGTTGCCATTTTCTAATACTTTTTTTTGAATTCCTGTATTATCGGTATAATATTGTTCGTTACAAAGGATTGATTATCATTTTAAAATTCCTAGAGGTTTTGCTGATCTGGAGGTGTATAAGAATCGACTTTTTAACTAAAATGTATTTTCTTTTCTTTGAAGCTGCCACTTATAGTACTATTATTTTCGTGTATTTGATATTTTAGCCTGATATAACAGCATTCTCCTGGATTGAATATGTTGCTTTTTATATTATAATTTATTTTAATTGTTAACAATGAAGCATCGTCGGTGAATAGCGTTTGTTTTATTTGAGTGTTTTAACTGTCCTTTTTGAGTGACAATGTGAATGTACCTCTGATCGAATCCATAAAACCTTTTATACACATAGACAATTCTAACCCCTGGAAAACCTGTTTTTTTATGAGGCCAGTTTCATATATAAAAGGCTAATTATTTTAAATTCTTAGATGATCGAAGAGCATTGTAAGCATTAATTGAAATAAATGTTTCAACCAAATTTTCATTACACTTGTTTGATCAAGTTTGTATGGCTCCAAGTTATCTTGGTCAAATTGGATAATACTTCAGGTCCTCTGACACCAAATACCTACCAATAGACACATCAGGGCAATTCAAAGACATCCGCAACATTACCTTGGCTACATATTCATGTCGTTATGATTTAGTTGTTGTTGTTGTTTCTTTCAAATAATATACTGTAAAACGCTACGAAAATCCAGTTTTCGTATGATATTGTTTTACTTTTGACCGTTGTTTGACCATAGCATTCCATCCTTGTCATTTCTTTAAAAAAATACTTACTGTGTCTACCGTTAACATTTAAAATTTATTTATTTAACTTATAACCAACTTTAAACAAGACATCTGACCATATTGTGTTGTTTCCTGATTAATGGGGTAATTCAACCCCTTTATGATATCCATACAATTAAAATGATTTCAGTGTTCACTCATGTGTTTGTTTCATTTGATTGTTTAACGACTACACTCATTGAAATATAAATGTGTTTGGGGATCTATTTAAGGTAATGGCTAAAGATAACTTCCGTTTTTGCTTTTTTAATTGTTGTAGTGATCTTAGAAATCTGATCCTTTTGATGCTTTGTAAGTCCAACTACAAGTGTAAGTGCAATACTAGACACAATTTTTAAGGAAAAAAAGGTGTGAAAAGCTGGTTCCTATGAAAACCGTTTTTCTGAGTCTTGCAATCTTGGGTCCCTTACTATATGCTAATTATATGTACACTTATGGCCGATACAAGGTCATAAATATAATTTGTAATGGTAATAACAATACACGGCGGGGAATCCACGTGGCAAGTGGTTGGTTTCAGTGCAAGATGGCGTCACCAAAACGCTCGAATCGAGCCGAAAATCAAGGTCATACATATTATTCTAATAGTTTCTTGAATTTTAAACATAGCCTATCATATGCCCATCTACCTAGTGTGTATTAGCATAACCATGTTTCCCTTGAAACACTTTGAGAACACTTGTGTCCAACATGTAAGCAATCCGACTGGTAGGCTTAAGGCCCATTTATCATTTTGGCTCGGTTATAACGAAAAATGAGGTAAAAGTTCGGGAAAACCGTATACAACACTTAAGTTTTGTATAAATATAAGATGTACATGCATTTGTGAACGAATATTTCAATGATTTTAAAATAAATGATAACGAAAAGAAAATGGTAGGTTGCGGCTCCGATTGTTAAAGAGATAGGTTGCAGTTCCGTTTATAGGTTGCCATCTGGACTGCAAACTCTTTGACTTATTCTTAGTCTGTTCAAGCCAAATATGTACGTCCTCATTTATTTCAAATAGTTGATATTGCAAAGTAACAATGAATTCTATTGAAAGTTTATCTCCACATAAGCCAATTTCCCGAGTTTTAATAGTTAGGTCAAAAGATGGAAAATCTAAATAAAGTTTTATGTATGTTAAATGATGATATTATTTGCATTATGGCGAACAACAGATTTTACATTGAAATATTTTGTATACCTGCGCATCCATGGCATGTATTTGCATTCTAGGGAAATCATGGTATTGAATTGAATGAAATAATGCTCTGTATCATTACGATAAGTAATGCAAAATATTTTGTAAATGAAAACAATTTATTTTGTCACAAGGACCGCGAAGATTGACGTATTAAAGTTATTAAATTATTGTAATGTATTCTTTATCAGTAAAATCGCTGACGTATGACGTATGTGGATAACGACATCTCGCTCTTCAATTCAAAGACACCAGAAACTACACGCTGGTGTCGCCCCTTACAGATGCATTGGGAAACTTTTTTATGTCAAAACAAATATAGTGCGTCATCGGTAACTAGATATTGCCAATACTATAACATTCTCATTTGTAATGCTGCTTTTACAAAATAAAAACTTAATCAATGGTGGTCTTGTTTTTTGTTTTTGTTTTTTTTTTTCATCTAGCAATGGACAAATATGTTTGCCTTAATTTCAACTAGTTACACTCAACCCATTTTGGACGGCAAATAACCATCTTATCAATAGGCGCATGCCCGTGTTATTCGTTGTAATTCCAATCAGTCCGATCTCAGTATGATACATTCACAATGAGACCATATTTGTTATTAATATTGTCGGAATAAGACTGATATTCTACACACCAGTTATCTTGTTAGCTTATGTAACGGCGCTGTGGCCGTCGCCAGTGCGTATTTGTAAATATAATAAAGTCTTCAATTATGGTTTAATGATTACAAACGTAGCATATCGAATTTTCGTGTTTTACAAAATGTCTTCTTTCAAGCATACAGTAGCTTGATGTCTATGAGATACAATAGTGCCATTCATTTTTGCAAACATTTACTAAAACTTTGAAAGTATTGATTGACGTTCACCAATTTCGGCTACTTTCGGCAAACATTAAACCTCTTAATGTATATCCTTATATCTCATCCATGATTGGGTTTAATATCATCATTTTAGGTCCTCGTATTATGGTGCATTGTAGCGCCTGTAGCGTGTGCCGTTTGTGGGCACAAAGGTGCATCCAAGTCACTAATTAGGTTGCATCTTGTATCGCACGAAGAAAAACGTTTTAAGTGCAGCGATTGTTGAATTAATTTCGTATGAAAGCGAATTAAGCTAATCATCGCGGCCAGCATGACATGTTTAACTGATACACTAGCCAATGTTGACGTGTCTACCGGTACTTTTCCGAACAAGCGCGCTACCGAAAAACATGCAAGGCATATATTGGTCTCTCATAATAGTATGATATATTCTGAAACTGTATGGCATTGTTTTCTTTAAGAGCTTGTTGTTTAAACATTTGAAATCATTTTATGTTCCATGTAATTGATTTCAACCGACAATACGAAGAAAAAAAAAATGATAAAAAAAAACAAATGCAAAATTAATTTGGGCAATATATGCGATACTATTTCCATAGTGAAGACTATCATCGATTTGCTACTATGTTTGATATCTTTTAGATGTTTTGTTTGATTTGTTCGTGTGTCTGTGTGTCCTTTTGGCATTGAACTACAAACGTTTTTACATGCTATCATCTTGTATCAGATAACAAATCATTATTGATGGTAACCTTATAAACATGTCAGCAGAAAAATCCAAAGTATATACATAGCAGTCCCATTTGATTTCCAATGATTTTATCCTGTTTTAACTATGTAAAATGAAAATGGCATAGTAAAATATCAGTTATGTTTTATGTGATCGTATATATTTGGCTTGGACACTAAGATTATTTCAAAGTATTTGCAGTCCAGACGGCAACCTATATATGGATCTGCAACCTATCTCTTTAAAAATCGGAGCTGCAACCTATCATTTTCCTTTCGTTCTCATATCTTGAAAAATCATTAAAATAATGGTTTAGAAATGCATGAACCTCTTTTATTTAAACAAAACGCAAGTGTTTTATGCGTTTTTTTGAACTTTCACCTCATTTACCGCTAAATCCGAGCCAACATGTTAAAAGAGCCTGTAACCTTCCAGTCGGATTTCGTACATGTTGGACACATTGCAGAAGTGTTCTCAAAACGGTTAAAGTATCAAGGGAAATATCGATATGCTAATACACACTAGGAAGGTGGGCATATGATAGGCTATGTTTAAAATTTAAGAAACTATTAGAATTATATGTATGACCTTGATTTTTGGCTCGATTCGAGCGTTTTGGTGACGCCATCTTGCACTGAAACCATCCATTTCGTCAAGTGGATTCCCCGACGGGATAATACTTCGTAGTCTGTGTGATTTAATTGCATTTATAGACTAATACCGTTTATCAATATTACAAGGCATACTTGAGAAAATCTACTATATCACCATCGATTGCTTACCTTCGTCAAAACCAAACATCTTCGCCACTGAAACATAGAAATAAAAGTGTATTGATAAAAAAATCCAATGAACATTCAATTTAAATAACCATCAAATTATGGAGTAGTTCATGCTTTACGACTCTTTTACGCTCATTAGGCTGCCAAGAATGAGAATAAAAAAAAAACAAAAAGTTTAAAAAGTATCTAATCACACTGCTCAAGTTTATTATAACGCATTTTGTTGAACAAATCATCTTGTTCTTGACTGGTATTTAAAAGTGCAATCTAGAGGTATGTCAAAAACATCTTCATTTACGTAAATTAATCAACCGTTTTAGCATAATGTTATAACTTTCCAGGGATGCCATTTTAACTGTATCGTGTGTTATTTTGCATTAGGGAAAACGTCATAACTAAAGTTAGCATAAGAAGCTAATACAGTCATGATAATCACGACTACAAATCGTTATGTTATTACATAATTCGTATATGGCTACTATTAATAATGAGCTTATACCCTGCTGGTCATCGTAGAAATTATTCATACGATTTATATGCAATCATTTATTTGAACCTGTCATAATGATTTTGTTAACGGCCAATTTTGTCACATTTTTGATGTTATATTAGTGTACGGGGAATGTCAATAAAGTTCAAGGAGACTTGAAATAATAATACGATATGTGAACGTATCACTCCAAAGATTAAATCATTATCATATAGTTGGATGCATTATTAATGGAGTTTTTGGATGGAAAATGCATTATAATTATTTGAAGACGTATACATTAAAAAAGGTAAAAGCATAATTGTATTCGCATGTTTCAAATTTATCTACCCAGAAAGGTCCTAAATGCTCTGTACAAATAACTGGAAATTAAAAGAGGAGTTTGTTACGGTCAAATCACCTCTCCTTAAGCTATAAAAGATTCAATAAGAATTTGGTTATATGGGTTTATTAATAAAATAACGTTTTTTTTCAAAATATCCCGAGGAGGACATCTTTAGTCAGTATGTTTAATACATTCCAAAAATGTAATTGGCTTTTCAAAAATACTCCAACATACAGCAGACACAAATATTTATATATTTATATTAAATAAAGTTGTCAAAGGACGTTATAGTAAATGAATGTGTTTTTTTTATTAATGATATGAAAAATGAAATTTCACATTTATCTATTTGTTTAACATATGTTATATACGCAATGAAAAATATGCCAGTGTTTCAGAGTGTCAAGAATAACCTTTTCAATTTTAGAATGAATTGCGGATTCAAAGGCAGACAAAACGTTAAAACAATAATTTAACATACCTACTTGTTCAGATCTAAAATTGTTTATCAATTATAATGGAATTTAATACATTTGATATAACATTAACAAATTTGCAATAAGACATGTAATATTAATGTGCAATACATAGTTGTAGTGGGGTTAATTATTATTATTAGTAGTAGTAGTAGTAGTATTTTCTTTTTAAGAATATAATTATTCTACGATACCGAATGAAAAATACGATCTTACATTAAATTAAGCCCCAATGTTTTGTTTTTTTTATGCTTTTTTTCCGAGATTTATAGTATTCTAATTTATTTTCTTAATAACCCCCTTTTTCAAATTACTACGCCGCCAATCATTGAATGAACATTTGAAAAGGTCGAAGGTGTTGGCAAAACAATTTCGGATACTCATTGCATATAAAATATATTTCTTAGTTTTATAGCGTGTGTCCAAATATTTATTTATCTCACTGTCAGAGACCAGTCTGTTTCGCTTGAAGACATGTCGTTTTCCAGGTAATGATGAGGACCACGCTCGTTTTTTGACACATTTTGAGATGTGGGTTGGGTAGAAAAAAATATCAGTTAATCTGTAAATAGCTATGTAAATTTTCAGGGGTTTGCATGACGTATTACAACGACAAACAGTTCAAAATACATTTGAACGATGATATAACATTATATTTATGTTCGAACAGTTGTTTACGTCTGTAATTTTTGATGGTATGAAAGCAATTGTTCGAACAGTCATCTTCAAGATCAAGAAAACATTTGAAAAACGGGATAACCATTTTTCTAATAACGGTAAGTTCTTAATTTCCAAACATATCTTTACTTAAAGATGCATTCTTGCTCCCAGATAAGACTTACCACAATTAATAATATTGTTTTAATATTCCAAAAATGATGAATACATGTCGAAAACAATGGTTCTTTTGAAGTATGTGTTTAATTTGAAATAAATGAGCATAAAACACGGTATTTTTACCTTATAGTATAGCATTTAGCATTTATCGTGCGCTTTCTGCTATTAAGTACACGGTTACAATTTTGGTAATAGTAATAAGTATTTTCCATAAATGCATTACATTGTATTTAGTAAGTAGTTTAAGGTGAATCAGTCAAAATTGTTGCTTGTTATACATGTGTATGTATTGATTTTGAATAAGAGTGTCAAATTAAATTTATGTCACATTTTGTTATTTTTTTATTTTTTTGCCAACATGTTCTGGTTCAAAGTGAAGCGTTCTGTTCTGATCAAGGGGGAATTCCTACAATATTATTGAAAAATAGTCCTGAAAGATGATATTTTTGTAGTTGTTCTTTCACTAATAAAATCCATATTTCATTGCAAAGCATGAAAGAAAAACATATCAGGTGATATAAGGGATCCAACATTTATATTGTTTCAAATAAACATCTGCATATTTTCCCGTATGTCCTTATTTACTGAGATACATTAGGCAGGATTCTAAAACTACGCATTATATACATATACTTATCAAAAGATACTGGTTTCTTAAATTAAAATCATGTCTACATCCGCTTAAAACCAAGATTGTTGGTATTGTTGAACTAAACTTTAGTTTCCCAGCCAGGGTGGTTACATAACATAACATAATATGTTTTTGGAATCTTAAGTGAGGGAAACGTTCAGCTATTCTGAAGAAATACCCTACTGATCTGCAAGCAACAAATTTACTTCAAAAATCTGCTGCACAAGGTCTACTAATGAAAATTAGAAGTTTTAAGTTTTTTTGAAAACGTAGCAGAAGTTCTGCCCCACCTTAATAATTTAAGTAAACCTTTCAGTTAAGAAGCATCTCAGTCGCTTACTTCTTCTATCAAATACACCTATGACAGGATGATACGAAATTGCAGAATGTGTCCTCAGTAAAAAATGTGTCTAGCTCTTGAAGTGGATGGGTGGTTAAACATTTAAGAGTTGATACCGTCTGACAATAATATTCAAGTATGGAATCACTGTGTAGAATATTCTCAGTTATTTGCGTAAAAGGTTTCTAGGAAAAATTCAAAAATCATGGCGTCAATTATACGCAGGTAATTGAAGAGTTCTCATAACTTGATTTGTAAAAAAATACAGACGTCATTAGGAGAGAATGCTTGCATATGACATGGCAAATGGTCTTAAATATGATACTGAATCTGAATGTTGTCAATTAAAAAGTTCATTAGTAAGCCCGTACTGTCATATTCAGATTCAGATATTCAAGTACTCTTATGTTTAGTTTCACTGTCACAAACTTAATCCTTATATTGTATGTTAGAAATGTGTTTCCAAATGAAAATATACTATTCACCAGAACACTATATTTTTTGTGATTCAAAAAAGCTTCAATTCATTTGCGGTCGGAGGGGGGGATTCGCCTCCCGAAACCTACCACAAAGGGCATTGTCCCCTTGATTCTGACTGGAAAGGACCCCCAGGTCCCCGCCGATCTAAGGATATGTCCAACAACTTGAATTCATTTATACACCCCTTAGACCTTTTAAAACAAGGCGTATTATCTGTTTGAGATGTTTAAATGCAAATAAAATGGAAATAGGGGCATACATGACATTAGGACATTATAAAATTAAAATAAAGACTGCTGCACAATTATGGATCTAATATACATAAATAATCACACTTTTATAATGTTTGTCCTGATTTTTGTGTTCAAAACCAATACTCGTCAGTTTATAATACGAGAAAGATAAGTGACCAACGAATAGAGGAATTCCGATATTTTGATTTATTTTTAATTAATTTATAAACATAATAATTTCAATACAGAACTTGGTGAACATTTATATTGCAGTAATAAAAACTGCTTACGTTATTTCAAAGGTCTTGCATTATATGTTACTCCAAGAAAAAGTGGAACATATTTTATTAATTGCAAGAAGGTATGTTTCTGTTTATAAGCTTAAGATGAAATTCCCGTATACATGTATCAGTTGTTATTAAGTTTTTTTTTTCAAGACTAAAACCTTATTTACAAAGTTGTTTCAACCAAAAATAAGCATTGTTTTCTAAAGGGGTTCCACAGTTCTTGTTTTGTGAATGCACACAACGTTTATTTTTCATGTTTTGTTACCACCGAAAGTCCTTTGCTCATGCTTAGACTAGGTGTCTCTTTTAACTGTTACATTGAAATAGGTAGAGTTTAAACGGAATACGGATACATCAGGTCACTTTTAACTCTTCTTGGTCAGGTGTGCTTAAAACAGTGTTTCTTTCATTTTGTCCTGAATGGCCAATTATTTCCCTTTATGTACGCATTTACAAAAAATGCAAGGAAAAAGACTGTGTTTACAGACAAATCTGTGACTGACATGGCGCCGACATGTCCATAAGCGGTCATTTTGAGTGTATGTTTATGTTATAGCGTTATGTCATATGTAAAATACATCCGGATACTTTTTTTCGGTAAATGATTTCAAGGTATGTAAGACCAATTTCAAACTCAATGCTTAATACTATGAGTCTGAATGTTTCTTCGTAATATGCATTCTCTTCTTACATGATGGTTACAAGTTTGTCCCGTACGATTGAAAAATAAAATACAATTTTGTTAATATGAAATGATCGTTTTTAAGTGATCTTATCGCTTCAATAATTGCTATTGTTTAAAACAAGCGTACCAGGATTTTTTATCCTATCATACAAAGAAAAGTCGTTGTAAGTTTTATGTTAATGATATATAAACTGTTGCAAAGTCTTAAATATCCATAGTAAATAGTTATCATATATCTTTTAACATTTTTTACTTCATTGTATTTAATTATATTTTATCAATGTTAAAATTATAATGAGGAAAATCACTTGTAAAACCTTTTTCCTTTCTGAGACATAGAAATAATTTTACATTGATATAGGAATTCCGATATTTTGGTTTATTTGTTATTTATTTATAAACAAAACAATTTCAATGCAGCACTTAGTAAACATTTATAACATAAGAACATTCATAGAATGTTCGACATTGAAATGTAATGTTTTTGTTAAAAAATGTTGGTATTCAGAAAAAAGAAAAAGAAAGAGAGAAGAACGGGTATTCTCTGTTTGAATCTTTATGGATAATTATGGTTCGTTTTTCATGCTAACTATGTCACGTACAGTTTGAATGCGTTTGTGCATTAGGAAAGTGTGAATTGATGTTATTTCAAACAACGTATGAACTATTTAACGAGTAGTATTCTGTTTGTATATATTTGTTTTATACGTCCAAAAATAACCATAGTTTTCTAACAATTCCACAATTTTAATATGTTATAAATTCAATTTATAGAATCGAGGCATGTTATAGCCTCTAAACCTTTCTTCTAAATTATGTCCTGATTAGCTTGTTTTGTGCATACTTGTTTATTTTATGTGTATTTTTACCACCGGAAATTCCTTACTTATACTAAGGCTTGGTGTTTCTTTTAAATGTTTCATTGAATTAAATACTGTTTAAACAAAGTAACGTGTTGACTTTGATAACGTTTTTAGGGCACGGGTTGTCTCTACCTTTAACCCAAATGACTGTGTAACTACTCTGTTGCAAAAAACTACTGAATTGTTGTCGTTTTTTTAATCTACGTTTAATGTAATACAGTTTAGAACTAAATATCGTTCCCAATGCATAACATGAGTGATTCCTAAATAGGACATGTTAGATAAATGTTATACAATCAAGTTAAGTTTAGATTTGTTTACCGTTTCAAAATAGTCGAATTGTCGTCTGCTTTGAGTTATGTCGTTGTAGGCTACCTTTCGGGTACTTTAATGGCATTTATGTTTCAAATATTATGTTCGCATATATCTATGTATATTGACAAAATTGTTCGAAATGCAAAACACTTATTATTGGTAATTGATTGGTATTTAAAAGTAGAAAAATGTACATAGATACCCTAGCTAGCAATAACAACGTAACGTCGTTTTTTACACTTCCCTATTCTGCACAATGCTAATACCACTCCTCACTCCAATGGATATTACTCCTGCAAACATTTATACTTACTGCCGAAAATGGTACCAAAATAATCATGAATAAATTATCTATCAACTGTAGTACGGGTTTTATCTAATTATGTGAAACAAAATAAAACGAGCAAAAAGTTTCACAAGCATTTTTTGTAATATGTCGTTTTTCTGCCGGTCTTGGGACGTTTTGACTGTCATTTTATACTTTCGATTTCGGATATTTTAAGAATTGTTTTGATTGTCAATGACTTTACAAGGATACATTGACGTCTCCTGCATCGGTGAGTATAACTTTAATGAATTATTATGTATATTTTCTGCTTTTATTTTGACAAAAACTGAAACAGGGGATAAAACATGCTGAATTATAGGTCCAAATCGAAAGAGAACAACAATGCATCATCGAATTTCTGAAAATTCATTCATTTATCTACACAGTGATACTATCCATTTGATTCAGTAATCTGTCGCATTTTTCCGCAAGGGCTATTTATAAACATATCGTTTCTGAGAGTGGCCAAAAACAAGAACAATTTGATGACCCATAAGGCATGCAACCTTAAAAGCCGAGAGTATCCGAATTAACCAGGAAGTAATTTTTGTTTACTTTTTAAATGCCAACCTCTGTAAATAGTAATTTATTTTGAGTAAACATTGAGGTAGGTTTATGCATATCCATGTTTTATTATATTTAGAATGCTATTTATAAGGGGTTGCCAATTCTTTTGAATGAACTTAAAAGAGCTCGACAACCAAAACCCAATTAATCAAATTACAACGCCAAGTTTCCATTTAGTGTTTTATTGGTTAATTAGAAAAATGCAGGCTGGCTTATATAGGCATTTCACAATTGAAACTAAGAAAGTAAGCATTTTTTTAATCTTCTAAATAGTTAATTGGATGTCTACCAATTTTAATTGTTTATAAATCATACATTATCACCAAGTAACTAATACTTAAATAATAATTGGAAAGTTTCAAATTTCAACATATCAATGTTTTAATGTGTAAATTTCAGGAAACATTTTTATGTTCTGTATAGTTACTTGGATTATAAAATCACTCTCTGTAAAAATTATTCAACTTTTCAAACATTATTTGTCTTCAGATTTATTGGAATTCCTGTTATGATAGGATTTCAATTGCTGTCATTAATTTTCAACTCAATGTTTTGATTATTCATTTGAAATTATTTTAAACTTCACATTCCATAAATGGCTGTTCTTCCTTTTTGACTAAATATTTTGAGTATTTTTACACATTAGTATGTCTGCCAATTCATGGGTGGTCAGTTTTGTCATTAATTAGTCTTTTTTCCCTTTTTTATTTAATCTTTTCTTCCTTTCAGTGAGAAATAAAGCCATAGAATACATTCATACCACTCAAATTCAGCCAGTCAGAATGATGGGAAGGATTGCAGAACTGAGGTTACTTAGAACTATGATGCATATTTACCAGAGAATATCTCATAAACATGCCATTTTTTTAATTTTCTTTGAAATCATACCTGAAGTTATTGAGAACTCTTTATAAACTTTGACATTTTGTATGATGACATGTTTTATTATTTGTAAAATAAATGCTTTTGACATTTTTTTTGAGCTGTAAAGTTGAATTGATTCTTAAATTGATTCTGGTAAATACCAAACTGTGTATAGACATCAAACCTCATTACATATATATATATATATATATATATATATATATATATATATATATATATATATATATATATATATATATATATATATATATATATACATAGTTGTCCCTCTATGAATAATACATAATTATCTATGTTTCTGTTTACTTTCAGTTTCACTCTCACCTGACTGATGCAGATTCAGTAACCTAATTGTATGTACTTTTTTTGTCAAATTGTATTTATTTGCTCTATTAAAAATATAATGTTGACTTTTTTGAGGAATAATTTTGAAAGGAAAAATAAATTATTATAGAGAAAAGGTAATTTGTTATGTACAAAAAGTGGACAAAAATGTTGAACAGTATGAAGTTTTAAATTAGAAAATCCTTATTTCTCTCTGTATGTATGTCAACTTTATTAAGACAATATTAAGACAATATCTGGTAATATAATGTATTCTCTTAATTAAATGTGATAAAACCTTTTTACACTGTATGTATACATCTGTATATGTATGTTGCCATATAAACTGAATGCATGTAGTTTCTTTTGTGAACATGTGTATTAATTGAAATCAACACATTCCTTTGTTATATTTTCAGGCTCATGATGGTTTCTGAGAAAAAAAACCAGCTTGGTGTAATTTGACAGTATTTTTCAGTATTTGACAGTGGTTCTATCATGCAACAGTCATACCATGAAGTGTCTCACAGATTCTCTCTCAATTCCTGCAATATCCAAGATTACAGTGTAGTGCAAAGAGGATTAATTTTCTTGCAATAAGAAGTATCTGCACTTCCAAATACCCCTGTACAGCATGAACAGTTCCTTCATTTTTTGAGTGATTATAGAGTGAAAATGTTTCCATATAAAATGTTTTCTTTTTATGTGTAAAACTTGTCATGAATGGTTACAAATACATGCATGGACATTATGATTCCAAATCTATGCACATTTTGATTCCAATAATTAAAGTATTTTAAATTTGGTTTGAAACAGAAATATTGTCCTTATGTTTGTTTCTAAACATTATCTGGTATTATTCGTGTTTATAGTTTCCATTTCAATTTAAAAAAAAGTCGGTTCTTTTAAAGATGCACTCTTACTCCCACATAAGATTTACCACAATTAATACTTTTGTTTTATTATTCCAAAAAGGATGAATAAATGTTGAAAACAATGGTTCTAATGAAGGATGCCTACTTCTACTTGAAGGAAATGTGCATAAAAGACAGTATTTCTACCATTTGAGATCATAGTAGATCACAGTAAATCGTTATGCATTCACCAATCATTTAATATCTTTGCTTTTTCAGCTTAAATACACGGTTACAATATTTTTATCAATACTTAATATTTTCCAAAAATGAATTATTAAGTAAGTTGTTAAAGGGTTAACAGTCAAAGTATAGGTTTGTTATACATATGTATGCATTGATACTGAATAAGAGTGTCACTTTAAACAGTTGCCATGGTAACTATAGAGTCTAGTTTTCTTAAGAAACTGTAATTGTTGTCTAAAAACCTTTGTATTTTCAATGTGATACTTTTTAGCATGTCCGCTTCAGTCAATGAAATATTTCTGTTATTTGTTAATCATTTGGTCATACTTTGTATACAATTATATTTATAATTTAACCTTGAAAATTGCTGACAATCTCATACTTATATTGAAATATTCATAATTGCTAGATGGGTTGAAGTTCACCTTTATTACAACTGTCAGGCAAATCATGGCAAGATGTACATAATTCTCCTTTTTAACAAAAAGCGATGTTTAAACCATTTTTTGTATTTTTATTGAATGGTTACCATGGCAACTATTTTTTTGTTTGCCTTTAATCTTCCTATTTATAATACTATTAATTGTAAAAATGCAACAGTCAAGCAGTGAATGGTAGAATGTAAATGTTCTTTGTCTTTTACCTTTTTCAAGCTCATTCTTCAAAATATAAAGCAATTTTAAAATTTCTTAAAAATGGACGTTTTTTCATCATTTTTTTTAAAGTAAAATAATTTGCTTAAAACTTTGTTTTGGTTTTGATATTTAGGAATGTGTATTAAATTTATAGAAAATAAACAAAATGTGTTGTTTGACATTATTTATTTCATTTGAATTTCGAAGTTTTGAATTTGACCTATTTTGGCAGAAAAATTGATAAAAATGTAAAATTAAAAGGGCAATAATTCTGTCAAAAATTGATGGATTTTAAAAAAATGTGCATATTTGAGTTTGTAATGACGTAACCTTTAAAATGATATATCACTTTAATATACCGCATTAAATTATTTTTTTACGTTGTTATTGCTACCCTAGCTGTTTCCTTTTTCCTTTTAAATGCATGTGTTTCACTATGCGTGTATCAGCCAACGCGTTTTCGGCGAGCTCATTGAGCACAAAGATCTGCTTAACTGTACGAAGTTATACAATATCCCATGGCGAATACAAGTACGTTAATTAATACTTTAATTTTATTATCTTAGCTCTTGCGAAGTGTTTATTTGCCAATAGTTTAATTAATTAGCCAAACAATATATATTTTTATATTGATGGATCAACTTTGATTGCATAGTCTGCTATTACAATGTAACAATATTATATCTGGTAAATTAAGGGATTCTAAATAATAAATTAATACACATTTGTATTGCTATATAAACAATATAATTTGATACATATTTAGACTGTTGGTCAACTTCAGTGATTTCTAATAGATTTTTACTGTCATTGTTGAGAAGGAAACGCAATAATTTTTTTTTTACTTTATAGTATGGAAGGAGCTCGTACGTAATCTATATGAATCTGCCTATCGTAAATACGCATAAACGGTGACGAGTGGTAGCTTTGATTAACTGTATTAAGTAAGCTAAGCGTTTTAAATAATATTCAAAACTTTCATTTATTAGATATTGTTTTTATTTAATGTTTTACTATAGTCAAAAATACCGGTTAATCTGTATACGCACTATTAACATAAGAAACGTACTACGACAAGTGTATTACTTCAAAAAAGGGCAAAGATGGCCCTATATTGCTCACCTGGTTAAAATAACCAACAAGTTAGTGGTAATTAAGGCTGCGTGCTATGACAGTAAGTGTTTGTCGAGTAAAACGATGGTTGATAAGGAGGTCAATGTCAATGGTTGCTATTGATGTAGGTTGTTAGTTTGGAAAAAGTGGTTTCTAAGATATTTAATCGATTCTTTGGATGAATGTTGTTGGTATAAAGGTCCTTATTTGCTAAGGATGTTTTTGCTCATAATGTAGGTAGTTGCTAAGAAGTTAGTAGTTGCTTAGAAAGTACTCGGTTGCTAAGGAAGTCATTAGTTTATATGAGTGTAGGTATGAGTGTGGTATCTAGGAAAGTAAGTGGATGGTAGGGAATGATCGGGCCGCTTAAGTAGCCCTTGAGTGCTATGAAAATCATTTTCCTCAATAAATGTAGGAAGTTGCAAAGTTTGTCATTTGTATTTTAGAAAGGCATTGGTTGATCAGTTATGAGTAACTAAGAAAATCAAGGGTCGCTTGTAGAGTAAGAGGCTGCTGAGGTAGGAAAAGGTAACTAAGAAAGTCATCAGTTGTCAAAAGAAATCATTTGTTGCCAGGGGTGGTTGCTTAATAATAGTTTGCATAGAAGCCATTAGTTCCTATTTAAGTCGTTGGTTGATTTGGATGAAGGAAGTGGCTAAGAAGTAATTGATTGCGAAGAAAGTCATTTGTTTCTGCGCAAGTCATTTGATACTAAACTGGATATGTTACTTAGAACATATGTAAATGCTCGGGAATTATCTAGTTGCTATGAAGGTCAGTAGTTGCTAAGGAAGTTATTGATAACTGGTTGTCATTCATAGCTTAGAAGTTCATTGGATGCAAGGGAGTCCTTTGCTACTTAGAAAGTCATACGTTGCCAAAAAAGAATGTGTCGCTAAGTAAGTCAAAGTTTTACAAGGAGGTCTTTGTTGGTTAGGAAATCATAGGTTGCTAAGAAAGTGGTTGCTAAGAAAGTCATTGGTTGTTAGGAAGTCAATTGCTGCTAAGCAAATCACTGGATGCCATTGATGAAGGATGTTAATGTCCACTACATGATACTACATTCCAAATAGCAAGGGTCTTTGCCTTGCGGTTTTAGAGAAGATTTTGAAAGATTTTACTATAAAAGTATAAAATAATTTTTCAACCAGAGAGTGGCTAGTTTTAATCCAAGGACCATTATTTGAACAATTTTAGCAAAAGGTCATTACTTGAGGCTACAAACCATGTTTGAATGGTCTTGGTTATGCCATTTTCCGAATTTAGCTATATAAATAAAGTAAAGATAACTTGGGACCCCCGGGGCGGGGCCACATTGTACACGAAAGACATTATGTAAACAATCTTGTTAAACGGCCACATGAGGCTACATACCAATTATCAAAAGTCTTGGCCTGGCGGTTCCGGAAGATTTATATCGCTTTTAACATATAAGTATAAAGAAACGCTTGGACCAACCTTGAACGATTTAGGTGAATAATTACTACATAAGACTTCACAACGAATTTCAAAGGTATTGGCCATGCGGTTTTAGAGATTTTTTTCAAAATTTATTTTCATTTAATTGCATTTATTTCATTTTTTATCATAATTATAACAGCCCACTTCTGTATATGGACATTTACTTAGTTGTTCATGATAGCTATGTATCGTTCAATTTGTATGCGTATGTGCAAGTATTTTCAAAACTAGGAAAGTGTGAACTCACTTGTCGGTATTTTGAACAACATATGAACTATGGCTGTTACCTTAATATGGCAATGGAACCCGACTGTTGTTATGGTGGTAAATGGTTGCAATGGATGTAGGTAGTTGCTAAGAAGGTATTGGTTTGCTAAAGAATTCATTGGATGCTAAGGAAGTCATTGGTTGCTATAAAAGACATACGCGGCTATGGTATTTAGTACATGCTAAAGAGTTAATCGGTTGTTTAGGTAGCCAATGGTTACCTAGGATGTCAGTGGTTGAAACGATAGTTATAGGTAACTATAATTGCTAAGATAATCATTGGTTGATAAAAAAAATGATTGTTGGTTAAGGAAGACGTTAGTTCCTATGGAATTTATTGTTGTATTTTTGTATGGATCGAGGTACCTGATAGGTGAGTCATGGTTTGCTTTGAAAATTCCTGCTTTGGATGTGTGAAGTTGCTTAAATGTAAGCGGTTGCTATGAAAGTTAGTGGTTTATAAAGTATTTATTCATTTCCACGAAAGTCATAGATTGCTAAGGAAGTCATTTGCTTTTTACGGATGTAGACAGTCGCTAAGATGGCAGTGGTTGCTAAGGAAGGCAATGGTTGCTATCTAGGTTAGTGGATGCTAAAAAATGATCTGTCTAATAAAGTAGCCTTGTTTGCTTAGAGAATCATTGGTTGCTATGATTTTATTAGTGGCTAAGGAAGTCAATTTTTGCTAAGGAACTCATTGGTTGCTATGGATGAAGATAGTTTCTAGGATTATCATTGGTTTCTGTGAAAGTCATTGGTTCCTAAGGAAGTCATTTGTTCCTAAGAAAAGCAATGGTTGCTTTGCATAAAGGTTGTTGCTAAGATTCAATTGGTTGCTTAGGAAGGCAATGGTTGCCAAGAAAGTCATTGGTTGATAAGGAAGTCACTATTAACTAAGGAAGAATGTGATGCTCGGAAATAATCTAGTTTCCAAGATTTGTAATTTGTTGCTACACATGTCAGTGGATAAGTAAGGTATTGGTTATAATGAATTTACGCATGTGGATGTTTTAGAATTATTTGCATAAACCTTTATCGCTTTTTTGCTAAAAAATGTGGTTATGCAGAAAAAATTGAACAAAAATGGTTTTAAAATACATGGTATTTTTTTACATATCTTTGTGATATAAAAACCGATTTCTGTACATGGACATTTTGGTTCTTCATTATAGCTATTTCACGTTAAGTTTGAATGCTCATGTGCAAGTATTTTTTCAAATGGAGAAAGTGTAAAATCAACAGTCGGTATTTTGAACAACATATGAAATATTTCATGAGTAATATTATGAAGCTAATACTGCGATATTTACTACTCTCATTTATAAATTAAACACCAATTATGCTTAGCTCGATTGATATGCCTTTTGATTGGAGTTTTTTTAATATTATTTTATAGGTAATGCAGTATATGGTAATTAAAGAATTAGTGGACAACATTTTTTTACATTGTTAGAACACATGTCGCATAAATTAGTATTGAATGTTTTAAATTTGGGTAAATATTCAATGCTTATGGTGATTAACGTAAGCTAAAATGCTCGTATACGTTTCAATGGTTGCAATTGTTGCAATGCGTCGCATTGTGTAAATTTAAATATAGTCTAAAACATTTATTTTCCATGCATTGATTTAGCTGTAATCGATATGTTTGAAGACTGAAAATTGGATTTTCGTATAGTGTGGTATTCTGTGGGTTAGTTGTTGATATTTCAAATAATTAATTTATCAAATGAGTAGAACTTCTTATCTACGATGTCAAGTATGTGTTCGAGATACAATATTTCTGAAATCAACCTGTATTTGATTTCGTTTATGTATTTTTCAAGACTATAAGAACAGAAAAGTCATTTATATTATGTTCATCCATTCTACCAGGGAAATTTGGTAACACATTCAATGAGTAACTTATTTTTGAAGTGATAATGTTATAACTACAGAGTCAAGCAAGGGTAGATTTCTGTGTTGTCACTGTCTTGGACATTTTTATTTTATTTCTGTATTATAGGTCTGATATTATTGGTTGGAAAGGACGAATTAAGCTGCCTTCTTGGAGTACTAATGTTGTCGAGTATATTGTAAATGATGTTTAAATTTGATGGAAATCCATACTCCTGGATTGAATATATTAGTTACAATATGACAATTCACTTCAATTGTTAAAAGATGTAGCGTCGCCGGCAAATAGTGTTTGTTTTATTTGATTGTTTTACTGATATTCCTTCAACTGAAATGAAACGTTTTTTAATTGTATCTTGTTTATCAAAGGGTTAGGTAAGTAAACTATGGAAAATCCGTGGACATATGTTTTCCTAAGCGCACTTTGGACTGTTTTTATCTGCTCCTTCCTCATAAAATACAGCTTTTCATTTCGTTTGTGCATTAAAACTGTGTTCAGTTCATAAAACGATTAAACGTGATACTCGATTTCGTGCTATTGGATGAATTTGCGGATTTGACAAAGAACACACACGAATATTAAGAGAATAAAGAAATAACGATAGAAATGCCTTACACAGTTCTAGTTTTGACCAAAAGTGGGGAAATGTTAAACAACAGATTTCTTTCTGGCTGAAGTTAAACATTTACTATGTAGTTCTAAGAAGTCGAGTTCATATTCAACGAAGGTATAAATGTTTGCAAAGATACCTCGAAAATACCCTTGCTTTAAAAAAGAGTCTATTTCGACCATTTAATTATGATTATGTTTGTACAGATTATCATATTAATAATGTGGCGTGATTTATATGTGATTACTTTAGAGATAAGCAGTTAATTGGCAAACAAATATTGACTTAAAGTATACTTCTCGTTGTTATAAAGAAAATCCGTAAACATATGTCATAAGATAAAAACAAATACAACTAAGGGACAACAAATCGTTTAAAAGATAGTGTCAAACATAATGGAACATGGAACTTAATTCCTGACCTTGCAAATACAGTTCGAATGGTCATATCCTCAGTACATTTATGTAATCCAGAAACGCGCAAACAGACGCGCACATGGAATATTGAATCGTAAGTTTAAAAAAACAAAACAAGCTTGATAGTTATATTTGGTTCCACAAACATGTTTAAACAAAACGGTCAGTCAATGATTCCACTATACCTTATATTGTTAACAAAATGTGCAACGTTGATTCCGACTATTGTTTTCTTAAAATTAAAATCTCCAGATGGACGACAGAAAGACATGACATGACGAGTATCAGCTTTGATTAATTGTGTTTAGTAAACTAAGCGTTTTAAATGAGATTTAAAACTCTTAATTATTAGAAATAACCTTTTTTTATTTTTATACTTTACTAAACAATGTACCCTATAATGTTTACAAAATGTGCAACGTGGGTACCGACTATTTTTCCTTAAATTTGAATTATATCCAGATGTACGACAACCAAACATGACATAACATAAGATGTATATGAAACGTGTTCTTATCAATTGATAATTTAATAGTAGTGATGGTTTCTAGATATTCATAATATATATTTCAATGGCTTGCGTTGAGATCTTCCTGCAAACAAGCAAGATTGTCGACTATAAGACCTAACAAAAACAAATACTGTTGCCATTGTTTTTTTGCAAATTGGACGGAAGCAGTTTGCAAATGCCTTTAATATATATCCCCCGCTAATTTACAAATGTTATTTGCAATAATTAGCAATTTCTTAATTTTTGTATAAAGTAACTACCGTTTTATCTTCATTGAAATGATATTGACTTCATATAACAATCAAACGGATCCTATGACATATTATATTTTGAAGTCGAAACTTGAATGCAATATTTGCAGTCTTATATTTTGGAAACAGATAAAACAATGTTTGTATTTGCATGTCTCAGTCATACAAACCTGTATAAAGTTCCCGAATTTCCATATCACCTGGAGTTACATCTGAATAATTCCATAAAGAATACCGCTTATGAGTTTGATTGAAAGGTTTGTATAGGGAGGTATCGGGGTTCGTTTATTTTGTTATGGAAATGTCTTGTACTAAAGTGATCTATAACGTATCAGAAAAATTACATACATATTGTTTGTTTTTAAATTAATTATAGATACATTCTTAGTGATGTGAGTGTATCAACAAGATCAATTATGTTTTAAATATATAATTGGTTTGTCGGTATTTCCGATCTAGTCCTTTGAAGTCATTTTCTTTCCTTACATATCCTACGTTATCTAGTACGCAGTATATTAGTTTGCTGATCATTATTCTTATAAAAATTCATAATCATTTATTTGATTTATATATATAAATAAACATAGTTGAAAATATACCAAAATTTTAATCTCTCAAATATTCACAGTCACAGACTCGAGGCATGGAATAGGCTCCAAACATTCAATCTCAATTCTGACTGGATATTTCGTTTTGTACATTAAATACTTGCTTATTGTTCATGTATTATAACCACAGCAAATAATTTGATAATGCTTATGTGTTGAATTTTATTACGCTTTGTAGGCAAGGGAAGACTCTACTTTTATTTCAAATGACTTTTTACGGTTATTTAATTAACAACTCAATTGCATAAACCTTCCTAATAGGTAAATTAAATTATTCTGTTTACGTTTAAAACAGTTAAGAACTACATTCGAAACTCAGTATATGTGTCAATAGATCCTGAATAGGACATGTTAGATAAATGTTAATCAATTATGGTAAAATATTTTTTACCGTTTCAAAAAAGTCAAATTGTCGTGTGGCGTAGCTTGATTTCGGGTACTTTAATGGTATGTATGTTTTAATAAGTATATGTTTCATATATCTATGTATATCAAAGAAACATTCGAAATATATCTACAAATTTCTTTATCATCATTGCTTTTAAAAGAAATACGTATAAAATAATAAGCATCATTATATAAAAACAAAAAAAAATGGTAAGAAATAAGGGCATACTAATTTTAAAGGATAACAAAAAACGGCATAGTGATGCTGAGATTTGCTCAACAGTTATTATTGATTTTTTGACGATTGAAAATTAGGAACCGTTCGAGCTACTTTGTTTATGGTTTTAAATATATTTGTGTCAATAAGCGTTTATCCATTAGCGCGTTTTTGGCGAGATCATTGATCATAAACATTTGTTTAAATGTACGGATTTTAATACAATACAAGTATGTTAATTTATAATTCTTGGTGAGACTGCTTTTGCGAAATGATTTTTTTGCCAAAAAAATTAAACATCAACTTAAACAAGCCAATTTATTCCTATTTAAGACTTAACTTCATTTTATTAATAATTATTCTGCTATCAATCAAGTAATATGTTATATGTTAAGGAATTTTAAATAACAAAAATGAAATTAACAAAGGCAATTTTTTTTCTTTGGCGATTCATTCTATTTTAATTAACATGCAACTAGCAAATTTCCGGCAATATTTTTTTTGGAAAACGCATAAGGTATTTATCATAATTCAGATTTAATACCATATCAATTTAGTTGTTGAAAATTGTTGTTCTGCATAAGATTATCTGTATATTTTTTTTACAATAAACGTATGTGTTCGTGTATATAGAATCGAAGGATCATTTTAGACTATCTCTTGTTCAACGAAACGTTTGGTAGGTAAACTATGAAAAATCCGTGGGCAGATATATTGCCAGAGTGTACCATTGAACTGTGCTTAACTGTTTCTTCCGCTTAAACTAAATTATGTTTATTTGATTTTGGCACTGTTACTGTGTTCAGTCCATATAATCGATTAACTTTAATCTTGAGTGCCAGCTATTCGATGAATTTGGGGATTTGAAAAGAAAAACACGAATATTTCGAGAAAAAACAAAAGGCGAAAAAAATGCCTTATACAGTATAAATTTATACCAAAGGTGGGGAAATGTAAAACGAACGTTTCCTTTCTCTCTGGAGATAATCATTAAAAAATAACATTTTATAGCACCTATAACTATTTAAGATGCCTTTTAAGCTCATTTGTTTTTCGAAGCAAAAACGTTATCCTTGGATTTCTTTCTGCGTGGTCAAAAACTAGAAACTGTTCATCTAGTCATGCAAAATTTATAGAACTTTTGCAAGAGATATTGCGCACATGTCTAGCATGACCCAAAAAACATCTTTAATAATGGATGACCTAAGCCCCTCGTCCGACAGACGAACAACAGTAAAGTATACTTCAATACCTTTTTGTTTATTCATATTTGACCTACATTGTTAATCATTTTTCTCTCGATTACTGTAAGCAAAGAAATATCGGTGTCAGTTTTCTATCGAATATTGGTCGACAAATGCTATTTACTTATATGTAGCGAGAATCAATACTCACCATTATGAACTGGGAATGACAGTTTCAAATAAACTATGTCTATCCTTTGTAGTACGCTTTGTAGTAATCATGTGCTCATACTCATCGAAGGTATATATGATTGTAAAGATACATGTACGATTCGTTTTATTTTTAATTAGAAGAGACCGTTTCGAAAATTTCATTATAATTATGTTTGTGAAGACTATGACTTGAACAATATGACGTGATTTATGCATGTGCACCTGAAACGTTATTTCTGATTTTGCAGAAGCTATGCATGTACATTCCAAATAATGTCATATCATATCGAACTCAGTGAGGCGCGTTAAAATTCATTCAGCTTTTGACGAATTTATCGTCAGCAAATCAGAACCCTACGTTTGGATTGTTGAACATTTGTGTAAAATGTAACTGTAACGGAATTTTAGCTGGGATCGGAGCTTTACATATTTGATAAAAAAATCATAAACGATTTATGTAATCCGGAAAAGCTTAAAACAGAAGCCAAATTGGAATACTGCATCATTAGTTCGAATCTTACCATAACGAAACAGGCTAGTTAGTATTTTGTTTACAAAACAAAAAAGTTAAAACGAAACGGTCAGTCAATTACTCTACGGAACCTGTATAATTTTAACTATTTAACTTTTTAAATTTGAATTATCCCAAGATCATAGACGACAATAAAAGGTGACATAACATGATGTTTTCCAGAATAAACCCCAATGCCATAACATAATCTGTTATTACGTGTTTTCCTATCAGCTGATATTTAAATAGTTACTTCGGAACTCGATAAATAATTGTTAAGGCAATATTTAATTCCTTAATAATTTGAGAGGAGCTCGAACGTTATCTACATAAATCTGCCTTTCGTTGATATGCATGAACGTACCCAAGTATCAGCTTTGAATACCTAAGTGTAGACGGATCAACTTCCCCAGCAGTCCGTTTCGTTTTGTCACTTGTGCTGTCCATGTAATTGTCATTCGTTTAGTGAATGACAACTTCATGTATGTTCACTGTTTTGTATGGGGTGATGTCTTAAACTGAATTAATAAATTTAATGTACAATGTCATTAATCTAAATTTATATCATCACCGCACCAGATTAAGTTTCTATTTTTCTGTAATCATTCTTTACCTGGCACGTTTTAAGTCAATTTGTTTTATGTCAGTACATATATTAGTCGTTTTTTTAAATGATATCTAAAAATTAAACACATTTATAATTATTTTTACATGACCCATAGTCTAAGTGGCTATTGTATTGTGCCCTGTAGTATGGCTTTTAAACATTTGTCTTGTGTTGTATGTTATCATATATTATGTTGATAGGTTTCACCATACTGGTAACATAAACTGATGAACCCCTAGAAGTGTTGTTACTATATATAAACGCTTAACTATTAGAAATAATATTACTTTTTACTTTACTTAACCAGTAATTCTATTTATGCCCTGTAAACATTAGAAACGTTCTGCGACTGGTGTATAACAACAAAAGGGCATAAAGGGCACTATATCTGTAACCTGGTTAAAGTGATCAACAAGTCAGTCGTCATGTAGGATGCTTGCTAAGGAAGTAAGTGCTTCCCTAATAATTTGAAGGTTGATAAGGAAGTTAGTCATTGTGTAGTATTTCTAGAGCATTTGTCAGCTGGTTATTCCCAGGGACATTGCATAGGATGGCAATGGAATCCAACTATTTTAGTCAATGGTTGCTATGGATGCAGGTAGTTACAAAGAAAAGCTTTGTTTGCCAAAGGAATTCATTGGTTGGTAAGGATATTTATAGTTGGCATGAGAGGCCATAGTTGACATGCAAGTTAGTATCTGCTCATAAGGTAATCGATTGCTAGGGTAGTCAATGGAATATTAGGAAGCCAGTGGTTGAAACGGACGTTATTGCTTGCTATGGATAAAGATAGTTGTCAATATGATTATTGAATGCTAAGGTGGTTAAGCAAAAAGAAGTTATTATTTGTCATGGATGTAGGTTCTTGGTGAGTAAGTCATGGTTTGCTTTGGAAGTTCTTTCTTTAGATGTAGGTAGTTGCTAAGATGTAAGTGGTTGCTAAGGAAGTGAGCAGTTGTTAAGGTTTTCATTGGATTTCATTGGTTCATTAGGAAGTCATATATTTCTTGGGAAGTCATTGGTTTTAATGGAGGTAGGCAGTCGCTAAGAAAAAAATGGTTGCAAAGGAAGTCAGTGGTTGCTAAAAAGGTAAGTGTATAATCAGACTGCTAAAGTAGCCCTTGGTTGATCAGGATATCATTAAATGCTTTTGATAAAGGAAGTGATTTTATGTCACTAAGTTATCATTGGTTCCTAAGAAAATAAAATGCAGCTTAGGAGGTCATTGCTAGCTAAGAAAGCCAGTTGTTGCTATGAAAGTCATTGTTTTAAGATAAGGTTGATGGCTATAGATAAAGAGAGTTTCTAGGGTAATCATTGTTTGCTGAAAAAGTACCATATGCTCCTAAGATAATCATTGGTTGTTTTGATGAAGGTAGCTGCTAACACATAATTGGTAGCTAAGGAAGTCAATGCTTGCTAAGAAAGTCATTGGTTTATTAAGAGGTCGTTTGATGCTGAGGAAGAATGTTGATGCTCAGGAATTGTCTGGTTTCTAAAATAATAGTCATTTGTTGCTAAGAATGTCAGCGTTTGCTAAGGAATATATTGGTTACTATAAATGTAGAGGCTCTGTGGACGCTCGAGAATTATCTGGATGAAAAGGTGGTCATTTGTAGCAAAGGAGGTGATTGATTGCTAAGAGAATCATAGGTTGTTAAGAAAGCCGTTTGTTGCTTATCAACATGCTAGATACAAGTAGTTACGGCATCTGTGTCTTCAACAACACGGTCACCTCCCCTACAGTGGCCGTCGACATTTGTAACAGTTATTCAGAGCGCTGGCGTTACAAATACAATGCCAATGTTTTATTCTGGTTTTCAAATACATAATTGATAATTGCAATGTACCGAAATTTAAACTAGGGAATATACATAAAGCTAAGAATGAGTGGAATAAAGTGTGACCCAATCTTGTACTGTGCTGCGAATGTCGACGACGCTTGTGTGAAAATGCATGGTATCTTTCTTAACATATGCAATTGTGGGTTATACACGTGGGAACCTCAGTCCGCTTACATCAGTGACTATATACAACTCTATCGGTATTCCAGCAGTCTATATTGCTGCGAGTTCTGGACAATGTCAACAACGGAATTAATTAATAAAGTAGATAGAATGTGTTATAATTTACGGCTCTGCAATTTTATATATAATTCGTTGGCCCACAAATGGAACGGTCATGGGTTATATTCCCAATTTAGGAGATATATTGAAAGGACACTGGCCGACTTCAATGTATAACTTGCATTTGACAGATACCGACCATACTGTACCAGAACACAAGAACCAGTTGATTTCTCTCATATGTGACGATTTGTCGACAAATGTAACCTTCCCAGAAGCAGCCTCAAAACACAAACTCGTTATAACCAGTGAAGATGATGTACCACTCGATCTTACAGAGAGTGTAACGATAAGACTGGAAGACATGCCAACAGCACATGAAAAGGCGAATTATAACATTGTTCAACAAATTGTTCTGCTTGTCAATGAGACCGAAAGTAATATATGCATAATATCTGACAAAAAAACTGTTGAGGCTCACAAAGACATAATACTGGATTTAACAGCAGCTCATGCATTATCCGGTTGTGACTAAGTGGCGTGCTGTCATGGAATCGGAAAGAGTACAGCTATAAAGGTTCTAAAATCTCATAATACACACTCGAGTCTATTGGAAATAAAACATCGACTCTGGACATCATCGTCAGGAAATCGACGTCCTTTGTTGCTGCTTGTTACGGACTCGACGGAATAAATGCAATTTCAGACGTGAGAATGGCTGCATGGGCCAAAAATGTCTAACAACAGCAGAAACGCTTCACATCCCCAACAACTGAATCATGCCGTTGTAATAGCTCTCGACTGTCATGCAATTTGTTCTGTGTTTGTCGTGGAAAAGATATGTGCTGTAACGTACAGATCAATGAGGAAATCAATGTATAAGCAAGAATGTATAAGCTTGCTTATATCTTATTATACTAGACCGATTTAACACTGAAATCAAAACGTGTCAAATGAAAAAAAGTGTTTCTTATAGAGTTTTTTCATATACAATTTTGAGTCTCTTTTTGTTGTGTTATTAGTATTGCGTATATTAAGTACATACTAATTTCCTTTTTTTATCTTTGACATCGGTCAATATATTCACCACAATGTTTATATATTGTAAAAAAGAATTGGAATTACGTAGACATGGTAACGTAAATTTCATTACATAATCAGTATTATATGGATTTCTGCTAAAATTTGCAAATGTATAATCATAACGTTATTTTTTTTCAGGTATGTTGCCATGTTATGGATTGATATTTTCACAACGATGCATATCAGTCGTCAAAAAGAACGTATGTTACATTTTATTGTAACCGTGCATTTCATAGGTTGATAATTTACAATCATGACATTATGCAGTTAACTTTTGTCGCGCGGATACAGTTTTTTTTATTTTAAACACGATGATTATTAATCCCAAAATAAGAAAATGTAAATGAGTTGAGTAGACATTGTAACGTACATTACGTACATGACATAGTCAACTGCTCAAACTTACAAATTTATTATAATTATAGTTTTGCTAGCACGCAGTTAACTGACCAATCACAACCCAACATCACACGATACGCATATACTTCATATGATTTTCTTTTCTTATTATACAATCGTTTTTCCTAGTTTAGTAACTTATTTTTTATATGAAAGTGACAAATTTATGTTTTTTTCACGAGAAAATTCCGTCTTATACCAGTACATGTACACAAGAGATTGTTATTGCTGCGATGTAATCATTTGTTTTATTAACATGTATCTGAATTATGAAATTTAGTAATTGCATGTGTTTTTATTTTCCTTTTTTGGCAGTCATGTTGGCAAACATCTTGTTTTTGCGAGTTGCTCAAAGATGCCAGCGTTTCATCACCCGGATTCGTTGACTTCAAGGTTAAACCTACCCCAAAAAATGCAAAAAGAAATATTGTGTATATACGCGATTGCATGGTTAAGTTGAATATCGGTTTATATCTGCCGGACTATACTTACGTTTATTTAAAATAAAACGCTAATCAGGATAAGTTTGATAGATATCCCTCTGGGTACAAGCTTTGTTTTAATTTTATCAGTTTTTTTGGGGGGAAGTGTGTTATAGAGAAATTTAGTTAAGGTATTTCTGGATTTTATATTTTTTTATATTTAGTTTGAACCGTGATATCTGAAGACTCAAATTATCAAATGAGTAGAATTTCTCTTCACTGAATTCAAATATGTGTTTATGGTATAATATTCCCTTTTCATGCCAAATTTTAAAATATATAGTTTTATTATTGCATTTTACTTTTGAGTTGTTGTTTATGATAAATATTCTGATATCAGCTTGTTCTTGATTTTGTTTAAGTATGATGTAAGAATTAAAGATGTTATGAATAAATACCTTATGACCACAAATTCCATTTATATGATTGTTTTCCAGTCTCCATTCAATTAAACAGTTCCTTCCTTTTTATTTTTTAAATAGTTAAAAACTGTTTTCCATTCACCTTTATCATTTTAATCAATATATCCTTTAATCCAGCCTGATTTATAGCATGTAGAACTATTTTAAGCGGAGGTTTCAATCGACCATTTTTCCGAGGATAATATAGAAGATCTCGCTTTTTTATCAGAACCGTTATCCCATATGAAGTTAAAATATTAGTTGACCTGGATGATTGAGTACAACTTTGACCGGAAAACCCAATTTTAGAAGTGCTAACAACTTAATTACAAAGACCTCTCCAAGGTTAAATTGATATGTTGCCATTTTCTAATACATTATTTGAAATCCTGTATTATCGGTATAATATTGTTCGTTACAAAGGATTGATTATCATTTTAAAATTCCTAGATGTTTTGCTGATCTGGAGGTGTATGCGAATCGATTTTTAACTAAAATGTCTTTTCTTTTCTTTGAAGCTGCCACTTATAGTACTATTATTTTCGTGTATTTGATGTTTAAGCCTGATGTAACAGCATTCACCTGGATTGAATATGTTGCTTTTTTTTATATTATAATTTATTTTAATTGTTAACAATGAATCAACGTCGGCGAATAGCGTTTGTTTTATTTGAGTGTTTTAACTGTCCTTTTCGAGTGACAATGTGAATGTACCTCTGATCGAATCCATAAAACCTTTTATACACATACACAATTCTAACCCCTGGAAAACATTGTTTTTTATGAGGCCAGTTTCATATATAAAAGGCTAATTATTTTAATTCTTAGATGATCGAAGAGCATTGTTAGCATTAATTGAAATAAATGTTTCAACCAAATGTTCATGACACTTGTTTGATCAAGTTTGTATGGCTCCAAGTTATCTTGGTCAAATTGGATAATACTTCAGGTTCTCTGACACCAAATAGCTACCAAAGGACACACCAGGGCAATTCAAAGACATCCGCAACATTACCTTGGCTACATATTCATGTCGATATGATTTCGTTGTTGTTGTTGTTTCTTTCAAATAATATACTGTTAAACGCTACAAAAATCCAGTTTTCGTATGATATTGTTTTACTTTTGACCGTTGTTTGACCACAGCATTCAATCCTTGTCATTTCTTTATAAGAAATAGTTACTGTGTCTACCGTTAACATTAAAAATGTATTTATTTAGCTTATAACCAACTTTAAACAAGACATCTGACCATATTGTGTTGTTTTCTGATAAATGGAGTAATTCGACCCCTTTATGATGTCCATACAAATAAAATGAGTTCAGTGTTCACTCATGTGTTTGTTTTATTTGATTGTTTAACGACTACACTCGTTGAAATATAAATGTGTTTGGGGATCTATTTAAGGTAATGGCTAAAGATAACTTCCATTTTTGCTTTTTAAATTGTTGTAGTGATCTTAGAAATCTGATCCGTTTGATCCTTTGTAAGTCCAACTGCAAGTGTAAGTGCAATACTACACACAATTTTTAAGGAAAAAAAGGTGTGAAAAGCTCGTTCCTCTGAAAACAGTTCTTCTGAGTCTTGCAACCTTGGGTCCCTTACTATATGCTAATTATATGTACACTTATGGCCGATACAAGGTCATAAATATAATTTTTAATGGTAATAACAATACACGACGGGGAATCCACGTGGCAAGTGGTTGGTTTCAGTGCAAGATGGCGTCACCAAAACGCTAAAATAGAGCCAAAAATCAAGGTCATACATATAATCCTAATAGTTTCTTGAATTTTAAACATAGCCCACCTACCTAGTGTGTATTAGCATTAACATGGTCCCCTTGAAATTTTAACCGTTTTTGAGAACACTTCTGCAATGTGTCCAACACAAAACAAAATCCGACTGGTAGGTTTAAGGCCCATTTATCATTTTGGCTGGGATATAAAGAAAAATGAGGTAAAAGTTCGGGAAACCCGTATACAACACTTAAGTTTTGTTTGAATGTAAGATGTACATGCATTTGTGAACGAATATTTTAATGATTTTAAAATAAATGAGAACGAAAAGAAAATGGTAGGTTGCAGCTCAGATTGATAAAGAGATAGGTTGCAGTTCAGTTTATAGGTTGCCATCTGGACTGCAAACTCTTTGACTTATTCTTGGTCTGTTCAGCCAAATATGTACGTCCTCATTTAATTCAACCAGTTGATATTGCAAAGTAACAATAAATTATATTGAAAGTTTATCTCCACATTGGCCAATTTCCCGAGTTTTAACAGTTAGGTCAAATGATGGAAAATATAAATAAAGTTGTATGTATGTTAAATGTGATATTATTTGCATTATGGCGAACAACAGATTTTACATTGAAATATTTTCTATACAAGCGCATCCATGGCATGCATTTGCATTCTAGGGAAATCATGGTATTGAATTGAATGAAATAATGCTCTGTATCATTACGATAAGCAATGTAAAATATTTTGTTAATGAAAACAATTTATTTTGTCACAAGGACCAGTGAAGATTGACGTATTGAAGTTATAAAATTATTGTAATGTATTCTTTCTCCGTAAAAACGCTGACATGTGACGTATGTGGATAACGACATCTCGCTCTTCACTTCTAAGACACCAGAAACTACACGCTGGTATCGCCCCTTACAGATGCTGTGGGAAACTTTTTTATGACAAAACAAATATAGTGCGTCATTGGAAACTATATGTTGCCAATATTATAACATTCTCATTTCAGGCCCGAAAAAAAATATTATAGATTCGTCATCAAAATATTACACTCAAAAAGTAAGAGTCACTAATTGAAAAAAAAAAACTGTCTTGTAATGCTGCTTTTACAACATACAAACTGGATCAATGGTGGTCTTGTTGTTGTTGTTTTTTTCATCTAGCAATGAACAAATATGTTTGTTTTAATTTCAACTGATTACACTCAACCCAATTTGGACGGCAAATAACCATCTTATCAATAGGTGCATGCCCGTGTTATTCGTTGTATTTCCAAATTGTCCGATCTCAGTATGGTACATTCACAATAAGACAATATTTGTTATTATTATTGTCGGAATAAGACTGATATTCTACACACCAGCTATCTTGTTAGCTTATGTAACTGCGCTGTGGCCGTCGCTAGTGCGTATTTGTAATATAAGAAAGTCTTCAATTATTTTTAACGATTACAAACGTAGCATACCGAATTTTTGTGTTTTTACAAAATGTCTTCTTTCAATCATACAGTAGCTTGATGTCTATGAGATACAATAGCGCCATACATTTTTGCAAACATTTACTAAAACTTTGAAAGTATTGATTGACGTTCACCAATTTCGGTTACTTTCGGCAAACATTTAACCTCTTAATGTATATCGTTATATCTCATTCTTGATTGGTTTTAATATCATCATTTCAGGTCCTCGTATCATGGTGCAATCAAGCCTGAAGCGTGTGCCGTTTGTGGGCAAAAAGGTGCATCAAAGTCACTTATTAGGTTGCATCTTGTATCGCACGAAGAAAAACGTTTTAAGTGCAGCGATTGTTGAATTAATTTCGTAAGAAAGCGAATTTAGCTAATCATCGCGGCCAGCATGACATGTTTAACAAATACGCTAGCCAATGTTGACGTGCCTACCGGTACTCCTCCGGACTTGCGCGCTACCGAAAAACATGCAAGGCATAGATTGGTCTCTCATAATAGTATGATATATTCTGAAAATGTATGGCATTGTTTTCTTTAACTGTTCGTTGTTTAAACGTTTGAAATCATTTGATGTTGCATGAAATTGATTTTAACAGACAATTCGAAGAAAAATATTGTTGATAAAAAAAATCAAATGTAAAATTAATTCTGGCAATATATGCTATACTATTTCCATACTGAAGACTACCAGCGATTTTCTACTGTGTTTGATATCTTTTAGATGTTTGATTTGTTCGTGTGTCTGTCTTACCTTTTGGCATTAAACTACAAACGTTTTATCATGCTATCATCTTATATAAGAAAACAAATCATTATTGGTGGTAACCTTATAAACATCTCAGCAGAAAAATCCAAAGTATATACATAGCAGTCCCATTTGATTTTCAATGATTTTATGATTTTAAATGCTGTTTTAACTATGTAAAATGAAAATGGCATAGTAAAATATCAGTTAAGTTTTATGTGAACGTATATATTTGGCTTGGACACTAAGAATAATTCAAAGTAATTGCAGTCCAGATGGCAACCTATATATGGAACTGCAACCCCTATCTTTTTAAAAATCGGAGCTGCAACCTATCATTTTCTTTTCGTTCTCAAATCTTGAAAATTCATTAAAATATTCGTTTACAAATGCATGCACCTCTTATATTTAAACAAAACGTTAGTGTTTTATGCGGTTTTCCCGAACCTTTACCTCATTTTCCGCTAAATCCGAGCCAACATGTTAAAAGAGCCTGTAACCTACCAGTCGGATTTCGTACATGTTGGACACATTGCAGAAATGTTCTCAAAACGGTTAAAGTATCAAGGGAAATATGGATATGCTAATACACATTAGGAAGGTGGGCATATGATAGGCTATGTTTAAAATTCAAGAAACTATTAGAATTATATGTATGACCTTGATTTTTGGCTCGATTTGAGCGTTTTGGTGACGCCATCTCTCACTGAAACCAACCATTTCGTCACGTGGATTCCCCGACGTGATAATACTTCGTAGTCTGTGAGATTTAATTGCATCTATAGACTAATACAGTTTATCAATATTTTAAGGCATACTTGAGAAAATCGACTATATCACCATCGATTGCTTACCTTCGTCCAAATAAATCCTCCTCATCACTGAAAAACAGAAATTAAAGTGTATTAATTAAAAAATCCAAAGAACATCCAATTTAAATAACCATCAAATTATGGATTAGTTCATGCTTTACGACTCTTTTACGCTCATTAGGCTGCCAAGAATGAGAATAAGTTTTATAAAAAAGTATCTAATCACACGGTCAAGTTTATTATAACGCATTTTGTTGATCAAATCATCTTGTTCTTGACTGGTATTTAAAGTGCAATCTAGAAGTATGTCAAAAACATCTTCATATACGTCAATTAATCAACCGTTTTAGCATAATGTTATAACTTACCAGGGATGCCATTTTAACTCTATCGTGTGTTATTTTGCATTAGGTAATACGTCATAACTAAAGTTAGCATAAGTAGCTTATAAAGTCATGATAATAACGACTGCCAATCGTTATATTATTACGTAATTCATATATGGCTACTATTAATAATGAGCTTATACCCTGCAGGTCTTCGTAGAAATTAATCATACGATTTATATGCCATCATTTATTTAAACCTGTCATAATGATTTTGTTAACGGCCAATTTTGTCATATTTTTTATGTCAAATTAGTGAACAGGGAATGTCAATAAAGTTCAAGGAGACTTGAAATAATAATACGATATGTGAACGTATCACACCAAAAACTAAATGATTATCATATGGTTGGATGCATTATTAATGGAGTTTTTGGATTGAAAATGCATTAGAATTATTTGAAGACGTATACATTGAAAAAAGGTAAAAGCATAATTGTATTCGCATGTTTCAAATTGATCTACACAGAAAGGTCCTAAATGCTCTGTACAAATAACTGGAAATTAAAAGAAGAGTTTGTTACGACCAAATCACCTCTCCTTAAGCTATAAAAGTCTCAATAAGAATTTGGTAATATGGGTTTATTAATAAAATAACGCTTTTTTCAAAATATCCCGAAGAAGACCTCTTTAGTCAGTATGTTTAATACATTCCAATAATGTAATTGGCTTTTCAAAAATACTCCAACATACAGCAGACACAAATATTTATATATTTATATTCAACAAACTGTTTATGTGTTTTTTTATTAATGATATGAAAAATGAAATTTCACATTTATCTATTTGTTTAACATATGTTATATACGCAATGAAAAATATACCAGTGTTTCAGAGTGTCAAAAATAACCTTTTAAATTTTAGAATGAATTGCGGATTCAAAGTCAGACAAAACGTTAAAACAATAAATTAACATACCTACTTGTTTGGATCTAAAATTGTTTATCAATTATAATGGAATTTAATACATTTGATATAACATTAACAAATTTGCAATAAGACATGTAATATTAATGTGCAATACATAGTTGTAGTGGGGTTAATTATTATTATTAGTAGAAGTATTATTTTCTTGTTAATAATATAATTCGTCTATGATACCGAGTCAAATAAAATACGATCTTACATTAATATAAGCCAATGTTTTGTATCTTGTATTCTTATTTTCCGAGATGTATAGTATTCTAATTTATTTTCTTTATAACCCCCTTTTGGAAAAGGCCGTTATTCACGCAGCTACCCGTGGGACACCCCTCACGCAAAATTATAGCTGGTGCGTTGCTGTCAGTTTTTTTTTTCTCTTTCCTGTTTGATTAGAAAAAGTTCTCTGATATTATTTTTTATAATTTCTTATTCGCTCTTTTAGTGCTAATATTTTATGAGAAGTTATCAGTGAATCTTTATATGTGCATCTTTGTTCCAAAAAATAACGAAAACAGGTTGTTCTAAGCGGGGCATCAATACATATTCAAATTACTACGCCGTCAATCATTACATGAACATTTGAAAAGGTCGAAGGTGTTGGCAAAACAATTTCGGATACTCA
The DNA here is from genome assembly GCF_026914265.1 of Mya arenaria. Lineage (NCBI taxonomy): Eukaryota > Metazoa > Mollusca > Bivalvia > Myida > Myidae > Mya > Mya arenaria. The sequence goes on from NC_069138.1 coordinate 22,021,834, forward strand.
TTGCATATAAAATATTTTTCTTAGTTTTATAGCGTGTGTCCAAATATGTATTCATCTCACTGTCAGAGACCAGTCTGTTTCGCTTGAAGACATGTCGTTTTCCAGGTAATGATGAGGACCACGCTCGTTTTTTGACGCATTTTGAGATGTGGGTGGGGTAGAAAAAATATCAGTTAATCTGTAAATAGCTATGTAAATATTCCAGGGGTTTGCATGACGTATTACAACGACAAACAGTTCAAAATACATTTGAACGATGATATAACATTGTATTTAGGTTCGAACAGTTGTTTACGTCTGTAATTTTTGATGGTATGAAAGCAATTGTTCGAAGATTCATCTTCAAGATCAAGAAAACATTTGAAAAACGGGATAACCATTTTTCTAATAACGTTAAGTTCTTAATTTCGAAACATATCTTTATTTAAAGATGCATTCTTGCTCCTAGATAAGACTTACCACAATTAATAATATTGTTTTAATATTCCAAAAATGATGAATACATGTCGAAAACAATGGTTCTTTTGAAGTATGTGTTTAATTTGAAATAAATGAGCATAAAACAAAAACCTTATAGTATAGCATTTACGAATTACTTAATATTCGTGCGCTTTCTGCTATTAAGTACACGGTTACAATTTTGTTAATAGTAATTAGTATTTTCCATAAATGCATAACATTGTATTTAGTAAGTAGTTTAAGGTTAATCAGTCAAAATTGTTGCTTGTTATACACGTGTATGTATTGATTTTGAATAAGAGTGTCAAATTAAATTTATGTCACATTTTGTTATTTTTTTATTTTTTTTGTCAAAATGTTCTGGTTCAAAGTGGAGCGTTCTGTTCTGATCAAGGGGGAATTACTACAATATTATTGAAAAATAGTCCTGAAAGATGATATTTTGTAATTGTTCTTTCACTGATAAAATCCATATTTCATTGCAAAGCATGAAAGAAAAACATATCAGGTGAAATAAGGGATCCAAAATTTATATTGTTTCAAATAAACATTGGCATATTTTCCCGTATGTCCACATTTACTGAGATGAAATAGGCAGGATTCTACAACAATGCATTACATATATTTACTTATCAAAATTTCTTAAATTAAAATTATGTTTACATCCGCTTTAACCAAGATTGTTGGTGTTGTTGAACTAAACTTTAGATTCCCGGCTAACATAATATATTTTTGGAATCTTAAGTGAGCTATTCTGAAGAAATACCTTACTGATCTACAAGCAACAAATTTAATCAAAAAATCTGCTTCACAATGTCTGCTAATGAAAATTGGAAGTTTTAAGTTTTTTTGAAAACTAAGCAGAAGTTATGCCCCACCTTAATTATTTAAGTAAACCTTTCAGTTAAGAAGCATCTCAGTCGCTTACTTCTTCTATCAAATACACCTACTACAGGATGATTCGAAATTGCAGAATGTGTCCCCAGTAAAAAATGTGTCTAGCTCTTGAAGTGGATTGGTGGTTAAACATTTAAGAGTTGATACCGTCTGACAATAAAATTCAAGCATGGAATCACTGTGTAGAATATTCTCAGTTATTTGCGTAAAAGATTTCTAGGAAAAATGATCTAGAATTCAAAAATCATGGCGTCAATTATACGCAGGTAATTTGAAGAGTTCTCATAACTTGATTTGTAAAAAAATACTGACGTCATTATGAGAGAATGCTTGCATATGACATGGCATATGGTCTTAAATATGATACTGAATCTGAATTTTGACAATTAAAACGTTCATTAGTAAGCCCTTACTGTCATATTTAGATTCAGTACGATATTCAAGTACTATTATGTTTAGTTTCACTGTCACAAACTTAATTCTTATATTATATGTTAGAAATGTGTTTCCAAATGAAAATATACTATTCACCAGACAACTATATAATTGTGATTCAAAAAAGATTCAATTCAGTTGCGGTCCGGGGGGGGGGGGATTCGCCTCCCGAAACCCACCACAAAGGGCATTGTCCCCTTGATTCTGACTGGAAAGGACTCCCAGGTCCCCGCCTATCTAAGGATATACCCAGCAACTTGAATTCATTTATACACCCCTTAGACTTTTTTAAACAATGCGTATTATCTGTTTGAGTTGTTTAAATGCAAATAAAATGGAAATAGGGGCATACCCGACATTAGGACATTATAAAATTAAAATAAAGACTGTTGCACGCACAGTTATGGATATAATATACATAAATAATCACACTTTTATAATGTTTGTCCTGATTTTTGTGTTCAAAACCCATACTCGTCAGTCTATAATACGAGAAAGATAAGTGACCAACGAATACCTATGTAATAAAATCAATAAGAAGAATTAATTATAATTATAATAATAATAGTAATAATGATAAAAGTAATAATAATAATAATAATAATAATAATAATAATAATAATAATAATAATAATAATAATAACTCGGCTTTCATAATTATTAAGTTAAGCATGTTTTTGAACTAAAACTTATTTGTTCCTTTTGCATTTAGACGGTATCAATTTCTATTTTTGTTTTGATAAAATTCATGGACGAAACCATTAACAATGTATTGTGACTTGAATTATCTTGATAAAATTGTATATAAAAATAAAGTGACTTCTTGTTTATGTATTTTCGAATGTTGACGTAAACTGATAAAAAGTCGTGTTTCTTATTTAAAAAGAACCTCGCTTAACATATTTCTTTAAATCACTTGATTTTATATCACAATGTTAATGCATTTTTGCATTTCTATGCGAATGCAATCTCAACAAAATACTATTCTCCAACGTACGCTCTGCATAAGTACGACCTGTAAAGCTACACATTGATGCAGTTAGCATAACAGTAAAAATCATCCTATAATCACCTGTGATTGGAGTTTATAGCTAACATGTAAAATTTTGAAATTTGAAACAGGGAAGTAAGTAGCACAACTGTGTCATAAGTTGGAATCTCTCCAAAATCAAAATGTTATTTCTGTCCTTACACGTAACTGCTCTCGACTTAACGACCCAAAAGTAGTCGTGTTTTGTTAACAAAGAGTGTGATGTGGTTATCGGAATATGTTCCTTTTAGTTCATGATGAACGAAAATGAATCATGACATAGCATCATTTGTATATAATCGTAACGGCTGTCATGTAAATAGCAATTTGGTAATCCAGATCATTCAAAATTATACATAGATTCAACTGGGTTGTAATAATGTATGTACAATCTGGGAAGATCGTCAACATTAAATTAAAAACTAAATCTTTTTAATAGATTTAGTGTAATATTTCCTGAGTTACTAATACACATAACATTGCACGAACGGACATGTGCATTATGTTTGCTAGATATTGAATTTAATTAAAACGACTCACTTTTATTTTATGTTCGACCGAATGGTATATGCCAATTAATAATTAACAAATGCTTTAAGCAAACAACGGCAAATGGCTATTTGTCCTAATAAACTTTTCCTACAGAGATTGCATATGAAAAGGATCCAAACATTTGAACGTTATTATGATGCATCTGAAGTGGCAAAAAATGTTTTCGATGAACTTGTTGAAACTGATATTTGTATTGTTGAAAAGTGTTTTTCTACATAAGACAGGCGCGTAGCTGCCTAAACGCAAGTACATGGCTGTATTCAGATGCATCTGACAAAAAAAAATCAACAACGTAGCAGCATGCCTACTTTACTACATGATACTAAGATTGTCCATTTTCCCGTAGTAAATAAAGCACCTCAGCATGCCCAGATTGCACCATGAGCCTTCCAAGCACAATTATGAATCCAATTGAATAGAGGACTAGCTACGCCCCTGTAAAAATCTCAAGTTACTTAACACCTTAAAGAAACGATTTAGTTCGTATAAATACTAAATACTTCAGAAACAAGCTCAGTAGCAAAAGGTTTAAACATCAACCCGGTTTAATGGCACTGAGTAAACGCCATAGACATTGAACACAAAAAAACAAGATCCATGGAAAAACAACACAAAATCCGCAAAAAACACAGTGCATACATACTATATTTAAGAAACAAGGTATGCTTATCAAGGATTGTTAGGTACCGCCTTGGAAAGGTCAGTAAAGTAAATTTCTGGGGGTTTAACCCACTTTACCTGCACAAACCTCTTATCCCTACAATCCTAAATATTTACACCTCAACTTCCATTCCTTAAATGAAATTTCTTTCGGCAATTGCGGTTATCATCCGATAAACGGAACATCTTAGGATATGTTCGGATCGCAATTCATCGCATAACAATATACGTGAAAATTGTTCATCTTGTTATTTAAGATTATTGAGCGAAAACAATTTTATATCTTAGTAACTGTGACATTAACCTTGATTCCACCTACGTCAGAAGCAAACCGAACCTATGTTTTAACAAACGCTTCCTACACGTACAAGTTAAATCATTCATTTTCCATCAATCGTAACTTAATTTATTTTGCACAAATCGTTTTTTCCAGTATCAGTTATATTGCCACCAAAAAAAAATTAAAAAAAATAAAAATAAAATAAAATAATAAGTAAATATATAAAACATAGGGATATTGGACAGAAACCATGTTTCTATTTAAGTAACCTTGAACTTGACCTGCATTCATCCTCCGGCAAACGCAAATCAAATTTAGCTCGTCACAAGCTGCCTACACACCAAATGTCAGTACTATCCATCTATCAGAACTAAATTTTCAGGCGAAAACCATTCATCTACTTGCTTATGTTTCAGTGTAAGATCGCAATATCATTACTAAGTGAGCACCAATAATAATAGTTCGAGATAGCCCGAGTGATATACTTAATTTTGGTGTTTACGAAACAGTGAACTATCATTTTTTTTGTGTAAAAAAATATCATTTTATATAATTTTTCTAAAAAGGATATTAAATGGCAATGCATTGTTATGCAAAAAAAAAGTTTAATGCAAACGCTGTTTCAGAAATGACTTCGTTGAATTTATGTCCCAGCCATGTGCGCGCTAACGTTAAATGTGCATCTGAGAGTGGGCTGATATTTCAAACAATAAAATTTTCAACTTGATTATTTCAACTCTTTTTAATAGTGAAATATCTTATTTTACTTACTGATAAACCACTATAAAATTACAATCTAACGGATGCTTTGATAATATTATTGTTCGATGTTCAAACTGAAACTCCTTAATAAAAGGATACATATATAGACGCATTGTCAACCCCAGTGTTTTCTAACAATTTTAACTGACTTTATTAACTGCATGGTTTTTTAACATAATTGTTTGAAAGGAGCTCGGACGATATATCTTTGAATCTGTGTATCGTAAATATGCATTAACGTTCACAAGTTTAAGCTTTGATCAATTATGTTAAATAAATTAGGCGTTTTAAGTAGGAATAAATACTCTTACATATTAGAAATAATATATTTCCATTCTGGATTTACTTTATTGAACCAGTAAATTTGTATACACACTGTAACTATCAGAACCGTACTGCGACTGTTGTATAACAGCAAAACATATCGCAAATTGGTTAACATGAACGACAAATCAGTGTTCAAAGATGCTTGCTAAGGTAGTAAGTGTTTGCCGAGTAAGTTTATGTTTGATAGGTAAGTTTGGTCACTGTATAGTATGTCTATGGAAGCTAAGACGTTGTCAGCTGGTTGTCCACAGATACTATGAATATGATGTCATCCGGCTGTTGTTATTGAAGTCAATAATTACTATGGATGTAGGAAATTGCTAAACAACATTCGTTGCTTCAGATTTCTTTGTTGCTAAGAAAGTCATTTTTGCTAAGGAAGTCATAAGTGACTTTGGGAGTTTGTATTATGGTAAGGAATTAATCAATCGCCAAGGTAGTCAATGTTTGCTAAGAAGAAAGTCTTTAAAACGGAAAGCATTTGTTGTATAAAGATTTACTAAGGTTATCATTGGTCGCTAAGAACTTTATTATATACATTTACCTGCTAAGAGGTAAATGATTACTGAGGAAGTCAGTGGTTACTAAGGACGTCATTGTTTGAAAAGAAAGTCATAATTATGTTTTAAAGGAAGTCATTGGTTTCTATGAATGTCTGTTGACGTTAAGGATGTGACTGCCAAGTATGTCAATGGTTACTCAGAAAGAAAGTAAATGCAAATGTATATCTGACAGCTGAAGTAGCACTTGTTTGCTTAAGAAATTATTAGTTGCGCTGAATATAGGAAGTTACTTAGGTTGTCATTTGCAACTTAAGAAGTCATTGGTTGCCAAGAAAGTTATATATAACTAGGTAAATTAAGTGTGGCTAATATAGTCAATTATTGATAACGAAGTAATTGCTTGAAAAAGAAGTAATTGGTTGCTATGGATGAAAATTGTTTGAAGGGTTATCATTACGTGATCACTGGTTGTTAAGAAAGTTCCTAAGAAAATCATTCGTTGATTTGGATGAAGGTAGTTGATAAAAAAATGGTTGCTTAGGAAGTTATTGTTTGTGACGAAAATCATTGTTTGATAAGGAACTCATTAGAAACTAATGACGTATGTTGAATTATCAGTTTGCTAAGATAGAATTGGTTGCTAAATATGTCAGCAGTTGTTATAGGTCACTATCAATGTAGGTATATGAATAATCGGGAGTGATTGGTTGCTACGGTTGTAATTTGTAGATTAAGAAGTAAGTGGCTGCTTAAAGATTCAAAAATAGCAAAGGAAGTCGTAAGTTGCTAAACAATAGGTGCTCGCTTAGTAATTCAATGGTTTCCAGAGAGGTAATTTTAGCGAAGGAAATTATTATTCACTTAATAAAACGTTGATTAGGTCATTTGTTGCTGAGGAAGTCATTGAAAACTAATGAAGTTCTTGGTGCTAAGAAATTCATTGGAAACTAATAAAGAATGGTGATTTATCTGCTTGCTAAGGTAGTCATTGATTGTGAAGAATGTCAGCAGTATTAAGGAAGTTATTGGTTACCATAAATGTAGGTATGTGGATTCTCAGGAAGTGATTGGTTAGAAAGTCATTTGATGCTAAAGAAATAAGTGGTCGCTAAATACGTTAATGGTTTCAAAGGAGGTAAGTTTTAGCTGAGGATATCATTCTTCGCTTAGTTAGTAGTTGGTGCGGAAGTCATTGGTATGTTAGGAAGTCATTGTTTGATTTGCAAGTCATTTGATGTTGTTGATGAAGGTGGTAATACACACTTCCTGATATCACATACATAATATCAATGGTCTGGGCCTTGCGGTTTCAGAGAAGATTTTCGTATTTAAAAAAAAACAACGGGATTTGGCCAGCTTCGATCAAATTGTCATTGTTTGAAGAATTTTAGTAAATGGCAATTTTGAAGCTAAACAAACATATAAATGGTCTAGGCCAAGTGAATTTCAAATTAAGTTATATAAGTATACACAAAACCTTGACCACATTTCACTCGAGGGACATAATTTTAACAATCTTGGTTAACGGCCATTACGTTAGGCTACATTTCAATGAGCACAAATATTGGCCTTGAGATTTCAGAGAAGAAAATGTATAAATATTTTACCATATATATATATATATATATATATACGTATAAAGAAACACATGGACCCCACTGCGGGGCCAGCTTTGACTCAAGTGACTTATTTTGAACAAAAACGGTAATGGATCACTACAGAAGGCTAGGGAAAAACATCAAGGGTCTGCGTCTTGCGGTTTCAGAGGAAAATCATTTCATATATTTAACTAAATAAGTATATAGAAAACCTAACACCCCGGGTAGATGCCAGTGTTGGTCCAAGAGACATTTTACTTATTTTGGTGAAGAATCGCGACATAAGGCGTCATACCAAAAACCAAAGGTCTGGGCCATGGGATTTTAGAGAATAACATTTTAGAAACAACAACATTAAAGAATATATAAATCTTCGTACCTCTGGGGTAAACGGCCATAACATAAGACTACATCCAAGTTGTCAAAAGTCATGCCCTCTCGGTTTTTATAAAAAGAAGATTTTCAAGGTTTTATTACAGAAAATTTCGACGACCGGGACGGGGCCAGCTTCACCCGAGGGGACATAATTCGAACAATACAAACTTGGTATAATGCAACTACATGATTTAAATGCTGAGTAGCAGAGAACTTTGATTTGCGATTTCAGAGAAGATTTTAGTACATTGAAAACCTGAGTCCTCAAGGGGGGGGGAGGGGGAATGAGCAATTGAGAAGTGACAGTAATAGACATTAGTTGCACGAGATTCACTAATCGGCATGGCTGCCTGTGGATCATGTTATATAATTGAGTTTAATCCGATTGCAAATTACAAGACACGAATTCATTATTAATCAATAAGAGGATTACTGAGTTCCTAAATGGAATTTAATTGCGATTGTAGTTCAATAGCAGTGACAGTGGAGTTCGCCAAGCCGTCTGCAACATGTGTGCATATTATATTCGCGGTTTGTTCAGTTATGAAAATTCACGTATTTCCCTTTGACCGTAGAAAAAAAATATCTTTCGATACAGACTTTGTTTCTATTCGTACATTGTCCAAATAAGTCTGTTTTCCAAATGTGTTTTTGCGCAAAAGCAGGTTTATAAAACAAAAGTTGACTTTGCACATGTATCCTTCGTTGTCAGTCTCATGTTATAGTTCGGTGTTTAACAAAAGTTCTGGACATATATCAAAGCGTGTACAATGTCCAAAAACAAACATAAGTACAATGTCCAAACGATGTTTAAATTAACCAATTTGTGACATTTACATCTTATATTTACTTTCTCTTCAATATAATTTTTTTTTAAAACAACTAAATTTCATAACAAGATTCATATGTTGTTTTTTTTTCAACTATATTTATTTTAGGAACTGATCACCATGCATTCAACACAAAGGGACATATGTGAGTCTTATGTACATGCTATCGTATACGTATGCCTGTTAACAGATGAAAAGGGCTTCTTTCGATGACGGAATTCATGTCTTGAAATAAGCTTATACCGGGAAGAAGTGATCTGCTATTTGAATTGATTTGAAAATATACTTTTTGTAAGGACATTGACTATTAAACGCCACAGTTCAATTTTAATCACACTAAACGAAACAGGGGCAATCTGTATAATAAGACAAATGCCATTACGACACAATATGCGATTTTTTTTTTGTAAATCCAACGTATTGTTATAAAAGGTCTGATTTTTAAATGATTGCCACTATCTATGATGTTGGAAATGCGTTTAAGAGCAGGTCGGGTCTGTTCGAGCATGAGCAAATCCATGATGGAAAGACGCCATACAAATGCTATGGAAAGCTGTTTGTTCTTCAGCAAATCAAAATTCCAGAGACATGGGTTTGCAATTTGAAAGACACTTTTTAAATAGACGTAGAAAATTGGATGTTTAGTTATGTGGTGCCATAAATGCTATTTCTTTGAAGAAAGTAATCAATGGGACTTTAAGAGGACCAATTTTCAGGGTACTTTTGCAAACTCGCTTAATCGACTATTAAAATTAGACGTTGCGAGTGAATTTTCAGCTTTAAAGTGCCTAATATTTTTATCAGTGATCAACTATCAGCCCAGTCAGAACAACCGCCCAATAAGCCTACGACATTTCTTTCGATCTTATTGACGTTCAGTTATGCCTGTTTTACTTTCTTGACTTTTGGCTACCTGCATAAAGCATATACGAAATCATGGATTTATAACAAAAAGTATATATTTTTTCCGAATTAAAGAGATATTTTTGAGATACTAGTTTTGTTAACTAGTGAAACTAACAATTTTACTATTTGGGCATTGTTAGATCATTTGCAAAGAAATATTTGTCAAATAACTCAAGATAAAACAAATGCTATTCTTCAATTGTTACATATCAAGACGAATTTGTATTATCGTATAAAATTACGTGTTGATCTGGTTAATTTGATCGAAAATAATTCATAGAACTTCAATAAACATACCTATAACGATCCCTTCAATAAATATTGGCGACGACTCATATGCTTAGACTGGAACACACGTATTAGACTTAAACTTCAAACTCCTTCTAAATTATTTTTGTGTGATTTGATCTCATTGTCTGTTGTCTACTAGACAAGTTCTGTGCCATGATCTGTTAATGTGTAACTATGCAATTGATTTTACAAAATTGTGATAGTTAAACTGTGATTATAAAGTAAATGTTTAAACTACTGAATATAAATGAATACATTAAAATAACTACATTATGGTTTCTCTTTATTCAAATAAACGTCGGTTAACACAAACTGAAGTAAATATAAATACATCAAATAGCATAGACACTATTAAGCTTGTGATGCCAAAAGAATACAAACTATTTGACCGTTTCAAATGTCTAACATACATGTAACAACACAGCGACACCGATTGCTACTCGGAAGAGATTTCCAAAAGGATTCGGTTTGGACGCAAAATGTAAGAGAAAAGAGTAGTTTGCTTGGAGAATACTTAGAGGCAAACTGCTTTCATTTCATGGAAATGTAATTTAATGTTTGTTGAATGTATTATATGTATTATTACACACTTTTTATTAGTCTTTTAAGGTGACAGACGTATTTTTTGTTGTCTTTAGCTTATATAAGTGATAATTGATTGTTATAAATCACTCAAACACATTTTGGCTTCAAATTGTTCACTCATGTACACCCACAGGACCTGCAATAACTTTGTTAAAAAATGGGTGTTTTGTTCCTTATTTAACATTTAAAAGCAAATATAGAGCTACCAGCTGGGGTGAAAGTTGCGAATTGCTGTAAATATAATTTAAAATAATGTTGGCCCCAAAGCTTTCTCTCATTTACACAAACACGGCCAGCAAATACATAGTTAATAAGTGTGTGTCTTTCTCCCTATCAAACGTTGTTCTGCAGCTTTTTGCATAAATATGGAGTTAATCATTCGATTTGGATTGGTCGTTTAACAGTAGTCTGGTCGATTGGCTAAATGTTTATTTTATTCCAATTGATAACATATGTTATGCGGAACATTGTAGGAGCTTAATGAAATCAAATGTAACGAAAACCTTTTATACTTTATATACAAATTGAGATATATGAATGTTTTTTATGTGGTCATTAACTTATTTCTGGAAGCGTTTCGAACAAATCAGTACATAAACCTTTTAAACATTGTTATATAATTAATTAAACATTTAATATGTTTTTCAAAGAAAACAACAACAACGAACAGACATGTATTAAGCATAGGCTTAAGTAATTTAAAATACTACTTTAACAGAAAAGCATAATTATGCTCTCAGTTGCTCAACACTTATTATTGAGTTTTGACTATTGAAAAAAAGAGGAAAATTCATACCTTGTTTATCGATGTTGATTTTATATGTTTGCATTTGGCGAATAAAAGTATGTTATTTAATACTTTTATCTTAGTGAAAACGCTTTTTCGAAATGTTTTTTTTTTTCAATAATTTAAACATGAGCCCAAATAAGCAGATGAATTTATAACTTACTTTGATATATATAGTCTACTATTAATCAATTTAAATCTAGTAAATTAAGCGATTCTAAATAAAAATTAAATATATAACGGCAAAAATATTTTTTTGCGAATCTTTCTTATTAAACTTAGCCAACTTTACCAAAATATCATTAAAGGGGACATGTCTTTATCATTATTCCGTACAAATACCTTGTTTTAGATAAGATTATCTGAAAACCTGAAACAACGTCAATTAAACGTTTTTGTTCGTATCTTGTTTATCTAAAGGTTTGGTAGGTTTACTGTGGAAAACACGTGGACAGATGTTTTGCCTGACTGCACTATTGGAGTGTGTTTAATTGTTGCTTCCTCATAAATTACTGCTATTCATTTAATTTTTGCAGTGTAACTTTGTTCACTTAAAAAATTGTTGATTTCACAAAAGAAATATACAATTGCATGATTCAAAAACCAGCGAAAGAAATGCCTTATACGGTATTAGTTTTTACCGAAGGTTGGAAAGTGTTAAACGAACCTTTTATTTCTGTCACATACCGTTTTGAAGCACAAATAGCTATTAAAGATGAATTAATAGCAATTTTGTTTTCCAAATAGGACCTGCAATTTACGTAGCTATTTCATCGGCGGCGGTGTTTTCTTCTGCTGCGTCGTCTTAATTAAGTGTGTGTGTGTGTGTGTGTGTGTGTGTGTGTGTGTGTGCTTGTGTGCGTGCGTGCGTGCGTATGCGTGTGTGCATGTGTTCTTAAGCCTTGACTAAAACTCAGAAATTGTTCGAGATATTATTGTCAAAATTATTAGACTGCTGCAAGACAAAATGCGTACATGTCTAACAAAACCAATAACCTATAAACAATCAAATGAAGGCCGGTATATCCTATTTGTCAATGTTTATCCAAAGCAATACCTACCATTCCAAGGTTTTAATATAGAGTTCCTTATTGGAATGCCTATTAAAATCACATATTGCTAACATACTGCAACATGTTTTGTAGTACTAAGAAGTCGAGTTCATATTCAACGGAAGTATATATGTTTGCATTGATATCTAGAAAATCGATTTTCTTTCTATAGAACAGATCGTTTCGACAATCTGTTTATAATTATGTTTGTCATGACAATCAAATTACTAATATATGGTGATTTCTACATGATAACTTTAGAAATAAGCAGTATATTGAAAACGTATTGTCTTAAAGTAGACTCCTGGTCTCAAAGAAAATCCGGAAATATATTTCTTAAACAAAATATAATTACAAGTAAGCTACAACAAATTGTTTATAGTGTCAAATAGTATGCACCTGAAACTTTATTCCTGATCTTGCAGCAGTTATTCAAATACAATGCGAATAATGCCATATTAAGTACACGCTCTACATGTCGAGCTCAGGGTAACTCAAGTTCATTCACCTTTGACGAATTTATTATTACAAATCAGAACCATACGTCTAGAACGTTGAAAGTGTGTGTTTAATTATACTGTTCGGTTTTTAACCTGGGATCGAAGATATCGAGAACACTAGGTTAGTGCCGTGGATGGAGGATGTTTATCTGGCAAGGCGGAAACATTTATCTAGTGAACCAAAGGCTATTCATTCTGTTACTTTGTTTAGTTCAACACTACTAATAACCTTGAAATCATTAAGTATCTTTAAAGTTAAGGGGGTGGGGCAACTGTTTTTGACGTCGGCACAATCGGTATCTATGTCCGTTCGCGCCCAAAATAGTTATAACAGTTCAGCTTATTTCAACACACTTATAATCAAAATAATTGCATTTTGATACGTCAATATCAATTCAAAACATAAAATAGCTTTTAAAGGTGCATACACATGGATCAATTACCAAACATTATCTGACGATGTAACAATTATTCCGCAGGTCACAGACTACAGTTCACAGGTCATGGTTCAAGATCCCGAGTGTTTACAAACAATCGCCACATTTCATATGGATTTAATTCATGTTAATAGTGCTGGATGTTCAGAACTGTACCGGTAAAAAGATAATTCATTTTTTTCTGTTGTCAGTGCGATTTTGTCATTCACCTCAGAAATGGAATTAGCTATAGTTGAATGCTGCACAGTTTTCAGCATTTGCGGGTAAAAGAACATGTAGATTTTCTGGCCGATATTTTTGCCAGTGTCATTATTATGCAGATTGGCGTGTGATCATTAAGGTGGATTGTTGGCGGACTATAGATACGATAATGAAACATTATTTGTGCTGTTCCGACATTTTAGTGTAGAAAGAAGTCGGTTTTCGCGGTCTCATATTAAACCGAGTGTAGATAAACATCACGTGGTCTACTATCCTAATAAACTAAAATTCATATTTTGTTATTGGACCGATTTTTATACATGTGACAGGATAAAAAGCTATATACTGCGACTGGTGTATCACAACAAAATGGCAACTATGGACGTATATCGCTCACTTGTTTAAAATGTGGTTATTTAAAGGATGTTTGTTTAGAAAGTATGTGTTCGAAGGGAATTTGAGGATGAATAAGAAGGCTGGTCATTGTATAGTATTTCTAGGAAAGTTATATAGTTATCAGCTTGTTGTTCAAAGATAAAATGTATATGATGAAAATGTAATCAAAATGTTGCTTTGGAAGTCGGAGGTTGCTATGTATGTAGTTAGCTGCTGAGTGAAATTTGGGTGCTTAGGATTAAATCGGTTGCTAAGGTAGTCAATGTTTGCTTCTTAAGTTAGTGGTTGAAACGGTAATCACTGGTTGCTATGTATGAGTTGCGAAAGTTTTTTTTAAGAAAGTCATTGGTGGTTAAGGAAGACATTTGTTCCTAAAGTATTCATGTGCTGCCATTGATTGAGGTTGTTGGTAAAAGGTCAGTTTTTCCTTAGGGCGTTCTTGCTTTGGATGTAAATAACTTCTGAGAAAGCAAGTGGTTGCTACGGAAGTCATTTGTTGATAAGGAAGACAAAGATTGCCAAGGAAGTCATTGGTTTCTATGAATCTCGGTTGCCACTTAGAATGAAGTGGTTGCTAAGTAAGTCAGTGGTTCCTAAGAAAATAAGAACATGCTTGGGAATTATCTGACTGCTAAAGTAGTCCTGGCTTGCTATGGTTGCCAAAAAAATATGCTGTGAATACAGGATGTGGCTAAGGTTGTCATTTGTATTTAAGAAAGGCAGTGGTTGTGAAGAAATCATCTGTACCTAAAAGTATCTGAAAGTCAATTATTGCTAAGGAAGCCTTTAGTTTTTAAGAAAGTCATTGGTTGCTTTGAATGCAGGTAGTTGTTAAGAAGTCATTGTTTGCTAAGGAAGTCATTAAAAACTAATGATGAATGCAAGTGCTCTGAACATTTTCTGTTTGCTAAGGTGGTCATTTATTGATAAGAAAGTCAGTGGTTACAAAGGAAGTTATCGATTACTATGAAAAAAGGTAGATAGATGCTCAGGAATTATTAGGTTGCTAAGATTATCACTTGTAGCTAAGGAAGGGATTGGTTGCTAAGAGAGTAATAAACTGGTAAGGGAGTCAAAAGGTGCAAAACAATCAAACGGTCGCTAATTGTTTTATGGAATTCTTCGATTTGATTAATAAATATTCTCGTCTAGTGTTATTTTGTCTAGTATTATAATAAGTTATACCTAAAGCTGTGGAACATTTTGAAGTCCAAATAAAAGATATGTTTTGCACAATTTCAATGTTGTGTTTTTTTAATGTACCCACTCTTTTATAATCATTGACTTGTTCGTGTTGAGGGTTAGACCAGAATATTTTGGAAGTGAGTCTAATGTGTTAATTAAATATTAAAATGATTTTTCTGAAGTCTTATTTAGGTAGGTCGCGTCATCAGCAAACAGTGATTGTTTGCTTTCTGTGTTGCCAACAATCATTCCTTTTATATATGAGTTGTGATTTACGAGGGCATAGCCAGAAGTTCGTGGAAAAGCTTGATAAAATGAAAACAATATGCAGCATATCTTTAAAACATTCATACAATAATTATCAGGTAATTTAAGATTAGGAATGCGAGTTTCATCGTAAAGCATGTAATTACGACAACCTAGTGATCACTATGGAAACAGGGGGTCGCGCATTCCTATGCAATTGCTAAAATAACCCATGACAATATCTTGTTTTATTGACCACTCACATTGAAACCAATAAAACGGCGCGAAAGTTTGCACATCTGACGTGACGTCAATAACGTGTGATGACGTGAAGTTTAAAGTCAGTGCGTTTGTTTGTTTATTTCAAAGGAAGCATTTTAGACTGAACGGTATAATTAAATTTTGTTTAAAATGACGCCAGAAGACAGATTGAAAAAAAACGGGCAGTGGGTTCTGTGTGAACCTAAGAAAAACTCCATCGCAAACACTTAAACTGATGAATGAAACATCGAGTGAAACTCCAGTGAGACGAATTATCGTGTATAAGTGGCACAAGCGGTTCAGTGAGGGGCGGGACAGCCTTTGTGACGACGTGAGGTCTGGGAGACTGGTTTCACAAACTACCGAGATTGACGTCGTTGACGCTGATCGTCGAGTCACTCTTCATGAAATATGCAAGATGTTTGACATGAGTTATGGGTCGGTACGGAAGATAATGAAAGAGAGTTTGAAAGTGAGTCGAGCGAGTGCGCGTTAGGTTCCACGGCTGCTGACAGAATATGAGATGAGCAAAAGAGTACGGGAATCACGCCGATTCTTAGCTCGGTACGTAAAGGAAGGAAACCGTTTTCTTGAGAAGATAGTCACTTGCGATGAAACCTGGCTGTTTTATTACGACCCTGAGACAAAACAGCAAAGCAGTCAATTGAAGACTACAGGTTCCCCGCGTCCGAAGAAGGCACGATCATCCCGCTCGATAGGAATGCATATGTTCATTGTCTTCATTGATGTGCACGGTGTTATTCTACTCCATGCAGTTCCGCAGGGCCAATCTGTGACGGGTGCTTACTATTCTAAGGTAAAGTCACAAAATTTATTTTTTATCAATATTTAGTTCTTGATTAAATCTGTATAAAACAATGTTTAAAAAAGTTTATGATTAAAAATATGGGATTGAATAAGTGTTAGTTTTAATTATGATATTTGATGAAGTACGCTAAACGCGACAAATGCATTATGTTATAAGCCTCAGTTATGTTCTCCATTTAAAGTGACTTGTCCAGGGCGATGGCATTAAAGAGACCACAGGCGTTGCATGATGTGTGGATTCATCACCAAGATAATGCACCAGCGCATACAACGGAGGAGGCCCAGACTACCGCGACAATCTAGATTGATGCGGAGATCCTTCCCCACCACCCTTATTCTCCGGACCTAGCACCATGCGATTCTGCCCTTTTTCCGAAACTTAAATGTGAACTGAAAGGTAAACGCTTCAATGACTTTCAGGAACTACAGAGTGAAGCTCAGACACGCCTGTTTTCTTACAAGTCAGAGTGGTTCAGTGACATTTACCGGCAGTGGGTAGCAAGACATCGACGTTGTATTGCGGCGAACGGATCTTACTTTGAGAAGTTATGACGTTGACGTCAGATTCTGACGTTTGAACTGTGGTGGCTATACTGACCTCATGTCAATGAAAAAGCTGTAGTTTCCTTTATATTGTATGCATGCGTTTGAAATTTTATATGTCATTTTAAACTGAAATATATTTTTTATAGCGAGCTTACGTTCGTTGAAAAATGTTAAAATGTGTTGATTTTATTAAGCAATTCAACGAACTTCTGGCTATATTTTGCCTGATATCATTTGTAGGCAAATTATGAATAATATCGAAGATAGTGGAAAACCCTGTCGTACTTCGTTCTCGATGGCAAATGCCTCTGATAAATGCCCATTGTTTATTATTTAACTATGTATATCAGTATCAAAGAGCGTAGTCCATTGCATGATATCTGAGCTGAAGTTAAACGTTTTCAAACTATTTACGGTGAATGAGTGATCAATGCTATTGAACGCATTTTGGAAGTCGCCAAAGAATTAAACACCTGATCAGTTATTTTCCTCTAGATATTGCAAAACTTCTATAATCAATCAAACATTTTCCCCATTACCTACCTATAAATCAGTATTGTTCGAAATCAATTACTTGTGGTAGTACCTTTTCCAATTGCTTTCGTTGCTGTTACTTATCAAAATTAAGTAAGCTTATAGGTCTCCAGTTTGAGAGGTTTTCTAAATCTTTTTTTCAGGTTTTGGTATTAAAGTGATTATATCTTGTTTTTGTAGTGGTGTTAAATGTCCATTTTGGAAAGGGTAGTTCAGTGAGTTTTTTAAAGTGGTTTTGATGTCGTTCCAAAATATTTTAGAAAAATTCTGTCGTAAGGCCATCTGAACCGGGAATTCATATCTTTAAAGGCGTTTCCGCATTCACATATAGACATATTACCTGCACAAACACCGCTTTCGCTTTTGGAGAGTTCTTTTTTAATTGAATCCAGAAATGTTTCTCTTACCTCTTTGTTTAAGTTGATTGATATCTTTACTATAAAGCTTTTTATAAAGGTTAACTTCTTTCCTTAGTGTGTTTTTTTTCGTTACTGACACGATATCATTATTTATTTTAAGTTTGTAAATTGTTTTTTTTTCTGAGATATTTTTCTTTAAGTTTGCTTAATTCTTATATTGTTTTCATTGTTTTCAACATGTATTGCCTTTGATCTTAGGATATGTCCGTTAGCAAATATGTTTGATATTGTTTTTTTTTTGTAATTTGACGGTCGCAATTCGTGAATGCCTTTATGATATTTGCCAAAAGCTAATTAACAAATGCTATGTGCCACAAATGGAGATATCTTCAAATATTTATTAAAGCAACTCATCTTATTAAAACGATATTGACTTCATATTATAATATAACGGATACAATGATATATTACTTTTTGATGTCCAAAAACTGGAATTCCAAACCAAAAGTATAAGAAATTTTGACTGATATAAAGAGACAACATAATTGGATAATCAGACTCTTTGATAACCCCAGTGATTTCTTATACATTTTAACAAAATTTGTTACGGAGGTGACACAACATCTATTTACTCAATAGATTGAAAGGAGCTCGGTTGTTATCTATTTGAATCTGCCTATCGTAAAAATGCCTGGGCGTTTACGATTATCAGCTTTGATCAACTTTGTTTAGTAAACTAAGCGTTTTAAATGAGATTGAAAACTCTTAATTATTATAAATAACCTTTGTTATTTTCTTTTACTTTGCTAAACCAGTAAATCTATATATGCATTGTTAACAATAGACACGTACTGCGACTGATGTATTACAGCAAAAGGACTAAAAGGGCACTATATCGCTCATCTGGTTAAAATGACCAACGAGTCAGCGGTTAAGGATGCTTGCTAAGAAAGTAAGTGCTTGCCGAGTAATTTGTTGGTTGATGAGGTTTGTCATTGTATAATATGTCAAGGGAAGTTAAGACATTATCAGCTGGTTGTTTGAAAGGACAGTGCATATCCTTTCGAATACCGCTACCGTACATCGACGCGCTACCGTAGCCGCCTAATGCAGACCAATTTTTCAAGGGTGCTGGTTACCGCTACTGTTTTACTGTAGGAATACTGTAGACGACTGAAACGTACTGAAAAAGTAGGTACGTCCAGTTCCACAGCCGCAAAATGCACATTTTCCACAAATTTGTGGTACGTTTTTCATTAAAATAAGAAGGATAATGAATTTTAAAAACAGCATTAATACGCTATGGTACTTTGTCTTAGAAACAGTTACTACACTACGGAATTTCTTTCAAATATAATAACCATGCAAAAATAAGCAACGGTATTTCTTTAAAAATCGTCATTCAACATTATTCGCCTCTGGCTTTTATAAATTTGCTTTAATAAAACAGCATGGTTATGCTTTTCCTCTTGTATCAGAAGTACGCTGTGGTATTACTGTGATATTTGTTTTACGGACTGTGTGTTAACTTCGATAAGGTAGACATTTCATGTTTGAATTAAACTAAATCAGTCACTTAAGTGCACTTTGGTAGCGTTCTTGAATCTAGAAGTATGCAAAACTACGCAGCGGTATTTTCTGTATAAACATAATACGTAATCAACATAGCACAACCCATTTCAAAGGCGACGTTGCGTTTGAAGGTCATTTAACGCTAGTAAAGCTTCCTTTTAAAACTGTTGAAATATATGCTATAACTTTCATATAAATCCAACCGGACATCTATTACGTGATCGCTATAAAGTTATCATGGAAACCATAGTGACTGCAAATATATCAACAGAACATCCATTACAAAATAGCTGTCACAATTGCCATGAAAACCACTGCAATAGACAATAAACCAACCGGACAAATATCACAAGGTCGCATCAAGGTTACATTGGAACTACAGTGACCCCTGTTATGAAAGTTCTACAGGAAAAGAGCATGACTTAATACAACATGCATCAATACATATCTGTCGATGAAGCATTGATCAAATGTCACGGTCACCATTCAAGAATCGTTGGTGCTCCGTGTGTCATGGGGTATCTCAGGAATTACCAGGCTCACTTAAGTCGAAAGATAGAAGTAAGGTTGACTCAAACAGTTGTAGAGGACTGTAGAGAAAACATCACAGGATGATCATGTTGTATTTGCCGACAAGTTTAAAACATCAGTTCCTCTGGCGTTTGGAAAAAGATCTATACATTCGTGTCACGCATTAAACACCGGAAGGACATATTGGTCATTAGCAAAATCAGTCCACGAAAAGAGATGGCAAAGTTAGGATGCTCAGCAGAGGGGAACACATGGCATGAAATATTTCCGACCGGAAGCTTATGTCCACTGCATGGGAATAATCAAAACATGTGTGCAACCCGATGACATGTTTCAATCCTATCATAAATAGCCGGCAGAACAAGGTTGTTTTGACGGAAGAAGTAAATACAAAAGGAAAGTGGGAAAAAACATGCATCAAAGTATTTTTTATTAAAAAAGAGCATGGGTGTTGCAGACAGTCAACATTTACAGTGTACCAACACAAAGTGCTTATTTGTGGACCTAATTTGTGTGGTCTGCCGTGGACATCTCGCTTGTGATTCATCATGTATAAAGCGTCAACCCTCCGGCTACCGGCTAAGCTGTTTGAGAGAATGGTACTACTTTTTTACAGTATATTACAAACATGCTGTAGAATGTTAAATAGTAACCATAATCAGGTTTAATAACACATTGATCGTTGCATGTACCAGCAAAATGAAACATGAACAACATCTTTTAAAATCAATCAGCTGTTAAATGTTTTATGTTTCTGTTTTTAGGTTGCAGAACAACTTATCGGCGGGAATAGCACAGGTATAAGGAAATCCAAACAAACAAGCGACATTTTTTAACTTGACCTCTTTGGCAATGTGCAGTGCAGAGTCAGCTTGCACGAGTATAATTCTAATGTCTATAAACTAAAACTCAAATAAAATGTTATTTTATTTAAGGGAATGTTTTATTTAGTATCGTGGCATTACGTCTAGAAAAGACCAAATGTGGAGGTCATGTCCAACAAGACTATGGCTCCAGAAACACAGATGAACAAAAAACTACAACTCGTGTATGTAAAACATTTTCAAAAATATATGTTTTTTTTTATATAGTTGCATTTTGAAATGACCCTTCAATCGAAACAATGAACGGTCTCTGAAGTTCATGAAAATGCATACATTAAATATTAGTTCTACTGTTTAATGGCACTTGAATTTCATAGTCTAGTACAAGAAAGCGCCGTTTAGATCAATCATGTATTTAAATAAATTTTCAATATAGTATTGATGAAATAATCATAACAAAATGGTGTTCAGGTATCAACCTTTTCTTCCTGAAGGGACGAATAATGTTTGTTTTAATGTTTTTTTATAGAATTAAACATTTCATGCTTAAAATGAGAACATATTTTTCGAAATTACACATATACGATGCAATTGTCGCTAACAACGTGTCTTTATAACAAATATTCATCAATGTGTGATTTCTTTTTACAGACCGATGCTATTGCATTGCACCAGAAACTCCACTAGACTGTTGCCGTTTCATTAATCGCATGCTGTGATTATACTGGTGTTGTTTCCCGTGACAAATATTGCGATATTTTTAGCAATATAATAGTTACAGTCAAAACTTTGATTGATATTTTGGTCTATATTTTTCTATTATATAATTATGTACATGTGTTCTTTGTTGATATGAGAAAAAAATATTATCACTATTGATTTTCGTCATGTTTGATTTTATCATTGTGTATTCCTCAAGTTCCTATGATGTAAATAAATGATCTATACATTTTATAACCGTGATATATGAATGAATTATGAATCCGTATTTGGATTTTAGTCCTATAAGTATACATTTATATGGGAAATGAATGAACATGTGTGTAAAATATCATGATAGAGAATCGTTATTGTAATTCCTTTCTGATTTATTTGATAAAAAAAAACATATTGTTTTGTAATCGCTCTATGCATGTGTAAATACTAGAATAAACAAAAATATGTAAAATATAATGGAAACAACAGGGACAAGACCATTAGTCGAACAGTAAAAAATAGGCCCTGTTAAGGGTTACACGTCAAGGACCCAAATAACGATGAACTCTGGACACAAACATTGTTACACCACTTCTTAAATCATAAGTTTCACTTTTTGTTTTATTACTGAATTTTACATAGAATGAGACGTGCCTGAAAAACTGTGATAGTGTGATGTCTGCATTAAAATTAAGCAGGCTAAATTAGCGTATTCAAGCACACACATGCATAATATGATTGAAATAATAAAAACATTTTGCAACGTTGCCTTACATCCATCTTTTTAAGCATTGTACTTTTGAAATATTTTGGAAAACCTTTTTCTACTACTGTAGTACAAAATTGCTGTTTTAGAAATATCAAATACTAGCCGTAGCGTATTTATGAGGAAAACGACAGACATAAATATCGAGTTACTACAAAAGTTAAAACTGCCATAGTGTATCTATGCATGCACATGTGGTATAAATCCAAGATTGATCATAACATTAAACGTCTCCGGCAATTTTGAAATACATTTACCTGAAAGGTTTGTACTAGACCTACCAGAGTGTATTAATGCATAATATTATCCTTTATGTTCAAATAAGTAATTCCTATCTACAAAAATCGCCTATAGTAGTTTTATAAACATTAAAAAGTAGCCAATACCGAAGATGAAAAATACCACAACCTACATATCACAGGATTACCATTGCGCTGTTTTGCATGTGCGTTTACCTTCTGATGATTGTCTTCAGTCAAATTACTACAACACACGTCTACGGTTATTTCTACATTTGTTCTAAATTCATCATATCCGTAGTGTATTAATGTGAGTTTTGTATTTTTCCGAAGTCAACCAGAGCGTAGTTATGCCGATATGTCATATTTATTAATAAGTGAATATTTTAGTTGCCATTACATAATAAAACCAATAAAATGCATTTTATTGTATTATTGTGTCTATTAAAGGGTTTAAGTATAAGGAAAAATGTACATTTTCACTAGAACATTACCTAATTAGGGATAATGTATATGTCACTAATTCGTGAAATGCAAACTTGATTTATAAGGGTGTTATGTTATATAATTTTATGTACTATATAATGTTTGTAATTAATTTCTTTAATTGTGTTATAAATTTGTACTGTTTCAAAATTGATAAACATTTTACCTAATTGCTAACGCATTTTAATCAGGAGATTTAAGTCTCTGCTTTTAGCAAAACATGTACAAGATTATAAAAATAAGCGGTAGTCCCACGCTGTACGATAGCGGTAATCAGAAGCCGAAATTTTGAGTACGGTTTACACTGCTGTGGTAGTTCGCCGGTGTATGATAGAGGTAATGGGGACACCCAATTTTAGGGTCTGCATTAGGCGGCTATGGTAGCGGAAAGGATATACTGGCAATAGAACCCGACTGTTGCTATGGTATTCAAAGGTTGCTATGAGTGCAGACTGTTATTAAGAAATACTTTGTTTGCCATTGAATTCGTTGGATGCTAAAGACGATGAAATAAATAAGTGGCCATGGTAGTTATTAACTGCTTAGGAAGTAATCGAATGCTCAGGAAGTCAGTGGTTGAAACTGAAGTTATTGGTTGCTATGGTTGAATATAGTTGCTTAGGAAATCATTGGTTGCGAAGAAAGTCCTTGGTGGCGAAGAAAATCATTTTGTCGAATTCTAAGGTAGTTATTTTTGGTCATGGATGATGGTTGTTGGTGAGTAAGTCATGGTTTGTTTTAGAAATTATTTATTTGGATGAAGTAAGCTGCTAAGAAGTTAGTGGTGGCTAAGAAAGCCAGATGTAGCTAATGTACTCACTGGTATTCATTAATTGTTAAGGAAGTCATAGATTGCAAAAATGTCTTGCATTTGCGGTTTGAGAGAACAAATATTCACGTGCATCGAACCTGAGACCCCTGGGTGTGACACACATTTTAAAAAATAAAAAATGAAACATACAGATAAACGACTCACATGGCGTCGACATTGTCATAAGCGGTAATTTTGAGTGTATCTTCATGTTATCTGGCTATTTCTATTAAAGATAAAATTGCATCCTGATACTATTGTTTGGAAAGTGCTTTCAAAATAAATAAAAAAACAATGCTTTATACTATGTGTTTGAATATATCGTCGTAAAATGCACTTTTTTGCCTATAGTATAGACATATTTAAGACCCATTTGCTTATAAAACTTTACAATATGATAACATGAATTGGTCGTTTAGAGGTCAAATTATCGCTTTCATACAAGCTCACTAGGATAATCGTATCCTTTCACACAGTGAATAGTCTTTGTAAGTTCTTTGTACATTGTTTATAAACTACTGGCCGAAACAAAGTTTTCATTATCCACATAATATTATGTTATATTATTTATTTTTAATTGCATTTAATAATATCAATATACTAAAATATACTTGAGAATTTTACTTCTATCACCATTGTTAACTTACCAGCTATTCGACGGTGCATTTCTGAAATATACAAATAATATGTATGAATAAAGAAATTCCGTTACTCTTAAGAAATCAATTTTAAACAAAAACAATTCCAATACCAAAACATAGTAAACATATATCGTGCATCGATAAGATTCGTGCATATAATAATCATATTTTCATACTTATGAAGGTTTAAAATGTAAAATTCAATTATGTTCCAAAATAAAGTATAATGCTTTTGCTAACAAATATGGGTACAGAGAAAAAAGTGTTGATGAGAGGCAGAATGGTATTATTTCTTAGTTATATTTGAGATTAAAGTCAATTTCTGTTTATGGACACTTAGTTACTTTTCATTTTCAAATTGACTATTTCACGTTCAATTTGAATCCTGACGTGCTAGTATTTTTCTAGATAAAGAAAACGTGGAATCACTTGACGGTATTTTTAACAACATATGAAATATTTTGTGATTGATATTATAAAGGTAATAGTGCTATACCTACTAATTAAGTTTCTTTCAAATAAAACGCTTATCAGTCTTTGTTCGACAGATATCCCGTTTGGTTCGAGCTTTCCCACCCCTGTTTGTGTTTTGATTTTATTGAGTATTTTTTTTTGAAAGTGTGCTATAGAGAATTTTAGATTTTTTCTTTCTTGATTTTGTATGTCATGCATCGATGAATATTAAGCTGGAATCGTGATGTATGGAGATTGGATTTTATATACTGTTGCATTCTGTTGATTTGTTCTTGATAGTTGAAAAAAAACAACAATTTATCCATTGAGTAGAGTGTTTTTCTCTGAAGTCAAATATGAGTTATTTGTACATTTATCCGTTTTCATGTCATTCTTTATAATATAAAGGTCTATTATTGCAGTTAAGTTTTGAGTTGTTGCATATCATGAATCTTCTGATATTAACTTGTTCTTGATGTTGTTAATGTATGTTCCAAGATGTTAAAGATGTCATGAAAATACGTTATGACCGATAATAACCTTTATATCATTTATCTCGTCTACATTCTAATATAATGTTCCCAACTATTTATCTAATATATTGGTAAAAAATAGACTTACCACGATTATTTTCTTTAATAAATTGTTTAATCCAGCTTGCTTAAATAGCATGTGAACAATTTTATTTTGCAGGTTTTAATCGACCATTTCCCGGGAATGATATAGTAATTCTCTTCTCATTTCACCAGATCTGTTATCCCATACAAAGGTTAAAAATAACATGTTATTAGTTCGTCTATCATTTAAGCTAGGGACTTTGATAACATAGTGAATGGGAAAACTAGTTTTTTAGAAATGCTTACGTAATAACTACAGAGACTTATCCAAGCAATGTTAAATGTCTGTGTTGTTAATGTCTATGATATATTAAGCTGCCTACTTTGAGAACTAACGTCAGTTTTCGAGCAATTGATGTTTAAGTCTGATGTAACACCACAATGGATTGGATATCGTCACTTTAGTGCAAGAACTCAATATCTGCGTCTATTGTTATTTGTAGTTATTGAGTTGTTGCACTACCATGACGATATATTAGTTTTTTAATATGACAATTCACTTTAATTGTGAAAAAAGTAACGTCGCCGGCGACTAGTTTTTGTTTTATTTGAGTGTTTTACTGATAATCTTTCAACTGAAATGAAACGTTTTTGTTCGTATCTTGTTTATCAAAAGGTAAAGTAATTTAACTATTGAAAATCCGTGGACAGATGTTTTTCCTTAGCAGGCGCACTATGGGGTGTGTTTAATTATATTTTGCTCATAGAATAGAGCTTTTCATTTCGTTTGTGTAATGTAATTATGTTCAGCTCATGAAATTGGTTACACATACACGAATATTGAGAGAATAAACAAAAAGCGCAAGAAATGACTTACACAGTTTCAGTTTTGACGAAAGGTTAAGGAAGGTATAATGACTGTTTTCTTTTTGTCTGACTAAAAACATTAACAATACTATTTTAAATCGCAAAGAATTATTTAAAATGCTTAATTAGCTCTTTATCGAAGAACACACGTCGGCGGAGTCGTTGTATTTAAGTGTGTGTGTTTGTGTGTATGTGTGCGTGTGTGCGTGCGTGCGTGCGTGCGTGCGTGCGTGCGTGTGTGTGTGTGTTTATAATCTTGGCCAGAAATTGTTCAAGATAGTCATGTAAAACATATTATACTTTTGCAAGAGACAAAACGCACATATTTAGCAAAACACATGAGCTAGCTTTTGATGGTTGAGTTAAGCCTCTGGTCCGACAGACTAACAACAGTAACGTATGCTTCAATGGTTTTGTTAGAATGTTTATTTATTCTTGACCTTCATTGTTTAACATTTTTCTCCCGATTACTGTAAGTAAATAAATCAGTGCCAATAAAATACCGAATGAAGGCCGACATATGTTATTTCATAAAGTTTCTGGAGAATATCTATTATGAAGCAGGTCTGGAAATGCGAATTACAAAGAACTTATTTCCATTCTTTGTTACATGCTTTGTAGTTATAAAATGGCTTGAGCAGCCAATTTTAAACATATTGACTTAAAGTAGACTGATGGTTACAAAGAAAATTCGTAAACATATTTCTTATAATAAAAGACAATACAACTGAGGGACAACAAATTGTTTACAGGAAAGAGTAAAACATTATGCACCAGAATTCTAATTTTCGATATTACAGTAGTTATGCAAATACAGTCCAAATATTATCATAATTATTATAAGTATACGTTTTGAATAAATAACTCACTCAGCTTAAATTATACTGTATCGGATCTTTAGCAGGAATCGGAGATTAACTTTTACATATTTAATAAAACTTTTCAATTAAGATTTAATGAAATACAGAAAAGCTAAAACGGAAACGAAATAAGAATATTATATAACAAGTTCGAATCTTACCATTTCTATTTAAATTTTAAATTATTCCAAGAACATAGACGACAATTAAACGTAACAAAATATAATTTGTTTATAAAGTGTTTTCTTTAAGCTGATAATAAGAAACTTCATGGAATTTGATAAATAATGATTTATATATATATTTCAATGGGTCGCCATCAGATTTTCCTGCGAAAAAGCAAGATTGTCCACTATAAGACCTTTCAAAGACAAATCATGTTGACATTGCTTTTTTATATTTTGGACTGTGGCAAGTCATGAATGCCTGCATCATATTTGACAAGCGCTATCAAACAAATGGTTTTGTCACAAGTGGTTTCTAAAATATTTATAAAAGCATTTTCCCACTCATTTTATCGATATTGATTTCATATTATATGCTAATGAATCCTAAGATATGTTATTTGTTTATGTCCACACTATATTCCCATAATAAAAAGAATCGAAACTTCGATTGCAATTAAGAGACAACATTATTCGGACATATTTAGACTCCTGATCAACACCAGTGATTTCTTATACATTTTTACTAACTTTTTAGGAGGTTAACAAGCAACATTTATTTCATAAATGGTTTGAATGGAGCTCGGACATTATCTTCATAAATCTGTCTATCGTTGAAATGCATGAAAATTCACAAGTATCATCTTTGATTAACTATGTTAAGTAAACCAAGCATAATAAATAAGATTCAAACTTTTATCATTTTTTATTACTTTACTAAACCAGTAAATATATATATGCCCTAAACAATAGAAACGAACTGCTACTGGTGTATTTTAAAAAAGGGCCTAAAGGGCACTATAACTGCCATCTTGTTAAAATGATCAACACATCAGCGGCAATTAGAATGCACGCTAAGAAAGTAAGTGCTTCGCGAGTAAATTGGTGATTGATAAGGAAGTTGGTCATTGTATAGTATTTTTAGCTGCTTTTTTCCAGGGACCATGCATAAGATGGCAATGGAATCTGACTGTTGCTATGGCAGTCAATGGCTGCTATGATTATAGATTGTTGCGAAGAAAATCTTTGTTTGCCAATGAATTCATTGAATTCTAAGGAAGGTAATAGTTGGTATGAAATAAATGCATAAAAGTGGCCATGGTACTTAGTATCTGCCTATGACGCAATTGATTGCGAAGGTAGTCAACGGTTACTTAAGAGGTAAGTGGTTGAAACGGAAGTTATTGGTTGCTATGTGTGATGATATATACTAGGGTAATTATTGCTTAAGCAAGTCATTACTTCCTTATGAAGTAATTGCTTGTCATGGATATAGTTTGGTGGTGATTAGGTCATGGTTTACTTTGAAAGTTTTCTTCTTTAGATGTAGGTAGCCTCAGTTGTTATTTTATAACGGATGTGTCATTATTACTTTTAACTCGCCTACGCGTTTAAAATAAGATCAACTTCAATGCTAACTGCTAAGATGTAAATGGTTGCTAAGGAAGTCGGTGGCTGCTTTGGTAGTCATTGTTTGCTAAGGAAGTCGGTGGGTGCTTTGGTAGTCATTGTTTTATAAGGAAGTCATGGACTGCTAAGGAAGTCATAGGTTTCTATTGAGGTAGCCAGTATCTAATAAGGAAGTGGTTAAGGAAGTCAATGGTTGCTAGTGAAGTAAGTGAATGCTTAGAAATATTATGACTTCTTAAGTAGCCCTTGGTTGCGAAGTACATCATTGGTTGCTATGAATATAGAACGTTTGGTTGCTAAGCAAATTTTATGTAGCTACGGAGGTCTTTGATGGCGAAGGTAGCCAATTGTTGCAAAGAAAGTCATTTCATGAAAAGGAAGATATTGGTTGAAATTGATGTAAGTAGTAAATGCTGATGTTTGTTACCAAAAAATAAGGGTCTAGGTCTTCAGTTTCAGAGAACATTTCAAAACTGTAACCTTATAAGTTTATATAAAGCCTACCAACTGGTCGTTACAAGCTTTGATCAAATGGTCTTTTCTTTATTTGTTTCATAAAAGGCCACTTCATGGCGCTATAAACCAAGTATTTAGGGTTTGTGGAGAGCAATTTTGAAAAATTAGCTGTATAAGTATATAAGAATGCGATCACATGGGCGGGGCAACATTTGACTCAAGGGATCTTATATGAACAATCTTGATTAAAGGCCACTTCATCAGGCTACATACCAATTATTAAAATATTTTGCTTAGCGGATTCAGAGAAACTCTATATAAGTTTATAGAGTGGACGGTGCCAGCTTTGACCCAAAGGGGCAATATTTGAACTATTTAGGTGTATGATCACAGCATAAGGTTTTAACCAAATATATAAGGTCTTGTCAATGCGTTTACAGAAATGTACAATTTAAAACAAAAATAATTATCTAGAAATATAGGGTTTGGGGGCCGGCTTTGATCTTTAGTAACATAATTTGAACAATCGTAGTAAAAGAGGTCCGCTTCACGAGGTTTGATACAAATTATCAAAATACTTTGCTTTGTGGTTTCAGAGAAGAACATTTTCAAGGTCAAATTATAGAAACTCTAGGACTTCTTGGACGATGCCAGATGCGACCCAGTGGACATAATTCGAAACAAACTTGAAAAAAAGTTCACTAAAAGATAAAATGCTCAATTTCAAAAGTTCAAGATTTTGCGGATTCGGAGAAGAAAATGTTTGTTTTTATCGAAAACCTGAGATTCCTGGGAGTACACGTTTCGAAAAAAGTAAGAAAAAGAGTTTGTGAAAATACAGAGCAGCGACTCACATGACGTCGATATGGTCAAAAGCGGTCATTTTGCGTGTATGTTCATTCTCTTGCGCAGGGTGTTCTACGGAAACTCGGTTAACCTCGTTTCCGTAAAACACCCTACGCTCTGGTTGGAAAGAATCTATGATACACTCTCGGCTATGGAAGATAGTTATATAATGCGATACAAAGTCCCAATTATCCATATTAAATGGTTATCATTTTATTTTCTATTAACCTTTAATTTCATTTATTGCAATCTTAATATTTAATCATTACACGTTAAAATATACTTGAGAATTTCACTTCTATCACCAGTATTTGCTTACTTTTTCCAATACGATCCATCGTACCAGATTCATAGAATTAATTATATATTGATAAAGGAATTAAATAATTTGATTTTTTAATCCTTGATCAACAAAACAAAAACAACGTAAACATTTACCTTGCAGTGACAACATTGTATAATAATTCTAGGGAAGTTAAGCCGTTGGTAGCTGGCTGTTACCTTAATATGGCAATGGAACCCGACTGGTGTTATGGTCGTAAATGGTTGCAATGGATGTAGGTACTTGCTAAGAAGATATTTGTTTGCTTAGGAATTCATTGGATGCAAAGGAAGTCATTGGTTGCTATGGATGAAGATAGATTCTAGGGTTATCATTGGTTTAGGGAAAGTCATTGGTTCCTAAGGAAGCCTATTTGTTCCTAAGAAAAGCAATGGTTGCTTTGCATAAAGGTAGTTGCTAAGATTTAATTGGTTGCTTAGGGATGCAATGGTTGCTAAAATGTCATTGGTTGATAAGGAAGTCTCAAGTAACTAAGGAAGAATGTTGAATGTGCTCGGAAATAACCTAGTTTCCAAGATTTGTTATTTGTTGCTACAAATGTCAGTGGATAAGGAAGAAATTGGTTATAATGAATGTACGTATGTGGATGTTTTAGAATTATTTGCATAAACCTTTATTGCTTTTTTGCTAAAAAATGTGGTTATGCAGAACCAAATGAACAAAAATGGTATTTTTTTTAGATATCTTTGTGATATAAAAACCGATTTCTGTACTTGGACATTTGGTTCTACATTATAGCTATTTCACGTTCAGTTTGAATGCTTATGTGCAAGCATTTTTTTAAATGGCGAAAGTGTAAAATCAATAGTAGGTGTTTTGAAACATATGAAATATTTCATGAGTAATATTATGAAGCTAATACTGCGATATTTACTACTCTAATTTAAAAATTAAACACCAATCATGCTTAGCTCGATTGATATGCCTTTTGATTGGAGTTTTTTTTTTATATAATTTCATTTTATATGTTAGATGTTGCATATAAGAACACTTTCTGAAATCAACCTGTACTTGATTTCGTTGATGTATTGTTCAAGACTATAAGAAAACAAAAGTCATTTATCTTATGTTCATCCATTCTACATTGAAATATAATAGTTCCACCTCCTCATCTAATATATTGGTAAATATGTTTTCTATTTGCCACGATTATTATCATCAACAGATCGTTTTATCCAGCTTGGTTTTAAAGCATGTTTACCTTTTTTATTTGTCAGTTTCAATACACCATTCCTCCGGCGATGATATAGTTATTCGCGATTTATTTTATCAGGTTTATTATACCATGTACAGGTAAACATAATTGTATTATCAGTTGACCAGGGAAATCTGGTAACACATTTAATGAGAAACTTATTTTTGAAGTGATAATGTTATAACTACAGAGTCAAGCAAGGTTGGATTTCTGGGATGTCACTGTCTTGGACATTTTTATCTTATTTCTATATTATAGGTCTGATATTATTGGATTGAAAAGACGAATAAAGCTGCCTTTTTGGAGTACTAACGTTGTCGAGTACATTGTAACATTGTTTAAATTTGATGTAAATCCAATTGAATATATTAGTTATAATATGACAATTCACTTCAATTGTTAAAACATGTAGCGTCGCCGGCAAATAGTGTTTGTTTTATTTGAGTGTTTTACTGAAATTCCTTCAACTGATATGAATCGTTTTTTAACTATATCTTGTTTATCAAAGGGTTAGGTAAGTAAACTATGGAAAATCCATAAGCGCACTTTGGACTGTTTTATCTGCTCCTTCCTCATAAAATACAGCTTTCTATTTCGTTTGTGCATTAAAACTGTGTTTAGTTCATAAAACGATTAAACGTGATACTCGATTGCGTGCTATTGGATGAATTTGCGGATTTTACAAAGAACACACACGAATATTGAGAGAATAAAGAAAAAGCGATAGAAATGCCTTACACAGTTCTAGTTTTGACCAAAAGTGGGGAAATGTTAAACAACAGATTTCTTTCTTGCTGAAGTTAAACATTTACTATGTAGTTATAAGAAGTCGAGTTCATATTCAACGAAGGTATATATGTTTGCAAAGATACCTCGAAAATACCCGGCTTGCTTTTAAAAAAAGAGTCTGTTTCGACAATTTAATTATGATTATGTTTGTAAAGACTATCGTATTAATAATGTGGCGGGATTTATATGTGATAACTTTAGAGATAAGCAGTAAATTGGCAAACAAATATTGACTAAAAGTTGACTTCTCGTTGTTATAAAGAAAATCCGTAAACATATGTCTTAAGATAAAAACAATTACAACTTCGGGACAACATATCTTTTAAAAGATAGTGTCAAACATAATGGAACATGGGACTTAATTCCTGATCTTGCAAATACAGTCCGAATGGTCATATCCTCAGTACACTTATGTAATCCAGAAACGCGCATACAGAAGCGCACATGGAATAGTGCATCGTAAGTTTAAAAACAAAACAAGCTTGATAGTTATATTTGGTTCCACAAACATGTTTAAACCAAACGGTCAGTCAATGATTCCACTATACCTTATAGTGTTAACAAAATGTGCAACGTTGATTCTGACTATTGTTTTCTTAAAATTAAAATCTCCAGATGGACGACAGAAAGACATGACATGACGAGTATCAGCTTTGATTAATTGTGTTTTGTAAACTTAGCGTTTTAAATGATATTTAAAACTCTAAATTATTAGGAATTACCTTTTTTACTTGTCTACTTCACTAAACACTGTACCATATAATGTTTACAAAATGTGCAACGTGGGTACCGACTATTTTCCCTTAAATTTGAATTATATCCAGATGTGCGACAACCTGTATATGAAACGTGTTCTTATCAATTGATAATTAATTAGTAGTGATGGTTTTCTAGATACGCATAATATATATTTCAATGTCTTGCGTTGAGATCTTCCTGCAAACAAGCAAGATTGTCGACTTTAAGACCTAACAAAAACAAATACTTTTGACATTGTTTTTTTTTTGTAAATTGGACGGAAGCAGTTCGCAAATGCCTTTATTATATATCTCCCGCTAATTTACAAATGTTATTTGCAATAATTGGCAATTTCTTAAATTTTGTATAAAGTAACCACCGTTTTATCTTCATTGAAATGCTATTGACTTCATATAACAATCAAACGGACCCTATGACATATTATTTTTTGTCGAAACTTGATGAAATCTTTGCAGTCTTATATTTTGGAAACAGATAAAACAATGTTTGCATGTCTAACTTACACACCTTTAAAAAGAATTTCAAATCACCTGGAGTTACATCTGAATAATTCCATAAAGAATACCGCTTATATGTTTGATTTGAAAGGATAGGGAGGTATCGGGGTTCGTTTATTTTGTTATGGCAATGTTTTGTACTAAAGTGATCTATAACGTATCAGAATAATTACATACATCTTGTTTGTTTAGATTAATAATAGATACGTTCTTAGTGATGTGAGTGTATCAACAAGATCAATTATGTTTTAAATATAGAATTGGTTAGTCAGTATTTCCGATTTAGTCCTTTAAAGTCATTTTCTGTCCTTACATATCCCACGTTAACTAGTACGCAGTATATTAATTTGCTGATCATTATTCATAAAAAAACATAACCATATATTTGATTCATATCTATTAAATAAACATAGTTGAAAATATACCAAAATTCAAATCTTTCAAATATTCACAGTCACAGACTCGAGGCATGGAATAGGCTCCAAACATTCAATCTCAATTTTGTCCTGAAAT
Organism: Mya arenaria; assembly: GCF_026914265.1. Taxonomy (NCBI): domain Eukaryota; kingdom Metazoa; phylum Mollusca; class Bivalvia; order Myida; family Myidae; genus Mya; species Mya arenaria. The sequence continues at coordinate 22,055,931 of NC_069138.1, forward strand.
GTTCGCTTTGTACATTAAATACTTGCTTATTGTTGATGTATTATAACCACAGTAAATCCTTTGATAATGCTTATGTGTTGAATTGTATTTCGCTTTGTAGGCAGGGGAAGACTCTACTTTTATTTCAAATGACTATTCATGGTCATTTAATTAACAAATCAATTGCATAAACCTTACGAATAGGTAATTATTCTGTTAACGTTTAAAACAGTTAAGAACTACGTTCGAAACTCAGTACATGTGCCAATAGATCCTGAATAGGACATGTTAGATAAATGTTAATCTATTATGGTAAAATATTTGTTTACCGTTTCAAAAAAGTCAAATTGTCGTGTGGCGTAGCTTGATTTCGGGTACTTTAATGGTATGTATGTTTCAATAAGTATATGTGTCATGTATCTATGTATATGAAAGAAACATTCGAAATATATCTACATATTTCTTTTACACCATTGCTTTTAAAAGAAATAAATATAAAATAATTAACATCATAATATTAAAACAAAAATGGTATGAAGCAAGGGCATACTAATTTTAAAGGATAACAAAAAAGGCATAGTGATGCTGTGATTTGCTCAACAGTTATTATTGATTTTTGACGATTAAAAACTAGAAACCGTTCGAGCTTCTTTGTTTATGGTTTAAAATATATTTGTGTCAATAAGTCTTTATCCATTAGCGCGTTTTTTGGCGAGATCATTGATCATAAACATTTGTTAAAATGTACTGATATAGGATTTCAATACAAGTATGTTAATTTATACTTCTTGGTGAGACTGCTTTTGCGAAATGCTTTTTTGCCAAAAAATAAACATAAACCAAAACAAGCCAACTTATTCCTATTGATGATTTAACTTTATTTAATTAATAATTCTAATATCAATCAAGTAATATCTGGTATGTTAAGGAATTCTAAATAACAAAAAAAATGAAATTAACAAAGGCATATTTTTTTTCATTGGCGATTCATTCTATTTTTTTATTAACAGGCAACTAGTAAATTTCCGGCAATATTTTTTTGGAAAAAGCATAAGGTATTTATCAGAATTCAGATTTAATACAATATCAATGTAGTTGTTGAAAGTTGTTGTTATGCATAAGATTATCTGTATACTGTTTTTTTTTCAATAAACGTATTTGTTCGTGTATATAGAATCGAATGATCATTTTAGACTATCTCTTGTTCAACGAAACGTTTGGTAGGTAAACTATGAAAAATCCGTGGGCAGATATATTGCCAGAGTGTACCATTGAACTGTGTTTAACTGTTTCTTCCGCTTAAACTAATTATGTCTATTTGATTTTGGCACTGTTACTGTGTTCAGTCCATATAATCGATTAACTTTAATCTTGAGTGCCAGCTATTCGATGAATTTGGGGATTTGAAAAGAAAAACACGAATATTTCGAGAATAAACAAAAGGCGAAAAAAATGCCTTATACAGTATAAGTTTATACCAAAGGTGGGGAAATGTAAAACGAACGTTTCCTTTCTGTCTGAAGATAAACATTAACAATACCATTTTATAGCACAGATAACTATTTAAGATGCTTTTTAGCTCATTTGTTTTTCGAAGCAAAGACGTTCTCCTTGGAATTCTTTCTGCGTGGTCAAAAACTAGAAACTGTTCATCTAGTCATGTAACATTTATAGACTTTTTGCAAGAGACATTGCGCACATGTCTAGCAAGACCCAAAAGCCATCTTTAATAATGGATGACCTAAGCCCCTCGTCCGACAGACGAACAACAGTAAGGTATGCTTCAATATATTTTTGTTTATTCATACTTGACCTACATTGTTAATCATTTTTCTCTCGATTACTGTAAGCAAAGAAATATCGGTGTCAGTTTACTATCGAATGAAGGCCGATACATGCTTTTTGCTTATATGAATCGAGAAGAGATACGTACCATTATAAACTGGGAATGCCAGTTTCAAATAAACTATGTCTATCCTTTGTTATACGCTTTGTAGTTATCATGTGCTCATACTCATCGAAGGTATATATGTTTGCAAAGATACATGTACGATTCATTTGTTTTCAATTAGAAGAGACCGTTTCAAAAATTTCATTATAATTATGTTTGTGAAGACTATCACATTAACAATATGACGTGATTTATGCATGTGCACCTGAAACATTATTTCTGATTTTGCAGAAGTTATGCATATACATTTCGAATAATGTCATATCATAACGAACTCAGTGAGACGCGTTAAAATTCATTTATCTTTTGACGAATTTATCGTCAGCAAATCAGAACCCTACGTTTGGATTGTTGAACATTTGTGTAAAATGTAACTGTAACGGAACTTTAGCTGGGATCGGAGACTAAGCTTTACATATTTTGATAAAACTTTTCAAAAAAGAATTATGTAACAGAAGCCAAATTGGAATATTGCATCATTAGTTCCAATCTTACCATAACGAAACAGGCTTGTTAGTATTTTGTTTACAAAACAAAAAAGTTAAAACGAAACGGTCAGCCAATTACTCTACTGAGCCTGTATAATTTTAACTTTTTAAATTTGAATTATCCCAAGATCATAGACGACAGCAAAAGGTGACATAACATAAGCTGTTATTAAGTGTTTTCCTATCAGCTGATAATTAAATAGTTACTTCGGAATTCGACAAATAATGGTTAAGGCAATATTTAATTCCATAAAAGGAGCTCGAACGTTAACTATATAAATCTGCATTTCGTTGATATGCATGAACGTTCCCAAGTATCAGCTTTGAATACCTATGTGTAGACAGATCAACTTCCCCAGCAGTCCGTTTCGTTTGGTCACTTGTGTTGTCCATGTAGTTGTCACTCGTTTAGTACACTGTTTTGTATGGGGTGATGTCTTAAAATGAATTACTAAATTTAATGTACAATGTCATTAATCTAAATTTATATCATCACCGCACCAGATTAACTTTCTATTTTCCTGTAATCATTCATTACCTGGCACGTTTTAAGTCAATTACCAATTTGTTTATCATTCATTTTATAATAAAACTGTTTGAAATATTATATCGTCTCATATCCTAATGAACTGTTTTATGTCAGTACATATATTAGTCGTTTTTTTAAATAATATCTACAAAATGAAACACATATGTAATTATTTTTACATGACCCATAGTCTAAGTGGCTATTGTGCCCTGTAGTATGGTTTTTAAACATTTGTCTTGTGTTGTATTTTATAATATATTATGTTGATAGGTTTCACCATACTGGTAACATAAACTGATGAACCCCAAGAAGTGTTCCTACTATATATAAACGCTTAACTATTAGAAATAATATTATGTTTTTACTTTACTTAACCAGTAAATCTATGTATGCCCTGTAAACATTAGAAACGTACTGCTACCGGCGTATAACAACAAAAGGGCATAAAGGGCACTATATCTGTAACCTGGTTAAAGTGATCAACAAGTCAGTCGTTATGTAGGATGCTTGCTAGGGAAGTAAGTGCTTCCCTAATAATTTGAAGGTTGATAAGGAAGTTGGTAATTGTATAGTATTTCTAGAGCATTTGTCAGCTGGTTATTCCCAGGGACATTGCATAGGATGGCAATGGAATCCAACTATTGCTATTTTAGTCAATGGTTGCTATGGATGCAGGTAGTTACAAATAAAAGCTTTGTTTGCCAAAGGAATTCATTGGTTGGTAAGGATATTTATAGTTTGCATGAGAGTCCATAGTTGACATGCAAGTTAGTATCTGCTCATGAAGTAATCGATTGCTAGGGTAGTCAATGGAATATTAGGAAGCCAGTGGTTGAAACGGACGTTATTGCTTGCTATGGATAAAGATAGTTGTCAATTTGATTATTGAATGCTAAGGTGGTTAAGCAATAAGAAGTTACTGTTTGTCATGGATGAAGGTTCTTGGTGATTAAGTCATGGTTTGCTTTGGAAGTTATTTCTTTAGATGTAGGTAGTTGCTAAGATGTAAGTGGTTGCTAAGGAAGTGAGCAGTTGTTAAGGTTTTCATTGGATTTCATTGGTTCATTAGGAAGTCATATATTGCTTGGGAAGTCATGGGTTTTAATGGAGGTAGGCAGTCGCTAAGAACGAAATGGTTGCGAAGGAAGCCAGTGGTTGCTCAAAAGGTAAGTGAATACTTAGAAATCAGACTGCTAAAGTAGCCCTTGGTTGATAAGGATATCATTGAATGCTTTTGATAAAGGAAGTGATTTATTAGTTACTAAGTTATCATTGGTTCCTAAGAAAATCAAATGCAGCTAAGGAGGTCATTGCTAGCTAAGAAAGTCAGTTGTTGCTATGGAAGTAATTGTTTTAAGATAAGGTTGATGGCTATAGATAAAGAGAGTTTCTAGGGTAATCATTGTTTGCTGAAAAAGTACCATATGCTCCTAAGATAATCATTGGTTGTTTTGATGAAGGTAGCTGCTAACACGTAATTGGTAGCTAAGGAAGTCAATGCTTGCTAAGAAAGTCATTGGTTTATTAAGAGGTCGTTTGATACTGAGGAAGAATGTTGATGCTCAGGAATTGTCTGGTTTCTAAAATCATAGTCATTTGTTGCTAAGAATGTCAGCGTTTGCTAAGGAATATATTGGTTACTATAAATGTAGACGCTCTGTGGACGCTCGAGAATTATCTGGATGAGAAGGTTGTCATTTGTAGCTAAGGAGGTGATTGATTGCTAAGAGAATCATAGGTTGTTACGAAAGCCGTTTGTTGCTTATCAATTGTGGGTTATACACGTGGGAACCTCAGTCCGCTTACATCAGTGACTATATACAACTCTATCGGTATTCCAAAAAGTCTATATTGCTGCGAGTTCTGGACAATGTCAACAACGGAATTAATTAATAAAGCAGATAGAATGTGTTATAATTTACGGCTCTGCAATTTTATATATAATTCGCTGGCCCACAAATGGAACGGTCATGGGTTACAATCCCAATTTAGGAGATATATTGAAGGGAAACTGGCCGACTATAATGTATAACTTGTATTTGACAGATACCGACCATACTGTACCAGAACACAAGAAACAGTTGATTTCTCTCATATGTGACGATTTGTCGACAAATGTAACCTTCCCAGAAGCAGCCTCAAAACACAAACTCGTTATAACCGGGGAATATGATGTACCACTCGATCTTACAGAGAGTGTAACGATAAGACTGGAAGACATGCGAACAGCACATGAAAAGGCAAATTATATCCTTGTTCAACAAATGGTTCTGCTTGTCAATGAGACCGAAAGTAATATATGCATAATATCTGACAAAACTTATGTGTTTGTGCTGGCCCTTTATCATTTTTAGTATACCAAGTATCTTTGAAAGGATTAATGGAATCACCAACACAAGGCCGTGCAGATCAACGCGACGATTGAGGCTCACAAAGATATACTACTGGATTTACCAGCAGCCCATGCATTATCCGGTTGTGACACAGTGGCGTTCTGTCATGGAATCGGAAAGAGTACAGCTATAAAGGTTCTAAAATCTCATAATACACACTCGAGTCTATTGGAAATAAAACATCGACTCTGGACATCATCGTCAGGGAATCGACGTCCTTTGTTGCTGCTTGTTTCGGACTCGACGGAATAGATGCAATTTCAGACGTGAGAATGGCTGCATGGGCCAAAAATGTCCAGCAACAGCACAAAAGCTTCACATCCCCAACAACTGAATCATTCATTGATAATATAACACGAGCGCATAAGTGATAAGTGAAACTGATAAGGTATTTATGTGAAAGCCAAATGCCATGATTTACTATGCGATGCCGTTGTAATAGCTCTCGACTGTCATGCAATTTGTTCTGTGTTTGTCGTGGAAAAGATATGTGCTGTAACGTACATATCAATGAGGAAATCAATGTATAAGCAAGAATGTATAAGCTTGCTTATATCTTATTATACTAGACCGATTTAACACTGAAATCAAAACGTGTCAAATGAAAAAAAGTGTTTCTTATAGAGTTTTTTCATATACAATTTTGAGTCTCTTTTTGTGGTGTTATTACTATTGCGTATATTAAGTACATACTAATTTCCTTTTTTTATCTTTGACATCGGTCAATATATTCACCACAATGTTTATATATCGTAAAAAAAGAGTTGGAATTACGTAGACGTGGTAACGTAAATTTCATTACATAACCATGTATTATATGGATTTCTGCTAAAATTTGCAAATGTATAATCATAACGTTATTCTTTTCAGGTATGTTGCCATGTTATGGATTTATATTTTCACAACGATGCATATCAGTCGTCAAAAAGAACTAAGATTTTGTGGACGTGATAACGTATGTTACATTTTATTGTAACCGTGCATTTCATAGGTTGATAATCATGACATTATGCAGTTAAGTTTTGTCGCGCGGATACAGTTTTATATTTTAAACACGATGATTATTAATTCCAAAATAAGAAAATGTAAATGAGTTGAGTAGACATTGTAACGTACATTACGTACATGACAAAGTCAACTGCTCAAACTTGCAAATTTATTATAATTATAGTTTTGCTAGCACGCAGTTAACTGACCAATCACAACCCAACATAACACGATACGCATATACTTCATATGATTTTCTTTTCTTAGTATACAATCGTTTTTCCTATTTTAGTAACTTTTTTTTATATGAAAGTGACAAACTTATGTTTTTTTCACGAATAAATTCCGTCTTATACCAGTACATGAACACAAGAGATTGTTATTGCTGCGATGTAATCATTTGTTTTATTAACATGTATCTGAATTACGAAATATAGTAATTGTATGTGTTTTTATTTTCCTTTTTTGGCAGTCATGTTGGCAAACATCTTGTTTTTGCGAGTTGTTCAAAGATGCCAGCATTTCATCACCACGATTCGTTGACTTTAAGATTAAACCTACCCCAAAAAATGCAAAAAAAAATGCGTATATACGCGATTGCACGGTTAAGTTGAATTTTGGTTTATATCTGCCGGACTATACTTACGTTTATTTAAAATAAAACGCTAATCAGGATAAGTTATCCCTCTAGGTAACAGCTTTGTTTTAATTTTAAGTTTTTTTGGGGGGAAGTGTGTTATAGAGAAATTTAGATAAGGTATTTCTGGATTTTATATTATTTATATTTAGTTTGAACCGTGATATCTGAAGACTCAAATTATCAAATGAGTAGAATTTCTCTTCACTGAATTCAAATATGTGTTTAAGGTATAATATTCCCTTTTCATGCCAAATTTTAAAATAAATAGTTTTATTATTGCATTTTACTTTTGAGTTGTTGTTTATAATAAATATTCTGATATCAGCTTGTTCTTGATTTTGTTAAAGAATGATGTAAGAATTAAAGATGTTATGAATAAATACCTTATGACCACAAACTCCATTTATATGATTGTTATCCAGTCTCCATTCAATTAAACAGTTCCTTCCTTTTAAATTTTTAAATTGTTAAAAACTGTTTTCCATTCACCTTTATCATTTTAATCAATAAATCCTTTGATCCAGCCTGATTTATAGCATGTAGATCTTTTTAAGCGGAAGTTTCAATCGACCATTTTTCCGTGGATAATATAGAAGATCTCGCTTTTTTATCAGAATCGTTATCCCATATGAAGGTAAATTACAAATTAAGATTTCGTCTATTAGTTGACCGGGATGATTGAGTAAAACAGTGACCGGAAAACTCAATTTTAGAAGTACTAACAACTTAATTACAAAGACCTCTCCATGGTTAAATTTATATGTTGCCATTTTCTAATACTTTTTTTTGAATTCCTGTATTATCGGTATAATATTGTTCGTTACAAAGGATTGATTATCATTTTAAAATTCCTAGAGGTTTTGCTGATCTGGAGGTGTATGAGAATCGACTTTTTAACTAAAATATATTTTCTTTTCTTTGAAGCTGCCACTTATAGTACTATTATTTTCGTGTATTTGATATTCTAGCCTGATATAACAGCATTCTCCTGGATTGAATATGTTGCTTTTTATATTATAATTTATTTTAATTGTTAACAATGAAGCATCGTCGGCGAATAGCGTTTGTTTTATTTGAGTGTTTAACTGTCCTTTTTGAGTGACAATGTGAATGTACCTCTGATCGAATCCATAAAACCTTTTATACACATAGACAATTCTAACCCCTGGAGGCCAGTTTCATATATAAAAGGCTAATTATTTTAAAATCTTAGATGATCGAAGAGCATTGTAAGCATTAATTGAAATAAATGTTTCAACCAAATGTTCATGACACTTGTTTGATCAAGTTTGTATGGCTCCAAGTTATCTTGGTCAAATTGGATAATACTTCAGGTCCTCTGACACCAAATACCTACCAATAGACACACCAGGGCAATTCAAAGACATCCGCAACATTACCTTGGCTACATATTCATGTCGTTATGATTTAGTTGTTGTTGTTGTTTCTTTCAAATAATATACTGTAAAACGCTACGAAAATCCAGTTTTCGTATGCTATTGTTTTACTTTTGACCGTTGTTTGACCGTAGCATTCCATCCTTGTCATTTCTTTAAAAAAAATACTTACTGTGTCTACCGTTAACATTTAAAATGTATTTATTTAACTTATAACCAACTTTAAACAAGACATCTGACCATATTGTGTTGTTTCCTGATTAATGGGGTAATTCAACCCCTTTATGATATCCATACAATTAAAATGATTTCAGTGTTCACTCATGTGTTTGTTTCATTTGATTGTTTAACGACTACATTCATTGAAATATAAATGTGTTTGGGGATCTATTTAAGGTAATGGCTAAAGATAACTTCAGTTTATGCTTTTATAATTGTTGTAGTGATCTTAGAAATCTGATCCTTTTGATGCTTTGTAAGTCCAACTACAAGTGTAAGTGCAATACTAGACACAATTTTTAAGGGAAAAAAAATGTGAAAAGCTGGTTCCTATAAAAACCGTTTTTCTGAGTCTTGCAACCTTGGGTCCCTTACTATATGCTAATTATATGTACACTTATGGCCGATACAAGGTCATAAATATAATTTGTAATGGTAATAACAATACACGGCGGGGAATCCACGTGGCAAGTGGTTGGTTTCAGTGCAAGATGGCGTCACCAAAACGCTCGAATCGAGCCGAAAATCAAGGTCATACATATTATTCTAATTGTTTCTTGAATTTTAAACATAGCCTATCATATGCCCATCTACCTAGTGTGTATTAGCATAACCATGTTTCCCTTGAAAAACTTTGAGAACACTTGTGACCAACATGTAAGCAATCCGACTGGTAGGTTTAAGGCCCATTTATCATTTTGGCTCGGTTATAACGAAACATGAGGTAAAAGTTCGGGAAAACCGTATACAACACTTAAGTTTTGTATAAATATAAGATGTACATGCATTTGTGAACGAATATTTTAATGATTTTAAAATAAATGATAACGAAAAGAAAATGGTAGGTTGCGGCTCCGATTGTTAAAGAGATAGGTTGCAGTTCCGTTTATAGGTTGCCATCTGGACTGCAAACTCTTTGACTTATTCTTAGTCTGTTCAAGCCAAATATGTACGTCCTCATTTATTTCAAATAGTTGATATTGCAAAGTAACAATGAATTCTATTGAAAGTTTATCTCCACATTAGCCAATTTCCCGAGTTTTAACAGTTAGGTCAAAAGATGGAAAATCTAAATAAAGTTTTATGTATGTTAAATGATGATATTATTTGCATTATGGCGAACAACAGATTTTACATTGAAATATTTTGTATACCTGCGCATCCATGGCATGTATTTGCATTCTAGGGAAATCATGGTATTGAATTGAATGAAATAATGCTCTGTATCATTACGATAGGCAATGCAAAATATTTTGTAAAAGAAAACAATTTATTTTGTCACAAGGACCGCAAAGATTGACGTATTAAAGCTATTAAATTATTGTAATGTATTCTTTCTCCGTAAAATCGCTGACGTATGACGTATGTGGATAACGACATCTAGCTCTTCACTTCAAAGACACCAGAAACTACACGCTGGTGTCGCCCCTTACAGATGCTGTGGGAAACTTTTTTATGTCAAAACAAATATAGTGCGTCATCGGTAACTAGATATTGCCAATACTATAACATTCTCATTTCAGGTCCGAAAAAAAATATTACAGTTTCGTCATCAGTATTACACTAATAATGTAAGAGTCACTTATTAAAAAAAACTGTCTTGTAATGCTGCTTTTACAAAATAAAAACTTAATCAATGGTGGTCTTGTTTTTTGTTTTTTTTCATCTAACAATGGACAAATATGTTTGCTTTAATTTCAACAAGTTACACTCAACCCATTTTGGACGGCAAATAACCATTTTATCAATAGGCGCATGCCCGTGTTATTCGTTGTAATTCCAATCAGTCCGATCTCAGTATGGTACATCCACAATGAGACCATATTTGTTATTAATATTGTCGGAATAAGACTGATATTCTACACACCAGCTATCTTGTTAGATTATGTAACGGCGCTGTGGGGCAGTGCGTATTTGTAAATATAATAAAGTCTTCAATTATGTTTTAATGATTACAAACGTAGCATATCGAATTTTCGTGTTTTACAAAATGTCTTCTTTCAAGCATACAGTAGCTTGATGTCTATGAGATACAATAGTGCCATTCATTTTTACAAACATTTACTAAAACTTTGAAAGAATTGATTGACGTTCACCAATTTCGGTTACTTTCGGCAAACATTAAACCTCTTAATGTATATCCTTATATCTCATCCATGATTGGGTTTAATATCATCATTTTAGGTCCTCGTATTATGGTGCATTGTAGCGCCTGTAGCGTGTGCCGTTTGTGGGCACAAAGGTGCATCAAAGTCACTAATTAGGTTGCATCTTGTATCGCACGAAGAAAAACGTTTTAAGTGCAGCGATTGTTGAATTAATTTTGTATGAAAGCGAATTAAGCTAATCATCGCGGCCAGCATGACATGTTTAACTGATACACTAGCCAATGTTGACGTGTCTACTGGTACTTCTTCGGACAAGCGCGCTACCGAAAAACATGCAAGGCATATATTCTATTGTCTCTCATAATAGTATGATATATTCTGAAACTTTATGGCATTGTTTTCTTTAAGAGCTTGTTGTTTAAACATTTGAAATCATTTTATGTTCCATGTAATTGATTTCAACCGACAATACGAAGAAAAAAAAATGATAAAAAAAAACAAATGCAAAATTAATTTGGGCAATATATGCGATACTATTTCCATAGTGAAGACTATCATCGATTTGCTACTATGTTTGATATCTTTTAGATGTTTTGTTTGATTTGTTCGTGTGTCTGTGTGTCCTTTTGGAATTGAACTACAAACGTTTTTACATGCTATCATCTTATATCAGATATCAAATCCTTATTGATGGTAATCTTATAAACATGTCAGCAGAAAAATCCAAAGTATATACATAGCAGTCCCATTTGATTTTCAATGATTTTATCCTGTTTTAACTATGTAAAATGAAAATGGCATAGTAAAATATCAGTTATGTGTTATGTGATCGTATATATTTGGCTTGGACACTAAGAATATTTCAAAGTATTTGCAGTCCAGACGGCAACCTATATATGGAACTGCAACCTATCTCTTTAAAAAATCGGAGCTGCAACCTATCATTTTCCTTTCGTTCTCATATCTTGAAAAATCATTAAAATAATGGTTTAGAAATGCATGAACCTCTTTTATTTAAACAAAACGTAAGTGTTTTATGCGTTTTTTTTGAACTTTCACCTCATTTACCGCTAAATCCGAGCCAACATGTTAAAAGAGCCTGTAACCTTCCAGTCGGATTTCGTACATGTTGGACACATTGCAGAAATGTTCTCAAAACGGTTAAAGTATCAAGGGAAATATGGATATGCTAATACACATTAGGAAGGTGGGCATATGATAGGCTATGTTTAAAAATTAAGAAACTATTAGAATTATATGTATGACCTTGATTTTTGGCTCGATTCGAGCGTTTTGGTGACGCCATCTTGCACTGAAACCAACCATTTCGTCAAGTGGATTCCCCGACGGGATAATACTTCGTAGTCTGTGTGATTTAATTGCATCTATAGACTAATACCGTTTATCAATATTACAAGGCATACTTGAGAAATTCTACTATATCACCATCGATTGCTTACCTTCGTCAAAACAAAGAATCTTCGCCACTGAAACATAGAAATAAAAGTGTATTGATAAAAAATCCAATGAACATTCAATTTAAATAACCATCAAATTATAGAGTAGTTCATGCTTTACGACTCTTTTACGCTCATTAGGCTGCCAAGAATGAGAATAAGTTTTTTAAAAAGTATCTAATCACACTGCTCAAGTTTATTATAACGCATTTTGTTGATCAAATCATCTTGTTCTTGACTGGTATTTAAAAGTGCAATCTAGAGGTATGTCAAAAACATCTTCATTTACGTAAATTAATCAACCGTTTTAGCATAATGTTATAACTTTCCAGGGATGCCATTTTAACTGTATCGTGTGTTATTTTGCATTAGGGAAAACGTCATAACTAAAGTTAGCATAAGAAGCTAATACAGTCATGATAATCACGACTACAAATCGTTATGTTATTACATAATTCGTATATGGCTACTATTAATAATGAGCTTATTCCCTGCTGGTCATCGTAGAAATTATTCATACGATTTATATGCAATCATTTATTTGAACCTGTCATAATGATTTTGTTAACGGCCAATTTTGTCACATTTTTGATGTTATATTAGTGTACGGGGAATGTCAATAAAGTTCAAGGAGACTTGAAATAATAATACGATATGTGAACGTATCACTCCAAAAACTAAATCCTTATCATATAGTTGGATGCATTATTAATGGAGTTTTGGATTGAAAATGCATTATAATTATTTGAAGACGCAAACATTAAAAAATGTAAAAGCATAATTGTATTCGCATGTTTCAAATTTATCTACCCAGAAAGGTCCTAAATGCTCTGTACAAATAACTGGAAATTAAAAGAGGAGATTGTTACGGTCAAATCACCTCTCATTAAGCTATAAAAGACTCAATAAGAATTTGGTTATATGGGTTTATTAATAAAATAACGTTTTTTTTTTCAAAATATCCCGATGAGGACATCTTTAGTCAGTATGTTTAATACATTCCAAAAATGTAATTGGCTTTTCAAAAATACTCCAATATACAGCAGACACAAATATTTATATATTTATATTAAATAAAGTTGTCAAAGGACGTTATAGTAAATTAATGTGTTTTTTTTATTAATGATATGAAAAATGAAATTTCACATTTATCTATTTGTTTAACATATGTTATATACGCAATGAAAAATATGCCAGTGTTTCAGAGTGTCAAGAATAACCTTTTCAATTTTAGAATGAATTGCGGATTCAAAGGCAGACAAAACGTTAAAACAATAATTTAACATACCTACTTGTTCAGATCTAAAATTGTTTATCAATTATAATGGAATTTAATACATTTGATATAACATTAACAAATTTGCAATAAGACATGTAATATTAATGTGCAATACATAGTTGTAGTGGGGTTAATTATTATTAGTAGTAGTAGTAGTAGTAGTATTTTCTTTTTAAGAATATAATTATTCTATGATACCGAGTGAAAAATACGATCTTACATTAAAATAAGCCAATGTTTTGTTTCTTTTATGCTTTTTTTCCGAGATTTATAGTATTCTAATTTATTTTCTTAATAACCCCCTTTTTCAAATTACTACGCCGCCAATCATTGAAAGAACATTTGAAAAGGTCGAAGGTGTTGGCAAAACAATTTCGGATGCTCATTGCATATAAAATATATTTCTTAGTTTTATAGCGTGTGTCCAAATATTTATTCATCTCACTGTCAGAGACCAGTCTGTTTCGCTTGAAGACATGTCGTTTTCCAGGTAATGATGAGGACCACGCTCGTTTTTTGACGCATTTTGAGATGTGGGTGGGGTAGAAAAAATATCAGTTAATCTGTAAATAGCTATGTAAATTTTCAGGGGTTTGCATGACGTATTACAACGACAAACAGTTCAAAATACATTTGAACGATGATATAACATTATATTTAGGTTCGAACAGTTGTTTACGTCTGTAATTTTTGATGGTATGAAAGCAATTGTTCGAACAGTCATCTTCAAGATCAAGAAAACATTTGAAAAACGGGATAACCATTTTTCTAATAACGGTAAGTTCTTAATTTCCAAACATATCTTTACTTAAAGATGCATTCTTGCTCCCAGATAAGACTTACCACAATTAATAATATTGTTTTAATATTCCAAAAATGATGAATACATGTCGAAAACAATGGTTCTTTTGAAGTATGTGTTTAATTTGAAATACATGAGCATAAAACACGGTATTTTACCTTATAGTATAGCATTTACGAATTACTTAATATTTGTGCGCTTTCTGCTATTAAGTACACGGTTACAATTTTGGTAATAGTAATTAGTATTTTCCATAAATGCATTACATTGTATTTAGTAAGTAGTTTAAGGTGAATCAGTCAAAATTGTTGCTTGTTATACATGTGTATGTATTGATTTTGAATAAGAGTGTCAAATTAAATTTATGTCACATTTTTTTATTTATTTTTTATTTTTTTGCCAACATGTTCTGGTTCAAAGTGAAGCTTTCTGTTCTGATCAATGGGGAATTCCTACAATATTATTGAAAAATAGTCCTGAAAGATGATATTTTTGTAGTTGTTTTTTCACTAATAAAATCCATATTTCATTGCAAAGCATGAAAGAAAAACATATCAGGTGATATAAGGGATCCAAAATTTATATTGTTTCAAATAAACATCTGCATATTTTCCCGTATATCCTTATTTACTGAGATGAATTAGGTAGGATTCTAAAACTACGCATTATATACATATACTTATCAAAAGATACTGGTTTCTTAAATTAAAATCATGTTTACATCCGCTTAAAACCAAGATTGTTGGTATTGTTGAACTAAACTTTAGTTTCCCAGCCAGGGTGGTTACATAACATAACATAATATGTTTTTGGAATCTTAAGTGAGGGAAACGTTCAGCTATTCTGAAGAAATACACTACTGATCTGCAAGCAACAAATTTACTTCAAAAATCTGCTGCACAAGGTCTACTAATGAAAATTAGAAGTTTTAAGTTTTTTTGAAAACGTAGCAGAAGTTCTGCCCGACCTTAATAATTTAAATAAACCTTTCAGTTAAGAAGCATCTCAGTCGCTTACTTCTTCTATTAGATTAAAATGTGTTGTGGCTTGAGGTTAAATTTGTTTGAACCACAACATGATTTTGAAATTTACCATACTATTATTAGTGCAATTAATTATGTGTGTAACAAACGTGTTTCTGAAAACCGAGGTTTGGAACTATGACCTAACATCGAAACATTATGTTAAGTTGTGAGTCACTTAACATCCTGCAATTTTACAAAGCATTTTATCCAACTTGTCGTAGTCATGTAGTTTATCAGTTTATAAATGGAATTCTTCAACTATGTTCAATTTTTTGATTATTTTGTAGCAAGTATTATCCTTAGGTTAAATGTTTTTAATTAACATTTGGCGGCTGGTCAATTGCACAATTAATACGATAGTGTTCAGTAAGTACTTACACCGTATGTATAGTCTTGGAAAGGTCCCTCTGTCAACGCATTCTCTATGTGTTTTACTTCTTCGTTTGAAAATATTTTTTTGTAATGTACATGAAAATGAAAGAACAAAGGTAAAATTGTTTCTAAAGAAGAACGTCATCTCAGTTGTTGTTTTTTCTTAAATTTCACGAATAGTAAGTTCTCGTGCGGTAACTGCAATCAAAATTAAATAATAAGAATAATAAATTTTGCGAAGGTTACTACGTAATAGTGAGGTGACATAAATTAAAATCTAAACGATGAAGAAAGAGTTAGGAATGAGCCCTTCTTAATCATTAAGATTTAAGCTCAGCTTAATTTACTGACGTAGTATACACCCGCTTTTTCTATTAGATTATCAACGCAAAATCGGACGCAAGGAGTAAGTATCGGATGAGTGGCAGAAGGCGGACCTTTAAACACCTGCAAAAGTTAAAATTCGTTATGATCAAGCCTTGTACTTAATGATTGAATAGCTGCAACTTGATTTGCTGAAAAGGATGATTGTATTCTAATAGATAATAAAATGTCGTCACTTTCTTTTTCACCGGAAATAACGCCATGAATACATTATTAAATACGGTAATATGACGGAGTGTGACCTCACAATTTAGAAAAAAAAATAAAAAAATCGTTAAGCTAAAACGATTTTATGTTGTTTTAATACTACCGCTCTTCAGCATTCATTTTTCGCATGAAAGGAATGAAACGATCTGATAAATATATATTTTGTTTTATATTGTAAATCAGAAAAAAATCAGTTGTTAAAAAATCTGAAACTCGTTATCATATCATACAAGATGGTGCTAAACTCGTACCGGAATTATGCAAAAAGATCGCCAAAGAATCGCTTACTAATATATCTCTTCAAAATGAATATCATTTTGTATTATATGGCGACTCATGACGGAACCATTGTATCATTTATAATACAAAGTTATTACAACAATGCACTATTACCTTACAAGGATGAACCCATTGTCATCGAATGATCTCTTCATGGTATCAGTAAGTGTAAAGTTTCCATTCTCACAACAAAACACTGAATAAGAGAATTAAAAGCTACGGACATACACACCTAACTGATTAGTTGAACACGAAAATCAACCTAGAGGAAGTAACTCGAACAAAACACGTACATCACATTTGTACCATTGAGCACTTCAAAGTCAAATTCATTTCAACGTACTCTAAATCATTCAGCCGCTCTGAAAAGTCAATAAAGTTAATACATGGTACGTTAAGGATCCGGATCTGATGCAAGTGTCGAAATGATAGAGCCTTTTTTGAATATTGAAGTTTACAGTTAGAAATAAATTTCAACAACAATGCAATGCGATTCAGTTTTCTTGAATTAAACATAAATTGCAAACTAAATTGTACCTGAATTAGTTTCAGCCATTTTGCTCGTCCTTGATAATGAACTGATTGACAATGTAAGATATAGCCGTGCGTTAAGATTTGTTTTTCCTCGATGATATATCTAATTGGGTTATCACTTTATATACACTGTATGTACACTTATCTAGAAATAAACACATGAAATAGTACATGGAGAATTAATTTAAACACTTTAAGTCTTCTTAAAGTTGTTGTTTTCTTATGCGTGGCTGATTATTAGTAACTGAACATTGACATCGCCAAAGATTTCATTTCAAATGGGATTTATTCAACTACACGTAGAACTTTGCCTTAGACAAAGAACACGTTATTTGCAAAGCTTCAAAGGCAATGAATGTCTCATTATGTAAATGTTAACTGTTTCCATATAGTACGGAACTTATTTTAGTGGACGTACAGTTCGCGCAAATAGGATTAACCTTGATACAGCGATTATGACGCAGGTACTTCCTTCCGTAAAGAGGCCTCGGAAAGGGACTGTCGTTAAACAATTTACCCAAGCGGCGAACTATATTGAATTTACGCGATATATGCATGGAATACAAAACATTTGTTGAATTCTAAGTAAGTTCGTATTTAATTTCACTCGTTGTAACTGAAAATAATGTTTTCACTCATGGCTACGGTACTCTTGACCACTCTCTGGCCACTCGTGAAATAAACACAATCTTACACTTAATTCAATAACTATCCTCTATATCTGTGAAAAACATTGTTATTTCACTGTTTCAAACAGAAATAATATCAAATTGATATTTTTCACTCTTTTGAAGTTTTAGCTCGTTCTTTGTTCCAAATCAAAAGGCAGCGCGCACAGGGCTAGGACACAATTTCCTCTTCGTCAATTACGAAATGACGTTTCGTTCCCATATAAATTGGCGCGTTTTTTTCAATGAGAGTAATTAAATAATTGTCACTCAAATATAAGGCAAATAATACAAACTGTTTGAATATAGCTCGTGATTATATCTTTTGATGATCACTCGGTGAAATATATCAAACTCTTACACAAAAACAAACATTTACCCTCCATGTTATAGCGGTTAACAAACTTCGTGTCAAATGTTAAAAATGTAACTATGCTTTCTATAATATCTTTGATAACGTTGCCAATATTGATTGTAAAATAAAAACATTATTATCATACAAATGTAAGCATACAAATCTTGTAGAAGATAATCTTAAACGATCACTATTGAACGACGTCTCGGCTTAAGCTTAGTGTTAGGAAATATGCTACTTTTATTATATATGCCTTAAAACATGTGTATATTGTAGTTTCACCTGGTATGTATAAATAACATTGGAGAGTACAAAATCATTGTTTAGGTAATATCACTTTCACGCTCACCCATAAGTTAGTGAAGTTAAAGTCAGAAGCCATTTTTTTATGCTTTTCGATAATTTATCAATTTACGTTAAGAAAATGGAACGTATCAATTTCTCTTATCATGCGGTGAAATATTGTTCGATCTGACACCAAACGTCATAAAATATTCGTTATTTATTGTTCATCTCGTGAAATTTTCCGTCTTCCGGGAATGTTTTCCAGATTTTCGCCATAAATCGTATTTCCTGTCATGTCTGTGAAGTTCGTGCAATCCAGGACGGCAGAATTTGGCACCTGTATGATATAAATTTAAATTAAAAAAATGGCCGGATGATACAGGTAGCCATTTAAAACATGTGACTGTGCGAGCAGGTTTGATTGTAAGATTGCTTGCAGGTGATGTCTGGTAAGTTTGTGAAACCCGGACGGCAGAACTTGTCACCTTTAATATATACAATTAATATTAAAACCTTATGGGAGCATTTGGAGTGACCGGATAAAACAGGTGTCTATTTAAAACAAGGTACTATACGAGCAGATTTTACCGTATAACTGCTGTGATGTCAGTGATGTGCATTTATTCCATGATGGAATAATTTGACACCTTGAAAATAGGAATTTAAATTGAAAACTGTATGGGGGGTATTTGAAGTGGCCGGATGATAGAGATGGTCCATTAAACAAGTTATCGTACGAGCAGGTTTTACCGTATAACTTCTGTGATGTCTGTGATGTGCATTTATTCCATGATGGAACAATTTGACACCTTAAATATAGGAATTTAAATTTAAAACTGTTTGGGTGTAATTTGAAGTGGCCGGATGATAGAGATGGTCAATTAAACAATTGACCGTACGAGTTGTTTTGACTTTTGATTGCCGGTCATATGTGTGAAGTTTGTAAATTCAAGGACGAAATAATTGGGCACCACCTTAGGTAAAGTTATTTAAATTTTAAATCGTACAGGAGGATTTGTAAGAGTGGCCGGATGACAAAATGGTCATTCAAAACAAGAGACCGTACGACGAGCAGGTTTGAGTGTAAAACTGCATGCCTGTCATGTCAGGTTGGCAATAATTTGACACTTTAAAAAGATATATTTCCAACTTATCAAAACAGCATATAATAAACACTTATTTACTTTTAGCTAAAAAGATGCTGTCATATTTAACCAAAAACACATAGTGACCGTGGCGGAATACAAGGTCAATAACTATTGTGCAGTCAGTATGAACTACATAGCTCACAGCTAATATGTAAATAACTATTTCATAACATGGATTCACATGATATTTAACGAAATCACTTGAAAAACTGTTTCCGGTTAATAGATAAACAGGTAAGTATGTCGTATTAACCTGTCTTCTAAATTTGGTCGAAATTTAATCAGTGACGGTTTATTTATAGATGATGTAAAATTGAAAAAAAGAAGAAATCCAATTCAACACTATTTGTTTTGAGTTAATAGTCAGCTAAATATCATGCTTATGAAAAGTGTAAGTATATTACGCCAGTATATCAGTGGGCCAAGATAAGATAAATGCAAGCATAATACAGAAACTGGGATTTCAATTATACCATTGTTCGTAGAAAATGTCAAGATATTACAAAATGAAAGAGTCTGCACCAAAAATTTCTCTTTTCTTGTTGAATGATTACAATGAACATCATGTAATCACCCCATGTCCCCGCTTGTCTTTTGCTGTCTTTTGCTTGTCAAATTTGTTATAATTCACAGTAACTACCTTACATTGTCTGAAATTTCCCTACCTTTTCAAGTTTGGTGTAATGAGGATTATCGTGATCCCATATCGGGTCATTGACAGCTCTATTGTAGGCACACAGTAAAGCCCATCTTCTTTTCCCACTTGTGTTGGCGCTACTGCAGTGAAGGAGGTTGCAATGAAAGAAAAGTGCGTCGCCTGAAATATAAATACACACTCTAAAGCTTGACTTTGTCATTATAAAACACACATATTAAAGTGCCCAGGAAAGCCCATTTCCTTTTCCAAAATTATGTTGGCAAATTTCTCAATGAAATAACACTTCATCTCCTGAAATAAATTAAACAATACAAATGTTTGACTTTGTTGTAACAGCACACTTTAAGTGCATAGAAATACCCATCTCTTTTGGTCACTTGTGTTGGCGCTGCATATTTTTTATATTTGTGCAGAAAAAAAGTCCATTTTACATATACTGTAAAGCATATTTTCATTAAAGAAAAGAGTTCCTTATGAAAACATATAAGCGGAATAGGTAGAGTTATTTTTTCACCATTAACGAAATTCCTACTCAGTGACCTCTCTTTTTTATTATAGCCTTAATTTAGCAAAATATTATTTTTGAAAAAAAATGCAAAACTCAAAACAAACTTTTATGAATGTTTTAATAAAATTAAGTTGGTTATACGTTTGTTTTTAGTGTTGAAAAAAATCAGGAACATTTTAAGTTTTTGAATGTAACGTGATTTGGGTCATAAAATTAACGTAATGTAATGTACAATACTTCCACTGTTACACAAATGAAATTCCACGTATCCCGACAAGACTAGTGACATTTCCATGACACATACTGATAATTACAATTATCGCTCGTTGTGATTTTTGCTGCCAAACAATAACACGTTCTAGCTTTGAGCATAACAAAATTGAAAATCAAGTTTTTAAAAAGGGATATATACCGTTACTTAGTATTGTTTGATTCTAGCAGTATTAAACCTGGTTTCATTTCGATATACTTCAGCGGAAAATGTTTTCGTTTTTCCTCAACCCTGTTTATATCTGCTCCCAGTTGCGCGGCAATTTTCAGGTTCTCAATACGGCCGCTCTTGTGTGATCCTGGTAACACCTAAAATACGATACTTAGAAAGGTATTTTCGTTGTTATTCATGTGATTTTCGTTGTTATTCATGTGATTTTCGTTGTAATTCATGTGAAGTATAATTTCTAGAGAACAATTTGGTATACTATGAAATTCAACTATGCGTAGGGAAATACTATGTAAATATAATGTACCAAACACAATATTACAAACAAAGCTTTTGACCATTAAAACAGAAGGGTTGTCAATTTCATCCCTGTCGTCAACAAAAATGAAACCTGCAATTATTGAACGCACATTTATTTAACAAATTTATATATTGTTACTAGTCATCACAATTCAACATTTTTGCTGATCGGGCGGTCTAGTATCAAGCGTGTTAGTTGGTCGATTACCTTTCTGCATTGTATATAAATATTTTGAACAACACCATTTGCCGATTGTTCCACCGCATGTGAATTTCGTGATAAATGACAGCGTTGTTAACTTATAAACGTAAAATAATTGATGCTCTACTCATACATTAAAATAAATAAAGTACAGTATTTTTTTTTCAAACAGACAAACAAACATTAAGACAACGAAGGACATACTGCGTCTTAAAAAAACAAACTATGAAATAGGAATGTACTGAGTATGTCTGAAACGTGTGTTATGAGCGACAAGTCAATATTGTAGTTTTATTTTTTTTTTGTATTGAATATTTGTCTAAATCGGATATATATACAAAAAGTGGTGTTTTAATAATGTAATATACCTGCAGGCAGCTGTTTTCCTTGCCGTAGTTATACCAATATCTGAATGTATTGGAAAAAGTGATTTCGATTAAAATTTACCTATACACAGAGTGTGTCTATAAATTGAATTAATAGCAAATTACAATCAATTCTAACGCAATTTGCAATATATAATTACTTAAACACTGCATTCTCTAGCAGCTATGATTAAACGATTTATATAATAACCTGATAGCATGCTATCTGTTTGGCAACATCGGTTTTTGTACGTTGTTTGGCTTTGTGCTGACCTTGGCTTGGTGCTATTGGGTTGGCCTCATGTTGGATTTTTGTCGGTTTGATGTTTCTGTGTTGGCTATGACTGCGTGGTATAAGTTAGATTAATGTAGTTTTTCGTTGCATTATTGGCTGTGTGTATGCGTTCGTTGAGTAACATTTGTTTGGTCCAACGTTGGTTTTTCGTCGGTTTTCTGGTCGTGTGTATTATTGACTAAGTAACATTGGGTTGGTCCAAAGTAGGTTTTTCGGTGGTTGGATGGCTGTTTGTTTGCCTAACTAAATGACATTTAGTTGGGTAGACCCAGGTTTATTCGTCGGGTGAGCCTGTATGAAGGCATTCCCTGCTAGTCATTATGTTCGTCTAACGTTGGTATTTCGTCGTTTGGTTGGCTCAGTGGTGGCTTCGGCTTAGTGACATATGGTTTGGCTAACATGATGTTTCGTCCATTGGGTGGATGAGTGAAGGCTTTTGCTGAGTAACATTTGTTTGGGCCAACGTAGATCTTTCGTTAGTTGTGGCTTAGAAGCTTTTGCAAACTTAAATCTTGTTTGTCCAAATTGTTTTTTCGTCGTCGGTTGGTGTGTATGCGGCGGCTGAGTGATATTTGGTTTGGCAAATGCAGCTTTTTTGTTGCTTGGTTGGCTGTGTTGGCGTTGGTTGAGTTGCATTGGACTTGAATAACTTTTGACAAACCGTGGCAATATATTATAGGTGGGCAAAGAAAACAAGTCGGCATGTCGACGGACAATGATGACAAAGTTGTAAATAACTGCAGGGCTATTGTTTTCAAGGCTATGAGGTCAGAGGTCAGAATGTATTATATAATGTCCTCAATATGTGCACATACAACTATTATTGAAGATAACGTTGTCTTTGATTGGCAGGTTTCTATCCACAATGCAAAACAGATGAAGTTGATACAACTGATTTTTACAAGGCGAAAATAAAGGGGATGACTAAAACTAAAACAGACAGTTGACGGGGACATGGATAAAGAACAACAAAACATACCAAACTAACATATACAAACATGCTCGGCGTCGGGTCAACTATGGGCTATCGTTATATTTAAGATTTTGCTAATGGCATAAGTACATTATGACGTTAAACAAATTGTGGCTAGATGAACATGACATAGGTTGCACAACGTCCACTATCTGATTATATATTGAGTCGATTTAATCAAAGATTATTATTAACGGTATTAATATATATTTTTCCGTTATAAATAAGGTAGATAGAC
Organism: Mya arenaria; assembly: GCF_026914265.1. Classification (NCBI taxonomy): domain Eukaryota; kingdom Metazoa; phylum Mollusca; class Bivalvia; order Myida; family Myidae; genus Mya; species Mya arenaria. The sequence goes on from NC_069138.1 coordinate 22,079,395, forward strand.
GTTCAGTCAGTCAAATGAATTGTGAAATGTAAAGTGATTGTCCGAAATCGCCAGTTATGTGGTTGCGTCTAAAATGGGAAAAGCATGTTACTGCACTTTGGAGGATGTATTACACACACGCTTCACGATTAGGAAGTTGAACAAAATCATGGAAATGAGGTATTGACAAGTGTGGACCTAGACGTAGTACGACCATCTGTATATTTACCCGTAATCTTGATGCCAGATATGCTTGCCTCCAATCTTAGCTAGCTTTTTCATGAGCTGGAAATGATTTGTGAATTTGAAATTATTCTATATGGGTTCCCTATAGTCCGATTTATGCAATGAGCTATGGATGCATTTTTATATTCACAGATTTTGCTTAATTCATGTTTGAGGTAATTTACATAAATATATAAAAGATAATGATAGTGTAATTCGAGTCAAAATTTCGCAATAGGTGTTGGAGCGTCGAACCCGTAGTTGTCAGTATCCAAGGTTACAAGGTTATTGCTTCAATCAATACTTGATTTAATTATTTGTTTTGTGTATACACCGTTATTATGGTCCATGCACAGAAATCTTTGCACTTATAAAATTATTTGTAAGTCGGTGCTATATGCTCTTAGTATAACTATCCTGAAAATGTTCATTCCTGTAACGCCGTATTTTGCGAGTTTAACTCAAAACGACGGAAACTCCTACTGGCCTACTTGGGTTTTTATTTGGCGGGTTTTGGTATAAATTGTCGTCAGGTGTAAATTAATTAAACTCGGTTTGTCCAAGTATTGCGTCACCCGCGTACACGTAAATAAGTAAGATACCGTCATTGGTTATTGAGGAGGAGTTTACACCGTGGTCGTGGACCATCCAATGATATATTCACCTAAATCATTAGTTTAAAAGTTTTTGGTTAAATGATCTTGAAAATAATTATCCTGAAAAAACTCGTCACTCAATTTCACTTGTTTCAACTAAAAGCATTATACTTTAAAATGTTATTATTATGTCAAAAAGTTATTTTTTCAATGTCTTATTTGTATCATATCATGCTACTGAATCGACGTAATGTGCTACTACACACGTGGCTTTGCTTTCAACAAAATCGCTTGTTGCCATGTATAGAACTGTATGTGGTTCATCACGTGACACAGTCCCGATCAGTAAAATCGTATAATTTACGAAGCACATAACACTCCTGTTCATATCGTAACTCTTGTGTCATACCTTAAATGTACTTTTATACTTCAAAGTATCTTTATTTTAGAGTATATATACCTTGTCACAAGTACCAGCAACTTTTTCACATCTTCCGACCATACCAGTGACGTCACTCACTGCCGGGATGTTGCCAATATATCATATGAGCCTCACCTCCATCACCATCAGCAACCTTGGTATTGAACACAAAGTTTAAATTACTGCTTTTCATACCTTTATTTCGTGATTGATTATTTAGTTATTGATTCCAAGTGAGCTACTAGCCTTACTGTAAACTGAGATTCGGGACTGTGACATTTCCTCAAACTCAAGTTTTGCTAAGCTTATCAGTTAATCAGATGGATAAAACAACAATATGCTACTATTTATTTACCGAATATTATCCTCATAAACGTCAACTGATTATTTGATTGACAATTAGGCTGTTCAATTGTAAGAATTAATATGTGTTCAGTAAGTACGTACATCATATCTTTACTCATGGCTACCACTCTCTGACTCCTCGTGAAATAAATTACGATCTTACACTGAAATCAATAACTGTCCTCTTTATCAGTGAAATAAAATTGATATTTCACTGTTTCAAACAAAACAATATCAAATATCACTCTTTTGAATATTAAGCTCGCTCTCTGTTCTAAATTAAACGCCAGCTTGCACAGGGCTAGGGCACAATTTCATCTTTGTCAATTCCAAAATGGCGTTTCGTTCGCATATAAATTGGCGCATACTTCCATAAGTGTAATTAAATAAATCTTAACTCAAAGGATAGGCAAATAATAAAAAGGTAAAAATTGTTTGAATATATCTCGTTAATATATCTTGTGTAGCTCACTCGGTGAAACATATTACACTCTTACACAAAAACAAACAATTATCCTCTGTTATAGCGGTAAATAAAACTGCGTGTCAAATGTTGAAAAATAAAAGATAACCATGGCTTCTATAACATCTTTGATAATATTGACAAAATTGTAGCATTGTTGTTATAAATTGAAAAGTAGACTGTTAGATAATTTTGAGCAGAGTGGACTAGGTTGGCTATTTACACGTTGTACATTCACGTTGACATGATATGTAAAACATGTATCTATATATAGACGATGCGCATTGTACAAGTCTTGCTAACATGTCTGTTCTGTTCTGTTCATACAGAACCACTTCCTAAAACTTGGAAACAACGAAACCAACTATATTTAAATAGCATTTATTTTATTTATTCAATAAGTATAGCATAAGTAGAGATAAAATACATTTGAATCGGCGGTTTGAAAATAAATGAATATGGCGAAAGTATGTATACTCTGAACTTGAAATTATAATATAACATATTTCTAATGGTATTTTTTAATTATATTGCCGTTAGCACCACTCGTGCTGAATAAAAGGCCTTATTGTTGAGCACTTTATTTCAATCTCCACATCAACACAACACCAGTTCATCATACATGATAAGGTCAACAAACCATAGTTGATATCAATAAGGTATTACCACAGACAGTGTATTGATAGTGAATTAGGAGCTCATATACATATACTTCACTGTGTGTATGGCACGTGATAAATTTCTTCATAAGTGCTACGTCGAAAGGCTATTATTTGCTTCAAGTGAAGACTTTAAACAAAGATAACTTCAACATTTATGTCCACAATTCTAATTAAAACATAGCGAAGTCTACGCCGCTAATCTAGCCCCGCCATAGGCATTTCACTTAAGTTTGATTGAGAATTTGGTTTCTTAAATTACTCCGATAAAACTCTACGTATTGCGGATCACTGTCGACACATTAATTTACAAACAGGTTCATCAAAGTGTTTGAGGAAGCTAATCACATTATCAAACTCCGGTTGTAAAATAAAGTGGCATAGACCGATGTTTGTTTCATTTACAATGGTGAACAAATAGAACAGTAATCTATGCTCTAAGTCATCATTCGAATCAAAATTTTGCCTTCCGACCAAGCATTTATGACGAAATTTATCACGGAGTATACACACACTGTCATCATTGATAAACATTTGTACAAAAACATCAATGTCGAAAAAAAGGTAACAGGATTTAGTTACGGAAATGGTACGGTTAGGGAAAATTCTTAAAATAATATTATAATTCACTTAATAAGTGCGATGGAACTCCAGATAAACAAACATTTAATAGACTGAATATGTTGTGATTAAAAAACAAAATGTTGCAAAGAGGATCCTATAAGATTACATGAAAACTAAACAGTGAGGTCCTTTCAAATGTCCATGTAGGCTGGGTGAATCTGACATGATTAATCAGCTCAGGTTACGCTATAATTCAACTGTATTCAAGGTTGAACTAATTGTTAACCTTTAAGGCACTTTTATGTTTTAAAACGGAGAGGGAGCTCTTATATTTTTTATTTACAGAAAGTTTTTAGTTCAGGGGTGAATACTTTAAAATGTGTTAACATGGCAAATCTAGCATTGTACAACACAATAATTCATTTATTTTCTTTATTTAAGAGGAATGCGTGTAGTTATTATCCGGCTGAAAACTGTACAATATTTCTCACAAAAAGGTGGTTAAAATGACACGAAACTCATCCAGATCTTTGAATTTAAATTATCCTGACTCGCATTTACAAAACACAAATATTTTTTTTTTTCATATTCATGTAATTGCATATGAATATCATACTGAAATATCAAACACGTTCCTTACATTGTTCCTTTTTATAATAACGACATCGTATGCAAATTTAAGCAATATTCTAAAAACACCACTGATTGAAAATGGTAAGATTCTGGTGCGTAATAATTGTTACTTCATTCATTATTTACGATAAATTCCGTTTCATGTTGTATTCATAAAAACAGTAACTTTCTATCCACTTCTTAAAACTTAATGTATTACCTATGTAATAACATGAATACATTGGCATTGTTCATTCACGCAGCCAATCACAAGTGCGCTATGACACGTGATCGAACATGAATTTTGTATCGGGATGGTGACACTTGGCACTACAGCAAATCCCAATAGCTGAGCAATAGATATAAATGTACATGACATTTGAATAGTAATGTGGATCATCCGGGTCACCATAATGAGAAGCGAGTGTGCTAACAAATGCGCTGACCGGACAGCCCGGGTCACCTTGATGAGAAGTTAGTGTGCTAACCGATGCGCTTACCAATGCGCTAACCGGAAAACCCGATTCACATTGATGAGAAGCAAATATGTTACCAAATGCGCTGACTGGGCAGCCCGGGACACCTTGATGAGAAACAAGTGTGCTAACCAATGCGCTGACCTGGCAGCGCGGAACACCTTGATGAGAAACAAGTGTATTACCCAATGTGCCGACCGGGCAGCCCGGGACACTTTGATAAGAAGCAAGTGTGCTAACCAATGCGCTGGCCGGACAGCCCAGGACACCTTGATGAGAAACAATTGTGCTACCCAATGTGCTGACCGGACAACCACGGACACCTGAGAGAGAAGGTAGAGTGCTAATCAGTGCGCTGACGGACAGCCCGGAACACCTTGAGAAACAAGAGTGATACCAATGCGCTAACAACTGCGTTAACCGGCCATCTGGGACGCCTTGGCGAGATTCGAGTGCGCAAACTAACGCGCTAAACGAACAGACTGCCGCTTTGGTGAGAAGCGAGTACGCGAACCACATCGCTAACTGAACAATCTTTGACGCTTTGATGATCATTCGAAGCCATTGCGTTAACCACTGCGCTAACCAGACAGTTGTTAGAAATGAGTGCACGAAGTATAGAACTAACCGGACAACCTGGGTCGCCCTTCGAAGACATTGCGTTTACCTCTGCGCTGACCGGGCGTCCGAGGACGCATTGGAAAGAAATGAGTTCGCTTATCAAAACACTATCCGGACAGCCAGGAACGCCTTGGTGAGATGCAAATGCACTTACCACGTCGCTTACCGGACAAGTCGGGATGTCTTTTTAAGAAATGAGTGCGTTTTTTTGCGGCAAAAACCTAAAAACCGAGGCGTGTTATTGAGAAACTAGTGTGCGTTTCACTGCAATAACCGGCAGACAACCCAGTGCGATATTTGGGAAGACAGTGCACTTGTTCAATGCAAAACCCGACAACCCAGTGCGGGTGCGCTATCCACTTCGCTAACCGGGCAACCAAATACGCATATATATATATACTATGAATATATCCTTACAAAACGGGGTTATGTTCAATTAGGGCTTACATAACGATTGATTAGGACTGAGTATTTAAATCTAAGCAAAGATTCTTTTTCAACATCAGTGTTCCATACCGGCTTTGTAAATGGTGCTTTTCTGAACATGCCAGTCGGATAATCATTCCTTACACACACTTCTATACGTGAAAGCGGATATTGGTCGGATAATCGTCCCCTACGCACACTTCTTGATTTGAAGGCGGCATATTGGCCGGGTACTCGTCTCATATGCACTCTTTTTGATATAAAGGAGGCATATTGGTCGGGTTATCGTCTCCTACGAACTCATTTTGACATGAATGCGGATATTGGTCGAATAATTGTCCCCTAAGCACAATTCTTGAAATGAAGAAGGATATTGGTCGATTAATCGTCCCTTACGCACTCATTTTGATATGAAGGCAGATATTGGTCGAATAATCGTCCCCTACGCCCTCTTCTTGATATGAAGGCTGATAATTAGGGGCCAGGGCGAAGGAAGAGTAGTTTAACACTAGATTTCCCTAATGTATCCCTTATTTTTTTAATTCTAGGAACTTGAGTAATTATGAAGCTTGTGGATATTGTGAAGGTTATGGAAAAAGTATAAAATTACGCAAAACATAATCGTAATCACAGCATTGGGCATTAGTTTTTATATGGTTAACACAGGTCGGTGGTATACCGTTTGGGGTATTTCCTCCGATTTGCTGACTACGGCATAACCTAGCAGAGTAACATTGTGATCAAATATCTCCTCATAATAATAATTATGCAATTTACCTTTGTCTCGGTTTAATATTGTATGTGCAATGGAAATGCAACGTGTTCGAAATAGAATGTGCAATTCCAGTATTATATACATTAAGATTTTATTAATGGAAAGTGTCTATCGATATGCATGTCTAGTAATAAATCAGTATTTGTAAGGAAAACGTGAATTAATAAATGTCTGGTTAATTGGTGTTATTGCTCTTGTCGTTAAGATTGGTGAATAGGTCGTGTACTGTAATTGCGTTTATATTTGCATGAGTACGTCCGTTATTTTTATTATCGAGGACTTATCGGTTAGTTCGAACCGTTGGGATACGAATGCAGTTACTAGTTTTCTCCATTTTACTTACAGTTTCAGAATTTTTTAGGTCCCAGTGATTTTAACTAACCGTTTAACAAACGATACAAGACCTATTCGCCCTTAACTCGCACAAATTATTTTAATGCACTTTAATAAACATAAAACAAAATAGTATTGGCATATTGAGGAGAAACGCTTGCTTACAATTCGTTCGTATGCTTAAATAGTATAGTTGAGATATTCAGGGCCATGGATTTCAGGAAATGCGAAACAGCGGCGGGGTAGCCCGAACCTCTATTTGGCAATGCAAAACAGTGATGGGGTAGCCCGAACCTCTATGGGACTATGCAAAACAGCAACGAAGTAGCCCAAACCTCTATGGGACTATGCAAAACAGCGACGGAGTAGTCCAAATCTCTATGTGGCATTGCAAAACAGCGACGGGATAGCCCGAACTTCTGTATGACAATGCAAAACAGCGACGGGGTAATCCGAACCTATATTTGACAATGCAAAACAGATACGGGGTTGCCCGAACCTATATTGGGTAATGCAAAACACCGACAGGGTATCCCAAGCCTCTATGTGTCAATGTAAAACAACGAGGGTAACCCATTTTTCTACTGGACAAAGCAGAACAACAACTGGGTAGTAAATGTGGCAATGCTAAACAGCGAAAGGGTAGCCAAAACCTCTATGGTGATACTCTGGTTTTCAGTGTAAGTAGAAAAATAGATACTTTGTTGGTCATTCCTTATTCAACTTTTTAGTTGCATACAATAATTCCACAAATGATGCAATTCTTAAATAAACACAAGCTAAGTTTTCTAAAAATCTAATTTCGAACTGTACTCGTTAATTCACTTTAAAGCGAATGTAACGGACAACTAGAAAACTAAAGGTATCTGAACTTTAAGTAGACACAAATATAAACATAAACATCGGTACACAAAACTAAAAAATAAGTAAATTACGAAACTCCCACCTTTAAGGTGATATAATGAACTATCATACACTACAAACATTTATAAAACGATACTATGATATATATGAAATTAAAACCAGAAAAAAAAATGCTAAATATAAATAATAAACCACTCTCACACGCATAACTTCAGTATCATACAATTCGATCCCCATTGACGTCAACACATAGTTGAAAACCTATTTAGGTATTCTGATAACGACAACAAGAAACGCCCACATACCCCCCCCCCCCCGAAACTCAAAAACAAAACAACTAAGAACAACAACAAACATACAAACAACAAACAAACGAATACTACATGACTTTGCAAAATGTAGGTACAAGGGTCTCCTTAGACCATTCTGTACCATTATTAATCTTTCCACTGCAAATTGAGTTAAAAAATGTATTTAAGTGTGACGATCATGGGAATCACACAGAATATATTTTATGAATCAAATGATAATAATACTAAAACATGTTTTTACACTTGTTTTCTGTAAAAATCGAAAGTATAGTAGAAGAAATTAAAAATATTCGACATGAACGTTGATCATATACAAAACAAATATCAGAAGCCCAAAACCTATCCGTTCATAGACGCTAAACATAAAATGATTTGGTATGACCTAATAGCTGGACAATATAGACAACTTTTTAAACGCTTAAATAAAGTTCTTTTGAATATCAAAGTGTATTCGCAAGTTTGCACCAACTGTAAAATGTTTATGGATTATTAGGGATTATGAACTGATGTGCGATGTGGTGTACATAGAGGATCTCAAATGAGTGTTTATTTTGTATCGAATTTATTAAACGAGTTCATTTTAAAACGATAAAAACGAGTTTTTATCGTTTTTAAATGACGAGTTTAATAAATTTGATACAAAAAAGCACGAATTTAAGATTCTATTTATAATATAACTCATTTACGGTACAAATCTAGGTCAATGTTTCTTCAATACACTTCTCTTGTCATAGTGCGAAGAATTTACATTGTATATTATTAGGATGCTTCATCCGCAGGAAAGAAAATAGCCCGACATATAACAATTTTACTAACAATACAAAACATAAATCATGATTCAATTATCAACCGATTTTCAATGGTTTCACTTAAAAACAACAAAAATACATATTTTAATCAAATCAATAAAAATAGCAATGTCATAAGTGCGTGGCGTCATAAGTAATCACGCAAGTGTGAACATGTCATTTGGCGGTTGAAGTTTAAAAAAAAAACATAAGTCAGCGTCACAGTCGCTTTCAATAGTGCGAACTCGCTTTGTAGCTGGTCGATTACAGCATGGATTTATGTCATTTTAATGGATGTGCACAAAGACAATACTTCAGTGAATTCGAACTACGTAAATGTTGTAAAATCCACCAGAAAAAGTATGATTCCATGTGGAATTAGTGACAGTGTGTGAACTTGAGCATTAATGGCGAACAGCCTGAGCATTTTGCAAGGTAGTAGACAGGTTGTTTTTTTACTGGAGTACAGGATGCTGAACATTTCCTCGTGTTGATTTGGATTTATGTGGCTATCGTTGTTTATAGATACAATGTTCGTGTGTACCGATGTTTGCATAATCTGGTTCGCAGGAACATTGTTGTCATTCAATTTCTGGACAAGGTATTTTCTGGCGCTGTGATCAGGGAGGTGTTTGTTTGGATTAAGCCCAGCCTTCTTCAGCATTTGTTTCATCGTGGAGCTGAATTTTTGACACCGACATGATTTCTTTTGAAACATCGTTTCTAATGTTTGACAGTCCGTATGAATACATTTTTCTGTGATACGGTTACCTAATTTGCATAGTTATTAAATTAGTGATGTATGACAATTATTGCATGGGGTTATATCACTCCTGCGCCGTATGTTATGTTATAATGCAACATATGGCTTGGGTATGCATTACCCCATTAACGGATAGTTGTTCGGCATTTCACAACCTAATCCAGACGGTTGTTCTTGAACATACTTGTAACTTAAGACCGGCTCATCATTTTAGTGGTTAAATCAATGACACCAGTGTTTAAATTCCTTGCATATTCAAAACAAAGAAATATTTGTTGAATAACATAACTTTTGCTGCCTTCATAATACACTCGAGAGGTTTGGAAATTGTAAGTGCCCGAACGTATATCTAAGCAATTAGAAGACAAGAACAGACGTTGACAGCGTTACGCTTGCCATTGATGTCATTAAAAAGTCTAACTCATAAAGAGGGTGATGTTTCCTTTTTAATGTTGCTTCCGATTAACCTCTATTCCAGATTGCATTAAGCTTGTCGCCGCACTAACATCACATGACACTAAGTTAATGCCACATCAAGTGCAACTGTTCATAATGTATGCTGATCAATGTATTGATTAACCTTCTTTCAACTTGTAAAAATACACGAAAAGATCTACTCCCGGAAAACGCAAGTCTTTATTAAACGGAGGCGTCGTTTGCTCAAGAAGAGTGCGTCCAGTAGATATAATTTAAATATGGTATAAAGAAGCTGTTTGATCGGAAAGTACTTTATCCCGTTGCAAAGTAACATTTCGACCGGCATTTTTTTGCTTAGATTGATATTTGAAATCGCCATTTTAAAGGTTTAAATAAAATAGTTTTGAAAGCATTTATTCAAAGAGCAAAACAATATTGCATACGTTCAAGGCCATTTAGACAGAACACTGTATTCCAACTTACATAGCATATTACAAAGTTGTGAAAAATAAACATAGTTTATTATGAAATCAAATTCAATATTACAGCTTTATGACTTCTTTGAATTGTAAATTAAATAAATATAAATGATGTTTACGTGTCAAAATAATAAACAAATTGGAATTTCAAACAATATCTTTCACCGCTATATATTTAATATACAAATAGAAAATGTTTACGTGTCAAGTAAAAAATATTGTCTTTATAGATAATTAAATAGCGTTGAATAATATTGAGTGTTCAAATTACTAAAGAGTGTCAAATATTATTTACAACATTATTTTTGGACAATTTTAGTTGAAATCGTTATACAATTCATACCAAATTATATATAATTGCATTAAAACATAACAAATCAAACTATATATTCCAGTAACATATCGATTACGTATGTCAACTATTATTGGTAGTTATTACCGGATTCCGAAAACCGAACCTTGCTTAGTTCCAGGTCTAGTTCACTGCATTGACCTATTTAATTCAAGCTACAAAATGAAACATGTGTGGTGATAAAACATAAATTCAACTTGTTTTGATCATATATATGGGTTGATGGTTAGTTTTTGAACGTGTTAATGAGTGCACTCTAAGAGGATTTATACACTATAATACACACTAATATAGTGCAAACTATTTCTAAACACTTGAATATACGGGTTTAACTAGTTCTAAGCATTTGCAGAATAGAAGTAGATGCCAATTTGCACGTCAGACATGAACTCATATATGTGTTATTAGAATTTTAACGAGCAACCTTGTATAATATATTATAAATTTTAGTTTGATAGCAAACGAATTTACTTACGTTTTAGATGGTTGAATCAGAAAATGATTTCACTTTGTACATATGTCAATATAAAGTTAAGTGTGCGATTGTGAACAAAATGATGAATATACAATTTATAACATTTATTGAATCCGATTCCCCGTGGAATATTATAAAGTTCAGTTCTAGCAAATAAAAAAAACAACACCTGTATATTTAAAAATTAAGCATAGGAAATATATTTATATTTTTAGAACTGAATAATTATTTACATTTATTTACACAAGTCCTTTGTCTCTACTGCTAACGTTATAATCAGTCAACGATATTGTTTACAATATATTGTTTTTATATTCACAATATCGGTACATGTTTCTTAACACTGTCTTCGTTAGCTCAATACTATATATATAGTATAATAGCACATACATACACCATAAAGGTCAAAATGCTATGAGAATTTTAGGACAACCGATATATTTACATAAATCACAATAGTCAAACTGTAATGAGAGGTTTGGAAAATTTAAAACGATATTATATTCTTCTAAGGAATACAAATTAACATGCATGTTCAGATTGGGACAATACTACCGACGGGCATGAGAAAAATGTTGTTAGATTTAAATAAATGAATACTTAACGTGTGTCAGATATTCAATTAGTTTTGCATTTCACAATTCAGATATACCTAGTTCGACCTTTCTTTTTTTCAAAAAAATCACTCCAAACATCAAAGGTGATGCTAAATAGATTGTAGAAAACCCTTGTTGATAAGATGACCAAATAAACAATGACCAAAATAAAATTAAAAAAAACACAATTATCAATAATGGTTTCTGTTATGTCAACAAAGCTGTCGTTGTCAAAACAATAGCAAAATAAGATAGCTACACATCATAAATAATTACATGTATGTAAGTTACATAATACAATTATCGTATTGTTTCAGTTTTTCATCTTGCAACAAGCATGTTTAAGTTTGCAACGTTTATTCTTGTTTTAACCTTTTGACTTCACTCGATGTTTCCCCTTCTTCAGCGTTTCTCTTCTGTGCTCGTTTTAGTTCTTCATTTTCTGCACGTAAACTGATGACTTCATTTTGCAAAGCGGCAATTTTGTTCTCGACATCAGCAACTCTTGCCAAAACAGCGTCTTCCGCCTCCCTTTGTATTGTGGGTTGTTCTTGACCAATGTTTGCTGAAAAACAATTTATTTCGTGAAGGTTTTGTCTTCAGAGCTCGTTCCTGTGATGTCTATTGTAGTACCACTAGCTCCAACTTAAAATGAGTTTAAACCATTTTATGTATTCGTTGCATCATCATAAAAATGTTCATTTCATCTTAATGTGTGCAGTGTCAATCAAATTGTATTGTTTAGTACATAACGATGCAGACACAAACATGCCAGTAAATACAAATGCTAAACTTAATAGTTATTCGCGACAAATTGCGATTTTGTTTAACAAGAAGGTTTGATAATTGCCAAACAGTAACTATATGCATGCGTTAGCGTAAGATATAAACATGCTACAGAGAGATGTCTTAAAACATTCAAAACATGAAAAATGTATTTGGGTAAGAGAAAACACTTCATTCCAGCTCGTCAATGTTTTCAATAGCAAAACCGACCCACAAATACAATTAATTCTCATATTGCTTATGTACCCTTTATGGTAAATGTTGATGCTTGGTAACCACATTTTATTTTGGTATCGGTTGAAAGGGTTTTGCTTGCTGGTTACTCATATGTTAAATAAATCAACAAGATGACATTATACTTCAAGTAGATTTAATAACAGTTTGTTTACGTGCTCTATATTTCAACTGAAACCGGACATGAACTTAACTATTTTGCTTTCTTCAAAACTCTCAAAACTGTTTGTAAAATTTTGTTCTGTTGTTTTCACAGTTGTTATATAAACACAAAACCCTTCTAAATGATACCAACATAATATGTAACATGGGATCAGCAGGCATTGTAACTTCACATATTTACGGGTCGGATTACTTTCTTATTCAAAATAATTAGATGCACATGTACATGTATATCAAACATAATGTAATGAACTTTTAACTAATAACTAAATCATGCATTTGTGGAAAATATTAATTGCTGATAACAAAATTGTAATTGTGTATTTAATAGCTAAAAACGCAAAAATATTAATCGTCTTATAAGGTAGAAATACCTTGTTTTGTACAAATTTCTTCCAAATTAAACTCGTTAACCTTCATAAGAACAATTGTTTTCGACATTTATTAATTCATTTTAGTATATTATTATATGTATTTTATATTGTATTAATAGTGGTAAATTTTACTTGGGAAGAATTTGCATTTTTAAGATAATAGTAGTGGAATAGAAATAGATCATCATATTTACCAAATCTAAGAGCAATGCCTTTCCAGTCGACTGTAATCATGTCACCATATTTAGTGGAAGCATCGTCTATTATCATCAAAATATCTTTCAAACTGGCTTCCAATGGCGGCATCGTACCTTTTCGCAGCATGTGATATATTTGATTTTGCATGCCTTTGTGGTCATGTTCAATATGGTCAAGTTGTGCTTGACTCAAGCACAGACTTTCCCCCAAGTATCTTCTTCCATTACCAATGCAACTCGACAGATGATTTAAATCGTCGTTTGAAGGCTTTTGACATCCATCTATGTCACCTTTAAAAAAAAAAACCTATGCATTTACTAACTTTCAATGCAGAAAAAAGCTACGCAAAATACATTTTTACCGCATGTTTTATTCATGTCGAATTGTTTGTTAAGATGTAACTGTACTCAGCAAGTTAAAATTCTGTGATTTTAAAATATTTGTTTTAGTAAAATGTTAAAATTATTGAACGAAAAATACTGGCACCAACTTTGAGATTGGATGCACTGAGGCATCAAATAGACAATGACAGTATACCTCCTTAGCATTAAACCTCACGAATCGTCAGTGGCTGGTCAAAGTACGCGTGGAGTCCTTCGGACTCCACACACTTTGACCAGCCCAATTGCGTTCATACCCCGATAATGACATCAAATCCGCAGTTCATTCGTTAAGTAAAAAAAAAACACATCTAAAGTAAAGGGAGTGTGAACAGTTAAACTAACGCCTTTAAAATCCGTGTTTTTTTCATTTGTCTACAGACCCTGAGGTACTGTGTTTATATCATAATGCCTTAAAAAATGGCCTTTTACTGTTCATTGTTGTACATTTTCTAGCCATTCTACCTATATATATATATAAATTTTAAGCAAATTTACCTTTGATTACAATACAAATCTTAATAATATGAATAGGTCAATCATCAAATATTAAAATAAAGCTACGAAACATGTGTTATACAATAACTATAAGATTAAGATGCACATTGTTATAACGCACGTAGATTTAAGGTCAATATAAATAAATTTTCGGGACTATATTGGGGGAGGTATGGGGCAATATTTTGCGAGTGCTCTTCGGGTTGAGCTGTGGAGGGAAGTATGATGATTCTGATACAGTGACTTAATATTATCAATAATATATTTCAGCACTTAAGATACGCAATAAAATTCCCATTCTTGAAATTCATACTTGATATGAAAAGTAAATTACGTGATAATCGCCAAATTATAAACAACCAAGCATATTATCTTATGAATATCCTTAAAGTAGGTCCAAACAATAAATGTAATAATAAAACGTACATTCCTCTCGCATGTCATAAACGATGAACCAATGTAACATTATTTGCCCCGCAGTGATGGCACATATGGAGGGCCATCAACCATATCACGCATTCCAAAATACCAGGTCTCGTTCGAATAAGATGTCTCGGTCGTAAAACTTACGCTGACGTAAATTGAACGATTTGTTTACGAGATTAGGACTGACATAACTATTTAACGGAAATGTACATTTACAAATACATATTATGAACTCTCAGTTTCCCTGGATCTACATAAATCATGAATTTGAAATTCATTTAATATGTTTAATATCAAACGACATATATTTATCACTTCTTATACCTATGTATCGAGGGTTTTCAAATTTCTTAAAAAGGACCAAAATCAGAATATCACATGAACATTAAAAAGTATCAACTAAGACATATTTTGCTTTCAGTAGCACATGAACTGGGAAAATATATGTATTTATATCGGAATTGATAAGGTTAAATATCGCAGTGCGTTCAGTTTTGATATGGTATTATTGGTTATAAAATTTCAAACATTTTCCTCGGGGGAAAAACTGGTATTTAGTGATTCGACTAGCACGCAGGGTTTCATTCACATCTTATTAACTGATGGCATTTTTATTTTCATTTTTTAAGATTAAAAAGCATTTGTCTCCAACAAAGCTATCAGTTTTGCCAACAGTTTTCGTTATCAGAAGTGTTTAAAGCTTCACTCTCACAGATTGAACGTTTTGACAACTTTTTTATTTTTTATCTTAGAACTAGCCATTTTTTGCGAAAATCCATGGAAATCAGTTAATATATAAAACTGCTGACAAAAAATCAGATCGCTGATGTTTATATTTAAGTTCAAAAATTGATGTTTTATGCATTTTTCTTAAACCGTTAGTAACCATAAAACATTAATTTTCGAACGGAAATATAAAACTCTACTATCTGATTTTTGTCAGCAATGTTATATAATTGGTTTGCAGATATTTACCCGAAAAATTGATCTTTCCAAGACAAAAAATAAAAAAAAGTTGTTAAAATGGTCAATCTGTGAGATTGCAGCTTTAATGTGCATTATTCAATATGCTGTTTAATTGTTTTCAATAAGTACTTAAATTATGTATACACACATGTTTAATTGTTGAGTAAATGAAAAAGGCAAAATATTGATAAACATTTTGAATTCCGCACTTTTCAAAGATGATTTAAACATTTCTGGTTTTGCATGTAATGTAATAAATTATGTGCTTTAATGCGCCACTACGCATGAATATGCTTTATTGCACTTGCACGTACGTCAATGTCGTTCACAGACTGGTTGTGTTTGACTTTATCGGCAACGCAGTCAGTATAGTAAGTCTGAAATATTGATTTCAGTTCATCCTTGAAGATTTTGTTTGAAATGGCATCGAGAGGCTGCAGTTGATCTGTACATGACGGTGGGACGAAAACAACATTGACGTTATTTAGTTTCTCTAACATGGTCTCACTGCGGTGTGCCTTCAAAACGTCAAATATCATACTGCCTAAAAAATTGCCTTTTGTCTGTTCATAATTGTAGAACCTTTGTCAATTGTACTAGTCTGCATATATTTCATAAGTTTAAAATATCTTAATGACTTTCTCTGATTTGGTATTGTTCTTTAGGAATAAAAGCAATCAACAGGTTACTAAAATTCACGTTGATTACAACAAAAATGTAAAATACATTACTTTATCAAATCCAGAGCTAGACGATGGTGCGCTTTTTATCGTTAAAGAGCAATGTAAAATAACAGGTTATATTAGAACTGCTGTCAAAGGCCTATGTCTTAGTAAAGAATCAAAGTATTAAGTAGTTAAACAGTACGAGAAAAAGTAATTGCTTACTGTGGAATGATATGATACTAGATCCGTAAGGTATTGCATAGTTTGTTTGAATATTTCAAAAGCTATATATAATGCAACGTGAATTGTTTCAAACTTTCGTTTAAGAGGCTGCCATATTTTTACAATTAAAGGGCCCTAACACTGTGTTAAAGTGAGGGTTGGAAGATGATTGATCTCAGTCAAGATGTAATACCAATACAACTTGTCACAACGTTTTTTAAAGTCTGGATAACAAATGCTTTAATTCGAGAGATGAAATGGAAGTATGACGCAGACGACAATGACTACGGACAATATCATCCCTATTTTGCGGTTTAAAAAACCTTCTTCAAAATTACTTTATTGGCTTTTGTTTTCGTTCATTTTTCAAATTCAGGTTATAAGCAAACAATATTAGGTTGAATTGGGCGTCTTCTCATAATCCAACTAGTTGTGAAAGCACACTGAAGACAGAATTATTAACTTTCTTTTTAAGTGTATATAAGCAAACACCCCCATTTAAATCTAAGGTTTTCCTGTAAAACGAATGTCGGTCAGCGTACGGTATAACACAAGTTTGGATTTTAAAAACTACGCATGATCACTGACGACCCGTGAGATGTAATGTTAAGAAGCTACATTGTCAGTGTCTATTAAATGCCCCAGTGCCACTAAGCATCCACTAATAAGTGACCAAAGTCAATGTATAACTATAATAGAGTCTAATATTACGCCTGATGAACTCCGTAGGTCCACACGATTCTTTATTCAAAAGAAATGTATGGGAAATACTAACGAAATTACAAACTGGTCCACTGATTAACTTTATGATAATAATATTAACGTATTGTCAAGATGCTGAAATATCGACAAGATGTATCCAAGTCCTCATGGTGTATTAGATCTGGTGGCGTTACGTTTTGTCTTGATTTTAGCGGTGTTGGTTCGCTTTCCAAACAAATAAACAAAACCTCTTCGTTACAAAACGCATTTCATTAGTTTATAAAGCAAAATACAATTTTAGGTATTCGGAAATTCACGTGACATGCAACATTCGTATGTAACGTTATGCACGCTAAAGTAATACTACAATTAGAGTACAATTTAGGTTTTGTTGCATTTTGTTATTGCAATTCTGTGTCAATCTGGGCGTTATACACATCAAACGGGTAAAGAGCAACCATTTGGATATGCATCCAAATAATAAGTTTACATTAGTTGTGTCGACCGTTTGCGTTATAACCTTAATGGAATGTAAGAAGTGTTTGAGATGCACTATTCAATATTTTTGCTGATTTTTTGTTCACCTCTATATGAAACTTTTCGTACTCGCTAACACCGAGAGTAACCCTTAAATATTTGAGCAAGTAATAATATTTGTCTTAAACAATGTGATTTTGTATATATAATGACAAGAAATCAAGAGATATAAGTGAAAAAACGGAGATAGATACATAAACCCGCGCATCATGTGCATAGTGTAAGTAATATAGGATACTTACCAATCCATGTCCTTGGGCCGGGATTCGACTCAACTCCCGATCGGAGAAGCAGTATATGCACAATACATTTATCTTCTTTGCTTCTTCTTGTTTGCTTTGATGTTAAAGTTTCAAGTATCAGACTAAGATACAAACACAGCTCCAACAGCACTTTCAACCTTTCCTTAAATTCAATCAATTCAATTGCGTCTGCACGTGCTTCTGCGGCGATCCCTTTAATAGGAATATATAAACGAGTAATTATAAGTGCTTTATGATTTAATTATAACAATAAGAAACAATATTACGTAAAACAACTGTATATTTATGCATTAATAACGCCTAAAACGGGTTGCTGACTGACGTTAACTTTAATTTCGAAAAATAATTATCATAACGTACAGAATAACATCACAAATTGTTACACACGCGGGTTTATTTGCCAAAATATAATCAACGTTTTGACGGAGAATATCATCTTCATAATTGATCGCGTGAATAGTAAAATAATAAGCAGTGAAAAGAACCACGCATGTA
Organism: Mya arenaria; assembly: GCF_026914265.1. Taxonomy (NCBI): domain Eukaryota; kingdom Metazoa; phylum Mollusca; class Bivalvia; order Myida; family Myidae; genus Mya; species Mya arenaria. Next base: position 22,097,843 of record NC_069138.1, read on the forward strand.
TTAAATGAATGTTATAATCATTTATTTATATTATGTTTATATTTAGTAATTAAAATGTCGTTTGTATGGTCGTCAGTCTGTCTGTATGTCTCTTGAGCAAAACAAACATCTGCTTTTCAGGACTGTTTATAAAGTTTTGGATTACGAAGGGTCGTATTGACTATTAAATATCGCTTGTAATAAAATGTGTCTCTTAATGGAAATAGCACATATTACAATTCAAGTAGTAGATTTATTGAGGTCCTACATCAGAAGTATCGCAATAAACGTGACTTTTGTAGTTGTTATAATTTAAACAAAATATCATCAGCTAACTAAAAGCGCAATGGTCGAATGCTGCTTATGATGTTTTACACAGACCATATCCGGCAGTATTGGACAGGGATATGAAAATTATTTAATTGAAATATTCTAGCTTAAGCAAGACGGTGCAATTTAATGACGTTAAATGTTGACGGAATCTAATAAATATATTTTATTTATGTTTAAATAAGTTTTCTTTACAAAGTCATGCTGTTTTTGTTTTTACCCCGTGTGCATAATAACCTTATTTTTATGAAAAACTACAGAAACAAGCTCAATAGCCAAACGTTTAAACATAAACCCCGTTTAATAGCACAGGGTAAACGCGAAAGACATACGAGTGTCGTCATACGATATGACGTTTTCCCGGGGAAATTGACGCAAATATCTTCTCAGAATTCTTTAATCAGAACTAATGAATTTTCTAACGTTTGTTTATCAGACTGCGTTGGTTAGGTATGCTTGTACATCAAAAACAATGTACAAACACTTAACTAAACAATAAATAATATGCAAAGTATTTTGCATATGTGGCGTCGTATGATTTTTAAAAAAAAACAAAGTCTACGATTCAGTGGGACAGCCTTCGTAGGATACAAAAAAAGAAAAGAAATCACACAACTGCTAGTTTCGTTTGCCTATGTCAAAAAGCAGGATTTGATATCTTTAAGACCTAAAACACGAATATAATTGGTGAGGTTGCAGCTAAATAAAATTAAAAAAAACAAACAAACAAACAAACAAATAAACAGAAATCTTTGCAGAAATGAGTTTTTATTAAATGTACTAACACTCATTTTCCGTAAACAGTTTGACGTCATCCATTTTCTACATTTACTTTGATTATGAAAGCCTCATTTTCCGAATGTTTGGTTCAGATTTGTTTATATTTTTACATCCTGTCACATGGTTTGTGAGCGTTATAAACAACTCAATATCAATACCTTGTGTTCTGTCTCTGCAATTTATTGTTAAATATCAGCAAAACACCAATGAGTTATTGTATTCAGTCTTTTTTAAGTTTCTTTTATTCTAAAATTTAAAAAGGGCCAGCCTTTTATCAAAATTCTACATATATGTGAGGAAAATACTAAAACTTACGGAACGTCGAAACTTTTCATAAAAATCACGCTTTCAAAATTAAGCACTAGCAAGTTATGCAAGTTCTAGACGATCATATTTTGATTTTTGCTCAACACCTTAACATTCACAGCACATTGTCAACCTGTGTTGAAATGCATACAATTGCATATAATTTAAAAATAACCAACACGGAATAAGAAGTTTTGTTCTTATTATAGGTTTATTATGAAGCTCTGAAATTTATTAGTTCTAAACCATTTAAGCAGACCAGGTTGATATATATGTTTATAATATTTGACTTTTTGTTATAAAACAATTTCGTACCACCTTTTAAGCCTACTTTCTGAACCTGATAAGATAAGGATTCTGGCGTCGAGACGTTCTCAGTTTTGTGCTAACTTTTAATGCAAATACACAAGATTGATAAAAATAGATTATTTATCACACAATGATTGCCAAAAGATAGCCTCACGTACAGGTGATATTCTCAGTTGAGTTTAAATGTCGTTTGCGATATTTCTCATTAAACTAGAAACAGTCGAATCGCTTTTCTTGTATGAATCATGTTATTTTTAAATTTTACGATATACACATACCGGATGGCGTAGTGCATAGAACAAAGTACTAGTAACCATACACGTTTCCCATCCTCTTTACTTTCCATTCAGCATTTTTGCGTCTTCATGGCTTAGTTGTAATTGTTTCTGTTTTCTATTTGTTTACAATTATTTCCAATAAACAAAGTTCCTTTTTTTCAAATTTCACCAGTAAGCCATAAGTTTGTATAGTTTGGACTATTTGGGACAACAACATTCACAGGGTCGAAGTCTGTTCAAAAACGTCTGATCACCACTGCCCTTTTTTCTGAATAATCACTCTTTTATTTATGTTTTAAATAATCGTGTACTCATTTTGTCCGTTTCAGTCTATAACGTCTAGCGTCATACTATTAAATATATTTATCTCTTCAATCCACACATTGACTTGTTATTGTTTATACTCTCTACTAATATAGGTTTGCGTTCAATTCCGATGAACAATTATATTGTTGTTTAAAGTATATTTTTGTCATGTGACTTATATATCATTATTTTACTTACTTTCTTCTTCGGAAGTCAACTGAATGACTGAAACATAGAAAACAATAGTGTATCAATACAATAATTACAAAACAGTGTAGTTTAAAGAGACACAACTCGATGAAACATTATTGTTAATAACCTACAAATACCTTATATACTTCATATACTATATAAAAACTAGTTGTGTTTATCAAGGATTGTTAGGGTACCGCCTTGGAACGGTCAGTAAAATGTAAATTTACTGTGGGTTTAAACCAGTTTGCGTGCACAACCTCACTCTTATCCCAACAATCCTGAATAAAGTAAAAACGTAAAAGGTAAATCATATCAAAGTATGCATTTACTGGAGGAAACGCAATAATAAAACAAATAATAATATACTTATAGGTATACCCCAAGTACTTCAATGATTAGGGATCCCAATTATTTCTGCAGACGACGGAATACAATTCAGAGTACTTCATACATTTTTTATTCAAAGATACGGTGCAGTTATTGTTTGAAACTATGAGCATCACACACAGTCTGCCTTAGCAAATACAATGTTAAAAACTGTGTGATAATATAGTTTCATAATAAAACACAGTATTGTACTAAAACTTGGAACAAACAAGGAACACATTTAAAAATAAACAGAATAAAAACCTTGAAAAGAAAGCCTGTCAGATATTGATAGAGTTATGGAACTCAGTTGATAATGTCTATCATTATTGCCCTTGTTTCTAAATTTCACACTTTGACATAAGTTTTAGATATTTGTTTATTCAGCATGTCCTCTTCATTCTATAATGTCTAGCGCGGAGATGTTTAATTTTATGATGATGAGATAAGGATTAGTGACAAATACTAAATGACATAAAAAAAACAAAAAAACATTAAAACACACCATATTGAATGTTTATAAATGTACATTCTTTTAAAATTTGAATTTAATTGGTATATATGAAGTTTACTTAAGGAAAGTGACCTATATCATCTCCACTGTGTAACTTACGTTCTCCCAAATGAAACACATCGTTAACTGAAATATAGAAAAAACGTAAGTATCGATAAAATAATTTAAATATCGCACTGTACAAAAAGCCACTACTTTACGATAAAACACAATTGTACCTAATTGTATTTTCGGATAACCTAAAACAAACGTGTATAATTCGCATATCGATATGCAAATTCAAATAAGATCCCCCGTATAAAACTCGTATATCAATATGAAAGTTAACACTTTCCCATAGCTCTGCCATAAATACTTGAAAAAAAAGCTTCATTTTACCTGACGAATTCGTTTGGCGTTTCGCTTCACGGGGCTCTAGTAATGATAGTTGCAATTCTTGATTTATTTGTATCACTATTGACACTAACACTGGATAGTAAGGTTATCAACATTGTTTTAAAACAACAATTTTATAAACGATGACTATCACCTGATGGTTAAGTTTGTACTAACAATGAAAAAAAAAACAGGCATATATCTTTACAATTTATTATGACCTACACAGTTGGTCATTTAAGAGGCTCTTTCACAAGTATGGATTACATATACCTGTTTTCCATAGTTAAATTGCTTAATAACGGCATAGAAAAATAAAGGCATATTATTAAGTGATTGCATAAAGGTGACGACATGTACATCACATGTGCTTGTAAAAGCAGATTTTGAGGATAACTTCCGTGTCCTTTTTACATTTCTCAAGAATACATGTATTTCTTTATTTCCTACCGAGAACATCATCGATAGTGGTTCAAGCTAATTAAACAAAATTGGTATCAAGTTTGGGCGGTTCATTTAATCATATAGGAACTAATATAATTTATGAACCTTTCAAACGAAGACATCAACTGTGTCCACCTATCATATGTTGGTCAATGGATTGGTATTATTATGCTTTATTTTACTACTTGTTTGCATTTATTTGATATTTTAATTAAATCAGAATTATAAAGTTAACTTGAAGAATGTGACTTAAATCACATGTTAATGTTTAACTTACCTTCTTTTTGAAACAGCGCCCGAACTGAATGAAAGAAATATCAGTGAATCGATGTTCGAATGAATTCCAATAAGTGTATGGTGAAAATATACACAACTCTATGAAACTTTATTTTTTAATAACTTAAAACCATTGGATATACTTCTCATACTCATAGCAAAATGCAACGTTTCAACAAAAAACAAACGTTTAAAGATACCTTCAGCATTATGAAAGTTTTGACTAGCCTTCAGCACAGGCTTTACTTGTTGTTGAGACATGTCTATAATGAGTACAATTCATTCATCTGTATTTCCGTTATTTATACTCACGTTAGACAGACTTGCCATTAACATTGTTTGAAAACAAAATACTTAAACGATGCTTAAGGATTTGTTGTTCGATTGAATAATAGGCATCAATAGTTGCCACCCACCCCGTGAGTTGTATTTAGAGCTATGCTACTTATTTCAGTAATTTCTGACCATTTTGCCCGTCTTTCCTAAATATTCAACGTTTGGGTAATGTTGTTGTTTTTAAATTGTGTGAACTCAGCGTGTCCACTTCATTCTATAATGATAAGTTTGCATATGTGAAAATTAATGAAAATGATATGAACATAAGTAACGGGGACGGAATTACGGAATAATAAGTACACAAACCATTCCAATCAATATTTAATGGTTACCAATATACAAACTATTATCATTCGTTTGCCTTTATTACATCAGTATTAAAAAGTATATGTAAGAAATGTGAGTAACATCACTTGTTTTGTTTTACTTACATATATTACCAAACGGGCTCATAGCTGAAACATAGAACATATAGTGCATTGAAAAGGAATTCCAAAACAGTTTTGTAAAAAGACACGCAACTCAATAAAGCTTTATTTTTTAATAACCTACACTACTCATAACGTTATGCAAAATCAAAACAAAACAATCTCATCTGTATAATATGTATGTGAAACGCTACAGAAACAAGCTCAGTAGCAAAGAGTTTAAACATAAACCAGGTTTTAATGGCAATGACTAGACGCCGAAGTCATAGAACATAAAATCACAAACAAGAAACATGGTAGAACAGCACAAAACTCCACAAACAGCACAGTGCATGCATACTTTATATATAAACAACTAGGTATGATTATCAAGAGTTGCTAGGTACCGCCTTGGAACGGTCAGTAAAATGTAAAGTCACTGGAGGTTTAAAGTTTTCACTTTCCAATCACGCAGTCTTAATTGTTGAGGTTTTCGACTTTTAGGAATATAACTGACGAGATTTGGCGTTTGATCCACAGCGCACAAATTATCACTATTACTTCTGGAGGAAGGCATTAAATATGTCTAATAATATCTAATTTTCTTTGCCTCCTTGTTCCTGAACAATCACACTTTGATCTTATGATTTGAACACGTATGTACTCAACGTGTGCACTTTAGTCTATAATGTCGAGAGTAGGGATGTTCAATTAAATATAAATGAGTTAATCAGTAGTTACTAATGCATACTTATGTCTTACAAATACTTACATCATACTAATCCATATTGAGTGGTTATCAATATAGTATCTATTACTGTTTGTTAGCATTTCAATAATATTTATGATATCAGTATTATAAAAAATACTTTTTAATGTGACTGATATCAACTGATTATTGCTACTATAAGTATCATCAATTATAACATATAAGTAAAAGTGTATGAATAAAGGAAATCCAATAATAAATAAAGGGACAGATAAGAAAGGAACTGAATCAAAGCGCTAAACGTGTTTAAAGCGGCCGGCGAGATAATAGAAACAATCATTAAGACCTTTTAATGAAAATTGATCGATTTGTTCATGTTTTCTGTGAAAAATAAAGTTTTATAAGATGAAATAACAACAGTGAAAATGAAAATATCAATTTGATATTTTAACTGCAAACTATGAAATGAATATCAACCTTAACTACAACTTTTTAAATCCATTGAAGTTATTTCCCTTTGACCAATCTTAAAACGTCGAACATTTACTCGATGTTACATCATATGTCAAATGTCTTTTAAAACTTTGAAATACAACCTTTCAAGAAAGTACACAAAACATACATTAGAATAATTCATTATTTCATATACCCAAAGCCTAAATATTTGTCAACAACCTAGCATGGTCTTTGATGAATGATTGATACTCCTGGTTCACGAAACAAACTCGAAAAGTTTGAAAATGCTAATCTGCTATTGCTTTTATCACGTTCGACCTTAAGTTCAAATTTAGTAATTTACGATCAGTGAAGCAATTGTGTCATGTATTCGTTCCCTGCTCAATCTAAAAGTGCTTTCATGCATTAACTAAAATTATTTAGAATATAGATGCAATAATGAAAGTTTGTCAATGAATGTTCATTAATTGTTTGTCCTGAAATACAAGTAAATGATAAAGTACAAAAAAAAACTTGGATAACCATTTTTTCCACCAACCGGAAATAGAAAATGACAGCGCAGAACTTTATGTGAGGGGTGTCCTACAAGCAGAGGCGTAAATAACACTCTTTTCAGAAGGGGCTATTTTTTACATTAAAATACTAATTAAACTCCTAAAACAGGCATAACAGAAACAGAAAAAAACATTTCAGTGTAAGATTGTAGTTTATTTCACTCGTGATTATAAAGAAATCTATGACACTCGTAAAATAAAATGCGCACTTACTTTGATAAGATTTACCCTTTTACGTTTTATCTTTATTTAGGATTGTTGGGATAAGAGTTTGGTTTGTGCACTTAAACAGGTTTAACCCCACAGTAATTTAAATTTTACTGACCGTTCCAAGGCGTACCTAGCAATCCTTGATAAACATACCTCGTTTTTTATACATAGTATGTATGCACTGTGCTGTTTGTGCTGTTCTTCCATGTTTCTTGTTTGTGATTCATGTTCTATGTCTTTGGCGTTTACCCAGTGCCATTTAACCTGGTTAATGTTTAAACTTTATGCTACTGTGTTTTTTTGTAGCTTTAAGCATAAATATTTACACTGAAAAATCAACAAAGATCTCATTTTTTATTCATTGATGAAATCGCTTAAAATCGGTGAAATAGGATAAAAACTGTTTAAATAAGCGAAACGATATTGTCACTACTAACTCAAGTATATAAGGGCTTATTAATAATCTATCAGATTCCTAACTTTAACCTCTATAGTCATCGTTTTTGTTAAGAGAACGAATATATAAGATGCTTCATTGTGTATCTTTTAAAATCGTTTTAGTAATCGTTAATACTATTTTATTATGGTTGTGCACTTGGATGGCTTAGTGCATAAAACGAAGTACATGCATCCGTACATCTGTTTATATGTATATTTACAACTCAACTTCCATTCCATTCATTTACTGAAGTGCCTTTCGGCAATTGCGGTTATCATCCGATGACCTTAACATCTTCGGATATGTTCGAATCGCAGGTCATCGCATAAAAACATACATGAAAATTGTTGATCTTGTTATAGTTCGTATTGTGTCGGCAAGTCCCGTAAACAGTAAATCAACATTTTAGAAAGAGTTAATTTATTAATGTATTGTTGTCATAAGTGTTTCAAAATAATGTTTTAAAGTGATTTCAAGTGGTTGATCTTTTCCCGCGTTATTGTGACATGATTTTATAAAATGTTACTGTTGATTCAGAAGTGAATACTTATTCAAAATATAGTAGCGTAAGAAGTGTTTAAAAAAGAGGTGAATTAAATATTAAACTTAGTCTACAACATGAATATCGACGTTTAAAACAATTGAGAAGTGACAGTAATATACATTAGTTATACGAGACTCACTTTATCAGCATGGCTTCCTGTGGATTATGTTATATAATTGAGTTACATCCGATTGCATAATAGAAGACACAAATTCATTATTAATCAATGTAAAGGATTATTGATCTAACACGCAAGCAAAACAACTTTAAGAGTGGAATTGTTCAAATAAGGTCACTGATAGTTTTATAAAGTAAAGGCCAATTTTTGGATATAGTTCTTACTAATAAGCTAAAATCGTTGGAAGGTGAATAATGGCATGTATTCATTAACAACGTGTGTCATGTTGCTAAAATTGCTCTTCCTGCATCATTGATATGGAAACAAATTTATTGATTCTGCTAATAAACTAAGCCTTTTTAAATGAAATACCAGGTTCAAAATTATTCGTCATAATAATTATTATAATAACCTTTATACTTCTGGAATATGTGTTGCACTCTGTTATAGTAACTGTTTATTTTTGGTTTCAATGTTGTACTTCAAACAAGTATTGTTTCATTCAACTGTAGAAAGTTCTCTCCCCCCCCCCCCAAAGAACAAATAAAACAAAAACAAACAATAACAACACAAAGTGATGATTTTATAGTCGAAGGTTTGCTTCTTTATTTTACTACAACGCATTATTGTGATGCACTAAACCGATTATCTTAAGGGTTTTATGCAAATGTAATTTGACGGTGGTATTAGATAATACCTTAAAACGCATAAATTACAGTTCATGGAGAAGCAGAGAGTGCCCAACAACAACGCTGATATAAACTATGAAGCCGACAGTATAACAGATAACATACTTTTGACATCTTTTTCAGTGATAACGGTATGGAAATAGCTATGCATAGAGAGAAGAATACACATTAAGTGAACATCTATGACAGTAAATTCAACTCAATATTAAAGACAACATACTTTTAAAGTGTATTTTTATACAACAGTTTATTCTTTGATTATGCTAAGATTTGGTGTACCTTTAAAAAACATGAAATAAGTATTGTTTACAAAGTAACTTGTTGACTTTTATCATGTTATTTTTATGGAAGGGCAGACACTCCTTTAAATTAAAATGACTGTTCATGGTTATGTATATAAATACTCAGTGGCCTAAACCTACTGAACGGGTAAATTGTATCTACATTAAATGCAAATTAATACTTAGGAAACCCATGTGTTATAAATTCAGAAAATCCCGAATACGACATGTTAGTTAATGTTTATACAAGCAGCCAAGTTAAGCATATTTTTTACCGTTTCAAAACAGCCGAATTCCCGCCTGCTTGAGTTATTTGTCGTTTGGCGTAAGAACATTGGCTGGAATGTTCGGGGTGTTCGTGCAGTGGTATATTATGTAGTGGGAAGCGTGGTTGTGTCACTCTTATTGAAATATGCCGGAAAGTGTGCGAGATATTGGAACAGAAAATAATCAGAATATTGAAAAAATAGGCAGTTAAAAACAAAAATCATACATGAGCTATACGATTTGATTCATTTTAAATGTGATTAACTCGGAAGGGGTTTCAACAAAGGATTCAGTGTGGACTGCAAAACGTCAGAGAAAAAGGTAGTTTGCTTGGCGATTACTTTCATTGAAATGCCATTTTCTGTTTGTGAAATGTATTATATGTATTATTACACAACCTGTATTAGTCTTTAAAGGTGACAGACGTATACATTTTGTTGTCCTGAGCTTATATGTTTTTTTTATAAATCTCGCAAACACATTTTGGCGCCAAACTCTTCACTCATGTACACCCACAGAACATGCAATAACTTTGTTGAGAATTGGGTTATTTTTCCTTATTCAACATTTAAAAGCAAATATGAAGCTTCCAGCTGATGTGAAAGTAGCATATTTGCTTGAAATATAATTTAAAAAATCTGGCCCCAATACGTGCTATTTTTTACACAAAACGGCCAGCAATTACATTGTTAAGAATTGGGTGTCTTTCTAGCTAATAAACATTTAAACTCGGATATATAACTTCCTGTTTGGAATAAATGGGTGAATTGATACAACGGTCGTATTTACATGTGAATATCATTTGCTTAGGTTTTTGATGGTATCCCTCCAAGATACACATTTATTTTAACCTCACCAACATGGAGTTAATCATTTGATTTGGATTCGTCGTTTAACATCAGGCTGGTCGATTGGCTAAATGTTATTGTTTACTTTATTCCAATTGATTTCATATACATTGTAGGAGCTTAATACAATCAAATGTAACGATTAACTTTTTATACAAATTGAGATATATAAATGTTTGTTATGTGGTCATTTACTTATTTTTAGAAGCGGTTCGAACAACTCAGTACATAAACCTTTTAAACATTGCAATATAAGTAATTAAACATTTAGGATGTTTTTCAAGGAAAACAACAACAAAACAGACATGTTCTAAGCATAGGCTAATGTATTTTATAAGGTAACTTTAAAAGAAAAGCATAATTATGCTTTCAATTGCTTAACACTTATTATTGACTATTGAAAAAAGGGGAACATTCATACCTTGTTTATCGTTGTTTATTTTATCATTTTGCATGTGGCGAATACAAGTATGTTATTTAATACTTTTATCTTAGTGAAAACGCTTTTTCGAAATGTTTTTTTTTTAAATAATTTAAACATGAACCCAAATAAGCATATGTATTTATGACATATTGATATATATATATAGTCTACCATTAATTAATTTAAATCTAGTAAATTAAGCGATTCTAAATAAAAAATAAATATATAACGGCATACTAATTTTTTGGGAATCTTTCTTAGTTTACTAACAGTCAACTTTCCAAAACTATTATTAAAGTGGGCATGTCTTTATCATTATTCCGTATAAATACATTAATAATTTTGTTGTTGAAAAGAGTTGTTTTAGATAAGATTCTCTGAAAACATGAAACAACGTAAATTAAACGTTTTTGTTCGTATCTTGTTTATCAAAAGGTTTGATAGGTTTACTGTGGAAAACACGCGGACAGATGTTTTGCCTGACTGCACTATTGGACTGTGTTTAATTGTTGCTTCCTCATAAATTACTGCAATTCATTTAATTTTTGCAGTGTAACTTTGTTCACTAAAAAAATGCAGATTTCACAAAAGAAACATACAATTGCGTGAATCAAAAACCAAAAAAGAAATGCCTTACACAGTATCGTCGTCGTCGTAATCAAGTGTGTGTGTGTGTGTGTGTGTGTGTGTGTGTGTGTGTGTGTGCGTGTGCGTGTGCGTGTGCGTGTGTGTGTGTGCGTATGTGCATGCGTGTGTGCGGGCGTGTGTGTGTGTGCGTGTGTGTTTGTTTCTTACACCTTGACTAAAACTCAGAAATTGTTCGAGATATTATTGTCAAAATTATTACACTGCTGCAAGACACAATACGTACATGTCTTACAAAACCCATAACCTATAAACTATCAAATAAAGGCCGGCATATGCTATTTGCCAATGTTTATCCAAAGCAATACCTACCATTCCAAGGTTTTAATATTTACACAATGCAAAAAATTTAACATCTCTTATAGAGTTCCTTATTGGAATGCCTATTAAAAATCACTAGTTCTATACTTAACATACTGCAACATGCTTTGTGGTACTAGGAAGTCGAGTTCGTATTCAACGGAAGTATATATGTTTGCATTGGTATCTAGAAAATCGATTTTCTTTCTATAGAAGAGACCGTTTCGACAATTTGATTACAATTATGTTTGTCATGACTATCAAATTACTAATATTTCGTGAGTTCTACTTGATATCTTTATAAATAAGCAGTATTTTGAAAACGTATTGTCTGAAAGAAGACTCTTGGTCTAATTACAAGTAAGCTACAACAAATTATTAATATTGTCAAATAGTATGCACATGATTCTTAATTCCTGATCTTGCAGAAGTTATTCAAATACAATCCGAATAATGCCATATTTTAAGTACACGCTCTGCATGACGAGCTCAGGGTAACTAAAGTTCATTCACCTTTGACGAATTTATCATTACAAATCAGAACCATACGTCTAGAACGTTGAAAGTGTGTGCTTAATTATACTGTATCGGTTATATATATATGGCAAGGCGGAAAAAAATCCGAGTGAGCCAAAGGCTATTTATTCTGTTACTTTAAACACTACTAATAACCTTAAAATCATTACGTATCTTTAAAATTAAGGGGGGGGGGGGGGTGACGTCGGCACACTCGGTATCTATGTCCATTCGCCCCAAAATAGTTATTAAAACTGTTCAGCTTTTTTCAATACGCTTATAATAAAAAATAATTACATTTTAATACGTCAATATCAATTCAAAACATAAAATAGCTTTTAAAAGTGCATACACATGGATCAATTACCAAACATTATCTGACGATGTAACACTTATTCCGAAAGTCACAGACTACAGTTCACAGGTCATGGTTCAAGATCCCGAGTGTTTACAAACAATCGCCACAATTCAAATAGATTTAATTCATGTTGATAGTGTTGGGTGTTCAGAACTGTACCGGTAAAGAGATAATTCATTTTTTTCTGTCGTCAGTGCGATTTTGTCATTCACCTCAGAAATGGAATTAGCTATAGTTGAATGCTGCACAGTTTTCCGCATTTGCGGGTAAAAGAACATATAGATTTTCTGGCCGATATTTTTGCCAGTGTCATTATTATGCAGATTGATGGGACTTTATTGGCGTGTGATTGTTAAGGTGGATTGTTGGCGGACTATAGATACGATAATGAAACATTATTTGTGCTGTTCCGACATTTTAGTGTAGACAAATGTCGGTTTTCGCGGTCACATATTCAACCGAGTGTAGATAAACATCACGTGGTCTACTATCTTAATAAACTAAAATTCATACTTTGTTATTGAACCGATTTGTATGCATGTGACAGGATAAAAAGCTAAATACTGCGGCTGGTGTATTACAACAAAATGGCAACTATGGCCGTATATCGCTCACTTGTTTAAAATGTGGTTATTTAAAGGGTGTTTGCTAAGAAAGTATGTATTCGATGGATAAGAAGGCTGGTCATTGTATAGCATTTCTAGGCAAGTTATATAGTTGTCAGCTTGTTGTTCCAAGATAAAATGTATATGATGAAAATGAAATCAGAATGTTGCTTTGGAAGTCGCAGGTTGCTATGTATGTAGTTAGATGCTGAGTGAAATTTGGTTGCTTAGGATTAAATCAGTTGCTAAGGTAGTCAATGTCTGCTTCTTATGTTAGTGGTTGAAACGGTAATCACTGGTTGCTATGTATGAGTTGCGAAAGTTTTTTTTAAGAAAATCATTGGTGGTTAAGGAAGACATTACTTCCTAAAGAAGTCATGTGCTGCCATTGATTGAGGTTGTTGGTAAAAGGTCAGTTTTTCCTTAGGGCGTTCTTGCTTTGGAATTAGGTAGTTGCTACGATGTAAATAGCTGCTGAGAAAGCTAGTGGTTGCTACGGAAGTCATTTGTTGATAAGGAAGTCAAAGATTGCTAAGGAAATCATTGGTTTCTATGAATTTCGGTTGCCACTTAGAATGAAGTGTTTGCTAAGGAATTCAGTGGCTACTAAGAAAATAAGAACATGCTTGGGAATTATCTGACTGCTAAAGTGCTGACAATGATGGCTAAAAAATATGCTATGATTACAGGAAGTGGCTAAGGTTGTCATTTGCATTTAAGAAAGGCAGTGGTTATGAAGAAAGTCATCTGTACCTAAACGTATCTGAAAATCAATTGTTGCTAAGGAAGCCTTTAGTTTCTAAGAAAGTCATTGGTTGCTTTGAATGCAGGTAGTTGTTAAGAAGTCATTGGATGCTTTGGAAATTATTGGTTGCTTAGAAAGTAATTTTTTGCTAAGGGAGTCATTAAAAACTAATGATGAATGAAAGTGCTCTGAACATTTTCTGTTTGCTAAGGTAGTCATTTATTTACAGTGGTTACAAAGGAAGTTATGGATTACTATGAAAGTAGGTAGATAGATGCTCAGGAATTATTAGGTTGCTAAGATTATCACTTGTAGCTAAGGAAGGGATTGGTTGCTAGGAGAGTAATAAACTGGTAAGGGAGTCGATAGGTGCAAAACAAGCAAACGGTCGCTAATTGTTTTATGGAATTCTTCGATCTTTTTAATAAATATTCTCGTCTATTGTTATTTTTTCTAGTATAATAAAAAAATACCTAAAGGTGTGGAACATTCTGAAGTCCAAATAAAATATATGTTTTGCACTATTTCAATGTTATGTTTTTTTAATGTACCCACTCTTCTATAATCATTGACTTGTTCGTGTTGAGGTTTAGACCAGAATATTTTGAAAGTTAGTCTAATGTGTTAATCAAATATTAAAATATTTTTTTTCTAAAGCCTAATTTAGGTAGGTCGCGTCATCAGCAAACAGTGATTGTTTGCTTTCTGTGTTGCCAACAATCATCCCTTTTATATATGAGTTTTGATTTACATGGCCTGATATTATTTGTAGACAAATTATATTTCATTTCGAAGATAGTGGACAACCCTGTCGTACTTCGTTTTCGATGGCAAATGCCTCTGATAAATGTCCATTGTTTATTATTGAACTATGTATATCAGTATCAAAGAGCGTAGTCCATTGCATGATATATGAGCTGATGTCAAACGTTTTTAAACTATTTATTGTGAATGAGTGATCAATGCTATCGAACGCTTTTTGGAAGTCGCCAAAGAATAAAACACCTGGTCAGTTATTTTCCTAGATATTGCAAAACTTCTATAAACAATCGAACATTTTCCCCAAAGTGCCTACCTATAAATCATTTTTGTTCGAAATCAATAACTTGTGGTAGTACCTTCTCCGATTGCTTTCGTTGCTGCATTATAATCAAAATTAAGTAAGCTTATAGGTCTCCAGTTTGAGAGGTTTTCTAAATCTTTTTCAGGTTTTGGTATTAAAGTGGTTATATCTTGTTTTTGTAGTGGTGTTAAATATCCATTTTGGAAAAGGTAGTTCAGTGAGTTTATTAAAGTGATTTTAAAGTCGTTCTAAAATATTTTAGAAAATTATGTCGAAAGCCCATCTAAACCGGGACTTCATGTCTTTAAGGGCGTTTCCGCATTCACATATAGACATATTACCTTCGCAAACAACGCTTTCGCTTTTGGAGAGTTCTCTTTTAGTTGAATCCAGAAATGTTTCTCTTACCTCTTTGTTTAAGTTGTTATCTTTACTATAAAGCTTTTTATAAAAGTTAACTTCTTCCCTTAGTGTGTTTTTTTTTCGTTCCTGACACGATATCATTATTTATTTTAGGTTTGTATATTATTTTTTTTCTGAGATATTTTTCTTTAAGTTGGGTTAAATCTTATATTGTTTTCATTGTTTTCAACATGTATTGCCTTTGATCTTAGGATATGTCGGTTAGCAACTATTTTTGATATTGTTTTGTTTTTGTAACTTTGACGGTCGCAATTCGTGAATGCCTTTATGATATTTGCCAATCGCGATCCCAAATGGCGATTTCTTTAAATATTTATTAAAGCAACTCATCTTGTTAAAACGATATTGACTTCATATTATAATCTTACGGATACAATGATATATTACTTTGTGATGTCCAAAAACTAGAATTCCAAACTAAAAGTATAAGAAATTTTGACTGATATAAAGAGACAGCATATTTGGATAATTAGACTCTTTGACAACCCCAGTAATTTCTTATACATTTTAACAGGCTTTGTTACGATGGTAACGCAACATCTATTTACTCAATAGATTAAAAGGATCTCGGTTGTTATCTATTTGAATACGCCTATCGTAAAAATGCATGAACGTTTACGACTTTCAGCTTTGATCAACTTTGTTTAGTAAACTAATCGTTTTAAATGAGATTAAAAACTCTTAATTATTATAAATAATCTTTGTTATTTGTTTACGTTACTAAACCAGTAAATCTGTATATCGATGGCACCATTTAAAAATGCTGAACTTACATTTTTGTACTTTTTCAGCAGATACAAAAAAAAAAAACAATATAAAATGTCATATACAATGACATGTAGGTTCGGGTTTTTCTGCAACTTCTTCTGACCAGTAGACTCAATTTCTATTGGCTGTTAAGTCCGGTGTTTTCAGAAAAGGAGGCAAACTAAAATATGTTAATAAAAAGATGAAAACCCCGAAATAGCAAAAATGTATGTTCGGCTTTTTTTAAATGGTGCCATCGATTTGCATTGTTAACAATAGACACGTACTGCGACTGTTGTATTACAGCAAAAGGACCAAAAAGGCACTAATCGCTCATCTGGTTAAAATGACAAACGAGTCAGCGGATATTAAGGATGCTTGCTAAGAAAGTAAGTGCTTGCCGAGTAATTTGATGGTTGATAAGGACGTTTGTCATTGAATAATATGTCTAGGGAAGTTAAGACATTATCAGCTGGTTGTTTGAAGGGACAGTGCATAAACTGGCAATAGAACCCGACTGTTGCTATGGTATTCAATGATTACTATGAATGCAAACTGTTGTTTAGAAAAACTTTGTTTGTCATTGAATTCATTGGTTGCCAAGGACGATGAAATACATAAGTGGCCATGGTAGTTATTAACTGCTTAGGAAGTAATCGAATGCTCAGGTAGTCAATGGTTTCTTAGGAAGTCGGTGGTTGAAATGGAAATTATTCGTTGCTATGGTTTAAGATAGTTGCTAGGAAATCATTGGTTGCGAAGAAAGTCATTGGTGGCAAAGAAAATTAATTTTTCGAATTCTAAGGTAATTATTTTTGGTCATGTATGATGGTTGTTGGTAAGTAAGTCATGGTTTGCTTTAGAAATTATTTATTTCGATGATGTAAGCTGCTAAGAAGTTAGTGGTTGCTAAGAAAGTCAGTTGTTGTTAATGTACTCATTGGTATTCATTAATTGTTAAGGAAGTCATAGATGTCAAAAATGTCTTGCATTTGCGGTTTGAGAGAACAAATATTCACATGCATCGAACCTGACACCCCTGGGTGTACACATTTTCAAAAACAAAAAATGAAACATACAGATAAACGACTCATATGGCGTCGACATTGCCATAAGCGGTAATTTTGAGTGTATCTTCATGTAATTGCGTTATTTCTAAGATAAAATGCATCCTGATACTATTGTTTGGAAAGTGCTTTCAAAATAAATAAACAAAAACAATGCTTTATATTATGAGTTTGAATGTATCTTCGTAAAATGCACTTTTTTGCCTATAGTATAGAACTATTTTATACCCATTTGCTTATAAAACTATACAATATGATAACATGAATTGGTCGTTTCGAGGTCAAATTAACGCTCACTAGGATAATCGTATCCTTTCACACAGTGAAAGAAATCAATTTTAAGCAAAAACAATTTCAATACCAAAACAAAGTAAACATATATCGTGCATCGATAAGATTCGTGCATATAATAATCATATTTTCATACTTATGAATGTTTAAAATGTAAAAATCAATTATGTTCCAGAATAAATTGTAATGCTTTTTGCTAACAAATGTGGGTATACATGCAGAAAAAAGTGTTTATGAGATACAGAATGGTATTATTTCTTAGTTATCTTTGGGATTAAAGCCAATTTCTGTTTATGGACACTTAGTTAGTTTTCATTTTCAAATTGGCTACTTCACGTTCAATTTGAATGCTATCGTGCTAGTATTTTTCTAAATAAAGAAAACGTGGAATCACATGACGGTATTTTTAACAACATATGAAATAATTTGTGAGTGATATTATAAAGGTAATAGTGCTATACCTACTAATTTAGTTTATTTCAAATAAAACGCTTATCAGTTTTAGTTCGATAGATATCCCTTTTGGTTCGAGCTTTCCCACCTCTCTTTGTGTTTTGATTTTATTGAGCAATTTTTGGAAGTGTGTTATAAAGAATTTTAGATTTTTTCTTCCTTGATTTTATTTGTCATGCATCGATGAATATTAAGCTGGAATCGTGATATATGAATATTGGATTTTATATATTGTGGCATTCTATTGATTTGTTCTTTATATTTCAAAAAAAAAAAATTAATCCATAAAGTAGAGTTTTTTCTCTTAAGTCAAATATGAGTTATTTGTACATTTATCCCTTTTCATGCCATTCTTTATAATATAAAAGGTCTATTATTGCATTTAATTTTTGCATATCATGAATCTTCTGATATCAACTTATTCTTGTTGTTAATGTATGTTCCAAGATGTTTAAGATGTCATGAATAAATACGTTATGACCGAAAATAACCTTTATATCATTCATCTCGTCTACATTGTAATATAATGTTCCCACCTTTTTATCTAATATATTGGTAAAAAAATATATTTACCACGATTGTTTTCTTTAATAAATCGTTTGATCCAGCTTGCTTAAATAGCATGTGAACTATTTTAATTTGCAAGTTTCAATTGATCGTTTCCCGAGGATGATATAGCATAAGATCTGCTATCCCATATAAAGGTTAATAATAACATTTTATTATTTCGTCTATCATTTAAGCTAGGGAATTTGGTAACATAGTGAATGGGAAAACTAGTTTTTTGAAGTGCTAACGTAATAACTACAGAGACTTATCCAAACAATGTTAAATGTCTGTGCTGTTACTGTCTAGGATAAATTAAGCTGCCTACTTTGGGAACTAACTTCAGTTTTCGAGTAAATGATTAACACCACAATCGATTGAATATCGTCGAATTAGTGCAAGAACTCAATATCTGCGTCTATTGTTATTTGTAATTATTGAGTTGTTGCACTACCATGACGATATATTAGTTTTTTTTAATATGACAATTCACTTCAATTGTTAAAAAAGTAACGTCGCCGGCGACTAGTTTCTTTTTAATTTGAGTGTTTTACGGATAATCCTTCAACTAAAATGAAACGTTTTTGTTCGTATCTTGTTTATCAAAAGGTAAGGTAAGTAAACTACGGACATTCCGTGGACAGATGTTTTCCCTTAGCAGGCTCACTATGGGATGTGTTTATTTATATTTTGCTCATAAAATAGAGCTTTTCATTTCGTTTGTGTAATGTAATTATGTTCAGCTCATGAAATTGATTACATGGGAAAATCGAGTGCGCGCTATTGGATGAATTCGCTGATTTGACAAAAACACATACACGAATATTGAGAGAATAAACAAAAAAAAAAAGCAAGAAATGACTTACACATTATCAGTTTTGACCAAAGGTTGAGGAAGGTAAAACGAATGTTTTCTTTCTGTCTGACGACAAACATTAACAATACTGTTTTAAATCGCAATGAATTATTTAAAATGCTTAATTAGCTCTTATGTTTATCGAAGAAAACACGTTGGCGGCGTCGTTGTATTCAAGTGTGTGTTTGTATGTGTGAGTGTGTGTGTTTATGTGTGCGTGTGTGCGTACGTGCGTGCGTGTGTGCTTGTGTGTGTGTGTGTGTGTGTGTGTATTTATAATCTTGGCCAGAAATTGTTCAAGATAGTCATGTTAAACACGTTATACTTCTGCAAGAGACAATACGCACATATCTAGCAAAACCCATAAGCTAGCTTTTAATGGTTGAGTTAAGCCTCTTGAATAGAGGACTAGCTACGCCCCAGTAAAAATCTCAAGTTACTTAACACCTAAATGAAACGATTTAGTTCGTATAAATACTAAATACTTCAGAAACGAGCTCAGTAGCAAAAAGTTTAAACATCAACCCGGTTTAATGGCACTGAGTAAACGCCATAGACATAGAACACAAAAACAAGATCCATGGAAAAACAACACAAAATCCGCAAAAATCACAGTGCATACATATTATACTTAAGAAACGAGGTATGCTTATCAAGGATTGTAAGGTACCGCCTTGGAAAGGTCAGTAAAATGTAAATTTTCTGGGGGTTTAACCCAGTTTACGTGCACAAACCTCTTATCCCAACAATCCTAAACATCTACACCTCAACTTCCATTCCTTAAATGAAGATCCTTTCGGCAATTGCGGTTATCATCCGATAAACGCAACATCTTCGGATATGTTCGGATCGCAATTCCTCGCATAACAATATACGTGAAAATTGTTCATCTTGTTATTTAAGATTATTGAGCGAAAACAATTTTGTATCTTCGTAACTGTGACATTAACCTTGATTCCACCTACGTCAGAAGCAAACCGAACCTATGTTTTAACATACGCTACCTACACGTACAAGTTAAATCATTCATTTTCCATCAATCGTAACTTAATTTATTTTGCACAAATCGTTTTTTTTCCAGTATCAGTTTTATTGACCCCTCCCCCAAACCAAAAAAAAAATAAATAAAAACATAAAAAAAAACAATAAAATTATAAGTAAATATATAAAATATAGGAATATTGGACAGAAACAGTGTTTCTATTTAAGCAACCTTGAACTTGATCTGCATTCATCCTCCGGCAAAAGCAAATCAAATTTAGCTCTTCACAAGCTGCCTACACACCAAATGTCAGTACTATCCATCTATCAGAACTAAATGTTTAGGCGAAAACCATTCATTTACTTGGTCGTGTTTCAGTGTAAGATCGCAATATCATTACTAAGTGAGCACCAATAGTAATAGTTGGAGATAGCCCGAGTGATATACTTAATTTTGGTGTTTACGAAACAGTGAACTATCATTTTTTGTGTAAAAAAATATCATTTTATATATTTTTTCTAGAAAGGATATTAAATGACAATGCATTGTTATACAAAAAAAAGTTTAATGCAAAGTTTGTTTCAGAAATGACTTCGTTGAATGTATGTCCCAGCCCTGTGCGCGCTAACGTTAAATGTGGATCTGAGAGCGGGCTGATATTTCAAAACAATAAAACTTTCAACTTGATTATTTCAACTCTTTTT
Source organism: Mya arenaria (assembly GCF_026914265.1). Lineage (NCBI taxonomy): Eukaryota > Metazoa > Mollusca > Bivalvia > Myida > Myidae > Mya > Mya arenaria. The sequence goes on from NC_069138.1 coordinate 22,118,884, forward strand.
ACTAGTGAAATATCTTATTTTACTTACTGATAAACCACTATAAAATTACAATCTAACGGATGCTTTGATAATATTATTGTTCGATGTTCAAACTGAAACTCCTTAATAAAAGGATACGAAAATAGACGCATTGTCAACCCCAGTGATTGCTAACAATTTTAACTGACTTTGTTAACTGCATGGGTTTTTTAACATAATTGTTTGAAAGGAGCTCGGACGATATATCTTTGAATCTGTGTATCGTAAATATGCATTATTGTACACAAGTTTAAGCGTTGATCAATTATGTTAAATAAATTAAGCGTTTTAAGTAGGAATAAATACTCTTACATATTAGAAATAATATATCTCCATTTTGGATTTACTGTATTGAACCAGTAAATCTGTATACACACTGTAACTATCAAAAACGTACTACGAATCAGTGGTCAAAGATGGTTGCTAAGGTAGTAAGTGTTTGCTGAGTAATTTTATGTTTGATAGATAAGTTTGGTCACTGTATAAAATGTCTTTGGAAGCTAAGACGTTGTCAGCTGGTTGTCCACAGATACTATGAATATGATGTCATCCGGCTGTTGTTATTGAAGTCAATAATTACTATGGATGTAGGAAATTCCTAAACAACATTCGTTGCTTAAGATTTCTTTGTTGCTAAGAAAGTCATTTTTGCTAAGGGAGTTTGTATTATGGTAAGGAATTAATCAATCGCCAAGGTAGTAAATGTTTGCTAAGAAGGAAGTCTTTAAAACGGAAAGCATTTGTTGTATAAAGATTTAGGTTATCATTGGTCGCTAAGAACTTTATTATTATATATATTTACCTGCTAAGAGGTAAATGATTACTGAGGAAGTCAGTGGTTGCTAAGGACATCATTGTTTGATAAGAAAGTCATATGTTTTAAAGGAAATTATTGGTTTCTATGAATGTCTGTTGACGTCAAGGAAGTGACTGCTAAGTATGTTAATGGTTACTCAGAAAGAAAGTAAATGCAAATGTATATCTGACAGCAGAAGTAGCACTTGTTTGCTTAAGAAATTATAAGTTAGAATATAGGAAGTTACTTAGGTTGTCATTTGCAACTTAAGAAGTCATTGGTTGCCAAGAAAGTTATATGTAACTAGGTAAATAAAGTGTGGCTAATATAGTCAATTATTGATAACGAAGTAATTGCTTGAAAAAGGAGTAATTGGTTGCTATGGATGAAAATTGTTTGAAGGGTTATCATTACGTGATCACTGGTTGTTAAGAAAGCCATAAGTTCCTAAGAAAATCATTCGTTGGTTTGGATGAAGGTTGTTGATAAAAAGTAAATGGTTGCTTAGGAAGTTATTGTTTGTGACGAAAATCATTGTTTGATAAGGAACTCATTAGAAACTAATGAAGTATGATGAATTATCAGTTTGCTAAGATAGTAATTGGTTGCTAAATATGTCAGCAGTTGTTATAGGTCACTATCAATGTAGGTATATGAATAATCGGGAGTGATTGGTTGCTACGGTTGTTATTTGTAGATTTAGAAGTGAGTGGCTGCTTAAAGATTCAAAAGAAGCAAAGGAAGTCGTAAGTTGCTAAACAATAGGTGCTCGCTTAGTAATTCAATGGTTTCCAGGCAGGTAATTGTAGCGAAGGAAATTGTTCTTCACTTAATAAATGGTTGATTAGGTCATTTGTTGCTGAGGAAGTCATTGAAAACTAATGAAGTATGTTGGTGCTAAGAAATTCATTGGAAACTAATAAAGAATGGTGATTTATCTGCTTGCTAAGGTAGTCATTGGTTGTGAAGAATGTCAGCAGTAATAAGGAAGTTGTTGGTTACCATGAATGTAGGTATGTGGATTCTCAGGAAGTGATTGGTTACTAAATGATTTATAGGTTGCTAAGGAAGTCATTTGATGCTCAAGAAATATGTGGGCGCTAAATACGTCAATGGTTTCAAAGGAGGTAAGTTTTAGCTAAGGATATCATTCTTCGCTTAGTTAGTAGTTGGTGAGGAAGTCATTGGTATGTGAGGAAGTCATTGTTTGATTTGCAAGTCATTTGATGTTGTTGATGAAGGTGGTAATAACCACTTCCTGATATCACATACAACATATCATTGGTCTTGGCCTTGCGGTTTTAGAGAAGATTTTCGTATATAAAAAAGACCAACGGGATTTGGACAGCTTCGATCAAATTGTCATTGTTTGAAGAATTTTAGTAAATGGCAATTTTGAAGCTAAGCAAACATATAAATGGTCTAGGCTAAGTGAATTTTAAAATTAAGTTATATAAGTATACACAAAACCTTGACCAAATTTCACTCGACTGACATAATTTTAACAATCTTGGTTAACGGCCATTACGTTAGGCTACATTTCAATAAGCACAAATATTGGCCTTGAGATTTCAGAGAAGAAAATGTATAAAGATTTTACCATATGTATATATATATATATATATATATATATATATATATATATATATATATATATATATATACGTATACGTTTAAAGAAACAAATGGACCCCACTGCGGGACCAGCTTTGACTCAAGTGACATATTTTGAACAAAAACGGTAATGGACCACTTCAGAAGGCTAGGGAAATACATCAAGGGTCTGCGTCTTGCGGTTTCAGAGGAAAATCATTTCAAATATTTAACTGAATAAGTATATAGAAAACATGACACCGCGGGAAGTTACCAGTGTTGGTCCAAGAGACATTTTACTAATTTTGGTGAAGAATCGCGACATAAGGCGTCATACCAAAAACCAAAGGTCTGGGCCATGGGATTTTAGATAATAACATTTTTAGAAACAACAACAATAAAGAATATATAAATCTTCGAACCTCTGGGGTAAACGGCCATAACATGAGACTACATCCAAGGTGTCAAAAATCATGCCCTCTCGGTTTTTATAAAAAGAAGATTTTCAAGGTTTTTTTATAGAACATTTCGACGACCGGGACGGGGCCAGCTTCACCCGAGGGGACATAATTCGAACAATACAAACTTGGTATAATGCAACTACATGATTTAAATGCTGAGTAGCAGAGAACTTTAATTTGCGATTTCAGAGAAGATTTTCAGTACCTGAAAACCTGAGTCCTCAAGGGGGGGGGGGGGAGGGCGGTTGGCTACTTTTGGTCACACGGACATTATTGAACAAACTTTGTAAAGGACCACTACATGAGGCTAAAACTCAAGGGCATGTACCTTACCTCTTCAGACTAGAAGATTTGTAATGTAAGAGAATGTTCACGACGGTCAATGGACTACGGCAGACGGACATATTAGCTCGCTTTTAACACTTCGTTGTCAGATGAGTTTAAAACATTGTTCCTTTCATTTGTCCTCAATGCCCTTCATTATGGACAGTTAATTTTAATCATGCACAAAATGGTTACCTTTAACACTTCGTGGTCAGGTGAGCTTAAAACAGTGTTCCTTACATTTTGGCGTAAATGCCTTTAATTATAGACAGTTACTTTTAATCATAAGCAATCTTAATACTCTGAGTTTGAATAGTTTTTCGTAAAATGCATTTTTTTCTTATATGGTTGCATATTTTCCCCATATGATTGAAACAAAATACAATATTGATAGCATGAATTGATCGTATTTGAGTAAACGTATTGCTACTATATTTGGTATTGTTTAAACAAGCGTTCTATGATTTCCTATCCTATAATACAAAGAAAAGTCGTTGAGAGTTATATGTTATTATATATAAACTAGTGACCTATACAAAGTCTTAAAATTGCATAGTAAATAGATATCATATGTCTTTTAACCTTTTTCACTTCATTGCATTTAATTATATTTTATCAATGTTAAAAGTATACATTACTTGGGAACATCACTTGTAAAACCATTGTTTACTTACCAATTTGACGAAATATTCTCACTGCTGAAACATAGAAAAAAATATATAATGATAGAGGAATTCCGATATTTTGATTTATTTTTAATTTATTTATAAACATAATAATTTCAATACAGAACTTGGTTAACATTTATATTGCAGTAATAAGAACTGCTCGCGTTATTACAAAGGTGTTGCATTATATGTTACTCCAAGAAAAAGTGGAAAATATATTAATAATTGCAAGAACTCTCTGCATTAGCTGGTGTTGGTCATTTTGCATTTTAGTAAATATTCCTCTGTAGGTATGATTCTGTTTATAAGCTTAAGTTGAAATTCCCGTATAAATGTATCAGTTGTTATTAAGTATTTTTTTTCAAGATTGAAACCTTATTTACAAAGTTGTTTCAACCAAAAATAAGCATTGTTTTCTTAGGGGGTTCCGCAGTTGTTGTTTTGTGAAATCAATGCACACAACGTTTATTTTTCATGTTTTTTTACCACCGAAAATCCTTTGCTCATGCTTAGACTAGGTGTCTCTTTTAACTGTTACATTGAAATAGGTAGAGTTTAAACGGAATACGGATACATCAGGTCACTTTTAACTCTTCTTGGTCAGGTGTGCTTAAAACAGTGTTTCTTTCATTTTGTCCTGAATGGCCAATTATTTCCCTTTATGTACGCATTTACAAAAAAAATGCAAGGTAAAAGACTGTGTTTACAGACAAATCTGTGACTCACATGGCGCCGACATGTCCATAAGCGGTCATTTTGAGTGTATGTTTATGTTATAGCGTTATGTCATATGTAAAATACATCTGGATACTTTTTTTCGGTAAGTGATTTCAAGGTATGTAAGACCAATTTCAAACTCAATGCTTAATACTATGAGGCTGAATGTTTCTTCGTAATATGCATTCTCTTCTTACATGATGGTTACATGTTTTGTCCCGTACGATTGAAAAATAAAATACAATGTTGTTAATATGAAATGATCGTTTTTAGGTGAACTTATCGCTTCAATAATTGCTAGTATTTACAACAAGCGTACCAGGATTTCTTATCCTATCATACAAAGAAAAGTCGTTGTAAGTTTTATGTAAATGATATATAAACTGTTGCAAAGTCTAAAATATCCATTGTAAATAGTTATCATATATCTTTTAACCTTTTTTACTTCACTGTATTTAATTATATTTTATCAATGTTAAAAGTATAATGAGGAAAATCTATTGTAAAACCTTTATCATTTCTGAAACATAGAAATAATTTTACATTGATATAGGAATTCCGATATTTTGGTTTATTTGTTATTTATTTATAAACAAAACAATTTCAGTGCAGAACTTAGTAAACATTTATAACATAAGAACGTTCATAGAATGTTCGACATTGAAATGTAATGTTTTTGTTAAAAAAATGTTGGTATTCAGAAAAAAGAAAAAGAAAGAGAGAAGAACTGGTATTCTCTGTTTGAATCTTTATGGAAAAATATGGTTCGTTTTTCATGCTAACTATGTCACGTACAGTTTGAATGCGTTTGTGCGTTAGGAAAGTGTGAAATTTATGTTATTTCAAACAACGTATGAAATATCTAATGAGTAGTATTCTGCAGGTAAAACTGATATATTAACTGCTTACGTTATGTCAAAGGTCTTGTATTATATGATTCCCGAAGAAAAAGTGGAAAATATATTTTAAATTGCAAGAACACTTGTCGCATTAGCTAATGTTGGACATTTTGCATTTGAGCAAATATTCGTCTGTAGGTGTGATTCCGTTGATTAGCATAAGGTGGAATGCCCATACACATGTATCAGTGTTGTTGAGTCAATTTCTTTAAAGACAAAATGTTTTTGTCCACTTTTGTTCGAGCTTTAATTCCAATTAGTTATAGTATTGGAAGTGTGTTATAGGAAAATTGAGATGTTATTATAAAAATTGTGTTCACAATTTTCAATTATATATACTTTCGGCATTAGCAGATCAACTGAAAAGTAAGAAAAAGAGTAATTTACATCTGAATAAATCCATAAAGAAACCACTTCTGAATTGGAAAAGTAAGCGGAGTGAGGTTTTAGGACTCGTATATTTTGTAAAGGAAATGTTCTGTACAAAGGTTGATCTATAAACTAATATTAAAACAGAATTATTAAAAGCATACATATTGTTCGAATTTTAGATTAATTATAGATACGTTCTTAGTGATGTGAGGGAATCAACAAGATTACATATGTTTCAAATATAAAATAGGTTAGTCAGTATGTTTTATCCAATCATATAAAGTCATTGTCTTTCCTAACATATCCCACGTTATCCTGTACTCAGTATATTACTTTGCTTATCAATAAAAGGGATCAACGTTCAAAATCATATACTTGTTTTATAATAAATTCAATTTACAGGATCGAGGCATGTTATAGGCTCTAATCCTTTCTTCTAAATTATGTCCTGATAATCTTGTTTTGTGCATACTTGTTTATTTCATATGTATTTTTACCACAGGAAATCCCTTACTTATACTAGGTGTCTCTTTTAAATGTTACACTGAATTAAATATTGTTTAAACAAAGTAACGTGTTGACTTTGATAACGATTTTAGGGCACGGGTTTGTCTCTACCTTTAACCCAAATGACTGTGTAACTACTCTGTTGCAAAGAACTACTGAATTGTTGTCGTTTTTTAATCTACGTTTAATGTAATACAGTATAGAACTAATTATCGTTCCCAGTGCATAACATGAGTGATTCCTGGATAGGATATGTCAGATAAATGATATACAATCAAGTTAAGTTTATATTTTTTGTTTCAAAATAGTCGAATTGTCGTCTGCTTTGAGTTATATGTCGTTGTAGGCTACCTTTCGGGTACTTTAATGACATGTATGTTTCAAATAGTATATTCGCATATATCTATATATAAAGAAAATAAATCTATGAAATCGGTTGAAGTAATGGTTAAGTAAGTAAATGGTTTCTCAGAAAGTAAGGTATTGCTAGGGTATATCTGACTGCTCATAAAACCCCATTAATTGCGTAAAACTTATTAGTTGCGATGAATATAGGACGTTGCTAGGTTGTCCTTTGTAACTTAGAATGTAATTGGTTGCCAAGCAAGTCACATGTAGCTAAGGAAAACATTGGTGGCTAATGGAGTCAATTAAGGCTAAGGGTGTCATTGCTTTAAAAGGAAGTCATTGGTTGCTATAGGTGAATATAGTGTGAAGGGTATTCATTACTTGATCATTGGTTGTTAAGAAAGCAATTATCTGCTAAGATCAATGAAAGATATGGATAAAGGTAATTGTTAAAAAGTAATTGGTTGCTTAGGAAGTATTTGGTTGCTAAGAAAGGTATTGTTTTCTAAGAATAACATTGAAAACTAAGGATATATGAAGAATCATCTGATTGCTAAGATGGTTATTGGTTGCTTAATATGTCAGCATATGAGTTGACCTAGTGGCCTGGTTTTGACACCTGATTACCCAGTTTCAAACTCTTCCTAAAGATCATCAAGAATAACATTCTGATCAAGTTCCATGAATATATGGTTATAAATGTTTCCTCTAGAATGTTAACATGCTTTTCCTTAAATGTGTCCTGGTGATCTAGTTTTTAACCGCACATGACTTAGATTCAAACTCGGCCTTGAACTAATCACTATAAATATTCTGACTAAGTTTCATGCACAAACATTCATAAATGTGACCTCTAGAGCGCTAACATGCTTTTCCTATGATTTGACCTAATGACCTAGTTTTTGACTGCACATGACCCAGATTTAAACTTGACTTAGAGATTATAAATATAAACATTTCACTTTCATGAAGAAACATTTATAAATGTGACCTCTAGATTGTTAACAAGCTTTTCCTTTAATTTGACCTGGTGACCTAGTTTTTGAGAGCACCAAGATTCGAACATAATCTAGAGATAAACAAAATAAACATTCTGACCAACTTTCATGAATATACAGTAATAAATTTGACCCATAGAGTATTAACAAGCTTTTCCTTCAATTTGACCAGGCGACATAGTTTTTGACCGCACATGACCCAGATTTAAACTTGACCTAGGAATTATTAATATTAACATTCTGACCAAGTTTCAGTCATTAATGTGACCTCTTAAGTGTTAACAAGCTTTTCATTTAATTTGACCTGATGACATAGTTTTTAACCCCAGATGTCCCAATATCGAACTATTCCAAGATTTTATTAAAAGTAACATTCTGACCAAGTTCCATTAGGATTGTGCCTAAATTGTGACCTCTAGAGTGATAACAGTCAAATTGTTGACGACGGACGTCAGACGACGGACACAGGTTGATCACAATAGCTCACCTTGAGCACTTCGTGCTCAGGTGAACTAAAATATATGGATAACATGGACTGATTGTTTTTCTTTGAACTTATCGCTTCCATATTTGCTATTGTTTAAAACAAACGCACTAGGATTTATTATCCAATCATTCAAAGAAAAGTCTATGTAGGTCATATGCTTATGGTATAACTAGGGACGAATACAAAATCTTAACTATCTATAATAAATAGTTATCATATATATTTTAAGTTTTTATACTTCGTTGCATTAAATTAAATGTTATCAACGTATAAAGTGTACTTTAAAAATCCATTGTAAACCTATTGTTTACTTACCATCTGCATCACTAATCGCCATTTCTGAAACATAAAAATAATAACATATATTATATATTGATAAAGATATTCAAATAACATTATTTTTTATCAAATAATCAACAAACAATTTCAAGACAGAACATTGTGAACATATGTCATGCAGTGGTAAGAATATTTCATAGAAATATACTTTTTTTAAACTATTTTCAAAACATTACGAGGAGTTTTAATGCAAAAATCAATAAAGTTCGACATAAAATTGTAATGCCCTTTTTGTTAAAACATGTTGTTTTAAGGACAAAAATAAAATAAAATAATAATATTAAAGCCCATTTGTGTATATGGTCGTTTACTGTTGTTTTTCTAATAATAGCTATGTCACGTTCAGTTTGAAGTTGAAACTTGAAACTTGTTTATTTGCTTAAACCCCTATTTCTACATACAAATACATATTCAATGGCGTTGTACAGTAATGAATTAGAAGAAAATATAAGTAATTCAGCAATACAAACTTAATCATTCAATAACCAGTAATCAATGAAAAAATCATGAATACTAGCACACAGTTCATTACATACATAGTTCAATGAATAGTATGTAAATGATGTTATTTTTGTACAACATTTATAAACATAATGGGTGTTCACCAACGTATAAACAGACAACGGCACATCAATATATTGGTAAATAGTTCATGGGTATATGTTTAAGAACAATGCATAATTAATATTTAAAAAGGTGAGTTTTCAAATGTTTTTTAAGGTGTTTACTGACTCACTTTGTTTAAGGCTCAGAGTCAGTTCATTCCAAAGCTTAGGGCCAATAGTACTAAAACGTCTGTCACAGAAGATCTTTTTCTTATTCAAAGCCACAACGTAGCATCCTATTGAAGATTTTGAGGATCGTAGTGTGCGTTTAGAATCTTTACTAGATAATAATCATTAAGGTATTGAGGGGCATTTCCATCAAAACAGTTGCACATATAAGTTAGGATCTTAAAATTAATTCGTGCCTTTATGGGTAACCAGTGCAGATCATATAATGACTGTTTTGAACTATCACGTCTAAAGCGGTTGAGAACAAGTTTAGCACACATGTTCTGGGTACGTTGTAATTTGTGTAGTACACACTGAGCGACACCATACGGAATGACGTTACAATAATCTTAAGATTTCATAGTATGGCTGTTAGTTAGTTGTTGTAATTGAAATAATCACCTTAAGAAACTTCTTATAAAAAATGCTTAATATCAAATAAGACGAATTTCCTTTCTATGAAGTCAAATATGTGTTCTATATACAATATCATTTATGCCATTACTTAGAATATACAGTTGTATTTTTGCATTTGATTTCTGAGTTGTTCCTTATGATTAATTGTTCTATATCATCTTTTTCTTGGTTTTGTTTAAGTATGTAAAGATTTAATGACGCCATTAAAGATACGTTATGACAACATATGCCCTTCATCCATTCTTTTATAATGTTCCTACTTTTTTATCTAATATATTAGTCAATAATGTTTCCATTTAGTATACCATGAATATTTGCATCAATAAATCGTTTTTATCGAGTTTGCTTTTACAGCATCTAGAACTATTTTATTGTTTGGAAGTTTGAACCCGTTTTTCCCCGGGGATGATAAAAATTGTTCTTGCCTTATTTTATTAGGTAAATTACTCCATAAGAAGGTAAAAATATATTATTAGTTTTTTAGTCATCAATTACCTTTGTGGATTTGGTGCCACAGTAGATGGAAAAACTCATGTTGATAGTGAGAACCCTTTTACTACAGATACCTTTCAAAACAAGGTATTTAAGTATACGGCATTTTGTTCATCAAATCACTATGACTGATGAATAAATATGTCATCAAGGCAATATAGTGCAAACACGTTATGTTTGTATATGCAATCAAATCACTTGAAAAGCAGATAGTAAACACTCCTTCAAGCTGCCATTTTGACTATGTCTGTTGTAATTGTCATTAAGGGATTACGCAAAGAATATAATAAGTATAACAAGCTATTATAGGCATGACAATTACGAATACTTATAAAAGAATCATACCATTACAATACAAGTATATCATGATTAAAGTTAACACTGATTACTATGTACATCAACATTTTCAGAAGAATAATAACATTTCCTATATCCTGGAGGTTTCGTTATGACTTAAAGATGCACTCTTACTCGCAAATAAGAAGTAGCAAAATTAATGTTGTGTTTAATGTGATAGAAAGGTGCAGGAAATACGGTATGTCTACATTATGACACGAAAGTTTATAATCGTAATTCTTTAAACACCTATCAGTAATTAACATGTGTGCGTTTTCAACTATTGACTGCACAGTTACAAGATGTACCATTATTGCATTATTTTGTAAGTATTTAAGGCTTAATTTCTCAAAAATCTTGTTTGTTTGACATGTTTATGTATTGATTATAATTATAGTGTCACTTTACAAATATCTGTTCCTTTTACAATGAAGGTTGTTAACGGGGCAATATATCTTTAAGAGGTGTGTCCATAAAGTTCGTGAACACTTAAAAATAAGGAATATGACCGTCACAATCCCAAAAAAACTAAATCAATATCATATATCTGGAAGTACTAATAGATTATTTGCATTAAAATGCATCAGCATTTTTTGATCAGGCATATTTTGAAGAATGTACAATCATGATTATTTTCACATGTTTGAAAATACTTACCGAGTTTGTCTTTAATGTTTCCTAATCGTATTCTCTGTAGTTGAACTGAAAAGAAAAAAGAAAACAGTTCGTTATGACACAATCATTCCATAACCTAAACTATCTAAGTGGGCATCGGGACCCTTTATAAGGTAATGTTATTTTGCTATATATTTTCAAGCTATAAATCGTGACACTAATTAATAAAACTATATTATGATTGATTGATTAATTCGTGGTAAGTATTTTGTGGTTTTAGTGAATCAATAATCGAGTTTCACAATAAACTATGGAGAAAAGGTTTAGTCAATATATTCGATCCATTCCTATAGAATCAAAGTCTTTGCTAAAATATTCCACATAGAGCTTCGGTATATCTAATATATTTATATGTAGAGCAGTACATGAATGTGTTTATCATTATCATAAAAAAATGGTCTTTCATATTCGTAGACTAGTTTTATATGTATTAAATCATTACTTGTAGTTTTGCAAGTTATCCTATATGTTAATATCTCATTAAATCGTTTATTTAAGAATGTTTTGTTGATGCAAGAACAGACATAAATTAAAATCTAAATGACTGTTAATGATTTTATATGAATATGAATAAAATAAACCATACAAACACGTAAAGTTTATTATCTTAAATGTTTCGGCTTAAGGCCATCATCAGTAGATAAAAAAACAAACTATATAAAAAGGCAGTAACGTTAACGTCATATAATATATGCAGCCTTATCGATATATACTCTAAAGCTGACATCTTTTACAGATAGTTTTGAATTAAATTAACGCTTGTGTCCCTTTGTTCTTTGAAAAATATGGTTCACTTTAAATGTGGGTTCAGTATATTGCCAGTTACTAGTATGTTCATGCTTTGTATAGGACCTACTGTCACGTACATATACTAAATAGTTCATCCCCTTATTTGCTTACTACATATTTTGTAATCGCATGTCGAACATGCAACGTCTTCGCTTAACCAAACACAAAACGTTCTAAATGAACTAAAAGTAATTTGTCTTTTACACCAAAAAATAGGAGAGCATAGGCACTCGTATTTAAGTACTACTAATACTGAGTATGCCTGTAAATAAAGAACTATCGGGGTCCATAAAGCTTCCAACATGCTTTCTACAAATTTTTTTTTTTTTGGTTATTTCATAATTTTTCAATAGCGATACTCAACATTTCAGGTTTAAACACAACATATTTACCCCTCTTATAAACTACCTACAAAATCTTATTGAAAATAAAGCCGTTCTGTGAGTGTCAACTGCACATCAGTGTACATCTTCGGTCTATAAAGGAATCAAGAGAAACTTTCAGGAAGGTAATCATTGGTTCAGAGAAGGTTAAAATCCGTTTGCAATCAAAATGAAAACCCTTTCGACGATACTAATATCATGGTGTCTTCTTGGTAAAATCCTTTGTAATAAAGAAGTAAGTTGATAAAATAATCAATTTTGCTAATAAAAAAAAAACATACAAACACAGTGGTCCCAAAAGACAACCATCAATTAATGATTGTTACTGTTAATTTGAAACAGTTTTACAGTTGAAGACAAACTTGCAATAAAAAACAAATAATATCCTCAATAAACGCTATGTTCAAGTATCTGAGGGCATCCCGTAAAAGGTCATATTTAGTTTATTCTAATCGTTACTCAGCTGTGATCGTAGAGTTAGCGCCTAACCTTTCATTAAGGATTGATTTATTTGGAAATGGTCGGTTCCCCAATCATTATACCAACATTTTGTCAGTCATTTTTTGTTTAAAGTCAATAACCGCACGGTCCCTTTAAATTATAAACACAATCTGTAACTTGAGTGGGCCGACATTATTTCCAAATGGACGAAAATAAAACATGACATAACCTCAGTTGTATAGCATGCATAATCTTATCAGCTGAAGTATTAATATCAATATTGCAATATTGGGAACCCAGATCATAAATGTTCAGATATGTACATGCAAGCATGATCGTCTACTTAAGATTGCAAATTATATTGAAGATAACTCCGTTAAAATATGATTTCGTCATATGTGCTTAGCTTTCAACACAATATAACATAACAACAACACAAGAATGGCATGAACTGTCATATGTAGTACGTTTGCTAAATATATAATAGTTCACGACCGCAAACGCTTTGTCTTGTTGTGGTTTTGTGAGTCTTAATGATATTTGCCAATTGCTAATTGGAAAACGGCTTATGCCAAACATTGCAAAAAAACATATGTTCATAGGCCTGGCCAATCTTAAAATCCATATCAAAAGGCTCCAGAATTTTTATAGCCGAAAACAGGATTCGGAAATGGCCCATATTTGTAAACCGGTTCAATAGTAGTGATTACTTGTAATAATAATTTTAGAGATTTAACTGCCCATGTTGTGAAGGTAACCCATGTATTTATATATGTTAATTATTTTTCTTATTTAACACCAGAAAATTAATGCGCAAAAAGTCTCCATAATCAACATCTTTGACTACAATTTGTCAGATAGATAAACGTTCTACATCAGATGTAAACTCGGAAAAACATGAAGCTTAATACTAAAGACGTATTGGTTTCACTATGTTAAAGTATTTTTTTTTATTTTTATTTTTTTTTTTTTTAATTTGCTTCATCCTGTATTCAAATCAGTTAAACTTAAATTACTACAACTTGTGTGAGGCAAAATGCATTGTTCATTTGTGTTTTCATTATAAAAGTTAACAAAATATTCCATAGTGGAAGTTTCTCTTACCTAGGTTACTTTTGATCATAACTGAAATGTTCTTGGTAATATATTTTCTTCAACTACAAAAATGTTATCCTAAAACAACTATTAAAAGAGATATATATTTATTGAAAACAGAAAAGCGAGTACGCACCTCAGGAAAATACGTTTTTCCTCTTTCAGACTTAACTTCTTAACAATCCAACTTCACTTTCCGAGTGTTACAAGATGATCTAAGATCTATTGATATCAAATTACAAATCCCAAACATATTAGAAATAGAGCCAGCTATACGGAAATCCCAAAGGCTCTAAATATAGCTTGTGGGGGATCGAGCAAGTTTGTATTGCACTCTCGAGATAAAGGGGGATATCGGAACCTTTGGTTATACTTCTTTATCTAATGAAAGCAATGTAAACATAAATTTAAGGCTTTGAGAAACTAGACTTATGGCCATAATTCGGCACACTTTGTAAGGATCTGAGTACATTTATTTGTGGATTGACTGGTTTCAAAGCCATTGGCAATAAGCTCAATCCATTGATAAAGTTTAAGGGCCACAAATATCTGTATAAGTGATGATTAAAACACATGTTCCTTATTCCTTGAAGCAATAGGGATATTTGCATTTAACCATCTCTGCTTTGATTTATAGTTCGTGCAACTTAAAAGCATAGTTAATAACAGTTTATGCTTTCTTTGTTAATAAAAGCGCTTTACAGCGAACAAATACAATACAATATTATTTTTAAATAAACATTGCATTCTTTATATTTGAACACTCTTTCGCGCATCATTGCTTGACTAAATTTGTAATAAACAATTGGTGTCCATTTAAGTAGATTAAAACAAATACGTATGTACAACACTATTGATTTTTATAATGTTTTGATAACTTTTTGTTTACAAAAAACAATGCACATAAATATTATCGTCATGGACATGAATTATGTTTTTATAGTTATTGACTATTTATTGGTATCCTTAGTTTGAGTTTATATTAAACAAATACTTCTGTTTTCATCAAGATGTTATCAAGATAGACCTGAACAATACCATGATGTCAACCCGCTAGAATGAATGAATTGCATGGGATCCCGTGTTGTTTTATCTCTGTTATCTCTGTGAAATTTATTACAAATGTGTTCATGAATATGATCTTTCAGTATCACTGCATTTAATGTCTTTCACATCTAATTGTGCAAATGGTTTATTAATCGATGATAGTTTGTGGGCACTTATTTTAAACTGACTGGACTTAACATTTTTAAGACAATTTATTTGCACAGGGCGGTCTCTAGAATACTAAATAAATTACAAGTATATGAATCGTAAGAGTATTGTTGTATGTATGTGTCTATCCATAATTTGACTGTATTAATGATCATATTAACAAATATTGCTACCAGAAAGGGTCAATTGTGAGTAAGTTTATGCCATTTTAAATGTCTACGCATATCTACACTTGTCCTTTGCGCAGTACTAAGTATTTAATAAATTCATACGCTAACCCGAAAAAGTAACTCTTGTTTAACTCGTGTCAAAAGTAAAAAGCATAAAGTTGGCATTTTTGTTCATTCATTTTACGTAAGAGTTTAATTTGACGATCGCAGCCAAGGTACGCCTGTTTTATGTCTGTCAATCGCCAAAATTGAACAGTAACATATGCATATAAAGTAAATAAGTCACTAAAAGCAGGAATGTTAAAATATCCAAGTTGATAGTGCTAAACATATATCTCTTTGTGACGAATATGTGATAGCTATTCAAGGATATTTTGCATTTCAAAAAGCAGATTTTAGAGTTGTACTCGCTAATATTTTCAATGTAAATTGTTTAATTTCTTTACACTTTCAACCTGCATTGGCTACATCTATCCTCGGTCAAGTTGGATACATTGAATAGTAATTATGAAATAAGAGATATTAGAGTAATGTTGAAATTCAAAACCTTATAATATTTGAATGTTTGTCTAGTCAGCTAGGCTGTATACATCACAACGTGGCAAGATTTTAAAATTGATTAACAAATGGTCATAATGGCTAGAGTGTTTACAAATCGTGATATTGCAAGTAAAGTTTAATATCTAAATTAATGTCACACGAATGTTTTCACATCAAGTCTTAAAACCGTTTTATGGTTTTATTACAATGGGGATATGCAGCAGTCGCGTGACTTTATGCATTGGTGTCTATTCTAGGAACATAAGTCATACACAGACATATCACATTTGCAGTATCTGCAATACAACCACATATGAACTAAAGAGGAGGATGTGTGGCAACATTCCACTTGGAGTTATCTCCTCTTTACAGATGGCCTCTTGAACATTGCAATAATACTGGAAAAGAACGTTGCACTTTTGACAGATAACAAGGAGGTGAGGCCATTTTGCTAAAATGAGAAATGCGTTTCTGTGAATGTCCTATCGATATATGCGATATTTATGTAATGCTATAATACCATACACTGAGCCGAGTGCTCAGAACTTTGTTAAAGATAATCGGTTTTAACGACATTGTTGTAAGCTTGAAACATGACATTTTCGATGATGTGCTGATATATTTAAATATAAACATGTTCAGCTGAAATAGTTGTGTCATAGCTTGTCAGAGATACAGCAGATCATATGTGTACCAATTACTCTTCCAGGGCAGTTACGAGTTGTAAGGTTAGAATAATGTTACATCGGCCCACATATAACAAAAGAAGTGCGCAGCACATGCACACATCTACACCGTAAACTTAAGTTATACATCTACTGACCATCCTCGGCACGTATTTATATCACTGGGTGCCGAACACGCTACGGACATACATAGGAAGAATTTTACTCAATGTGTTTTACAGTCGAGTGTCAGAAAAAAATATGTGAATATTCACGCGAAACCAAACTAATCTTCCAGATCATTAAAAAATAATGCTTATATATATATACTCTTAACGTATAAAATTATTGACATGTTTAATGCAAATAATAATGAAATATAAATAAGTTTACAAACAAAAATAGTTTGATGTGCAATATAACATGTAGCATAATAGCAATACATAACATACAACAAATTTATATAACCGCAATTTCTATGCGAGTAACAAAATCCCTAATTTCACCCGTCAAAATGGAACGCAGTGAGAGTCTCTGCTCAAATGGTATGCGAAAAAAAACATTTCATTTTCAGCTCTTTTAAGAAAGCTGACAAAACTAGAGTTTAACACAGGACATTGTTTTTCTCTCAGCCAAGCTGTGCCATTACAATTTACAAAAAGGTGTCTGGCCAATTCAGAGACACGAGCTTTAAATATTTTGCACGTATATAGTTTGAAGTACTGTGCGATTAAAACATTCACAGCACTGATTGCATGTTATTTCATCTCTACCGCCAACGGTTTGAAGGTGCAAGAAATCTCGAAATATCTTCATCACTTTGTGTTCTACCTTTTCATGCATTGGTA
This sequence comes from Mya arenaria, assembly GCF_026914265.1. Taxonomy (NCBI): domain Eukaryota; kingdom Metazoa; phylum Mollusca; class Bivalvia; order Myida; family Myidae; genus Mya; species Mya arenaria. The sequence continues at coordinate 22,136,250 of NC_069138.1, forward strand.
TTAAACTGTTTAAGGTTTAAATGAACGATTTTCTCCCAGCTACATATACTAGGGAATGTCGAGGTTCGGATATAAACCAGTAAGTAGTTGAATATATCATACTGAATAAGCAAACGAACAATACTTGGTAAAATCCCCGTTGATGCTAAATACACACAGATTAAGTATGTAATTAAATATTTTTCGCATTTAGTGTTCAGTTCGGAAGGGTGCATAACATTGTTTGTATTAACGTTAGTTTGTGCTTATCTACCTCCTGCTCTAACGGGAAGCATCCTAGCAGTCTCAATGCCATATCAGTTTAGGTTCACGTTGGTATATACTGTATACATTTAGCAGCTAATCTGATGTGTTTTAAAACTTCAGAATATCATGCCCTGATATGTCATGCCAGAGTTTAGCACCGTACAATACTGTAGGTATACATACGTTTCTGACTTATTCGCTTATTGTTAGCGGGATAACGTCACCAGTGGTCTTTTCCATTGCGAGGATTGAAAATATAAACGCACGTCCTTTTATTACTCGCTCGTCTATTGCTTTGGTGCATTTAAGTGTACTTTCAAGTTTGATACACACGTGCTGTGCTGTTCCTGTGCTGTTTATATGTTCAATGCCGAACTTAATATTTTTTGCATTATTGTGTTTGTTAGAACTAAAAAAAATGCATTGCGTTTGTTTAAATTGAAGTCATATCCCAACGTATTAACATATTTTTCACAACATTCAATTGCTTTTCTACTGCTGTTTTAGTTCCACAAAGCAGTGTTAAGTCGTCTGCAAATGTAGGATAACCGCAATGAATACTGTTGTTAAGGGTAAGATCGTTGCCGGTAGTTTCTAGTTTGTTATAACTACAAGTGGATATTACACCCCTTGCCGGATACCTTGCTGTACATCTAAGGGGATCGAAACTATCACATATACCAACACGTTTCAATGTAAGATTAAAAACGTTCCATTCATCCCATTTTTTTTTGTATAATTATTTCAATGGGTTGTACATTTTCAAAAGCTCAGGCTGTGTCAAGTAGGGCAGCACAGACGTTGGACCCTAGTTCGAATCTCTCGTAGATCGATTCTTGTAGGTTGAATTCGAAGACAGCAGCGATTGAGCCGAGGTGTTTCTATTAGGCGTTTCGTTGTTTATTTGGGAAGTGTACAGTATGAAAAGAACGCCAGTGAGACAATCGTTTGTGTATCAGGTGCTCAAATAGTTTGTATATAACTTGTATTAATGTTATGTGCCTTTAACATAGCTATACGATTTACAATGATGATTAACTGTTATTATGTGTCTGAAAGTTTTAAAGATGGAATTATATTTCCAATACACAAAGAAGGAAATCCTTAAACAAATTCCAGTAGTTATGTATCTGTAAAAAACTTTGCCACCATGTTTTAAATGTTCATAATTATGTGATACCCTCATAACCTGGTGCTTCTCGTAGTTTCAGAACCCGAACGGTCTAATTTTACATCTGATAATTGTTCTGCTTTCATTCGACCAGGGTCACGGCTCCGATCTCCATATGCTATGAACTCGCCAACACTACCCCATAAGGAACCAAAAAATTAATTGTAACAATGTGGTTTCCTCTTTGGAAAAAAATGAATTCTAAAGTTCCTTCCGAACTCACGCGCTATATGGTAAGGTTTGCATTCAGTTCTTGTTTCCGATTGTATTTCATTGCTTGGATATCAGCGACTGCCTTTATGCTTGCGAGTTAGTTTCAAGAACAGTTTCATGTCACAGTTGGCAGCCGAGTTTAATTCTTCAAAATGTTTTTCGTTGATAAACGTTTTGCTGTTTGGTACTGCTTGAAGGAAACATTACCATTACCTCTTGGTTTGCCCTGCGATATTCACTTCAAGATGCAGATATGCTGTTCCTTATGCGCTTGTTTGACTTCTTCGTTCCAATATGGTTTAATATTCTTATTGTATTAACTCTAGCAAAAAAAAATCTCATCAGCGCTTATAATGCTGTTCGCTAAATGGTCATATAATTTATCTATGATGCGTTTATCATGACATATGCTATTAAGATCTATTGCAAAATGGAGAATTTTTAGTTTCCCCCTATATATGTCACACTGGTATCTGAGCATTTCTTCCATGCGATAAATGGCTTTTCGAGTAATGCATTTACAAACAATGGTATACTACAATGAGAAACAATAGGCAAGTGATCAGATACATCATCATCTATATATAACAATATATAAAGTTCTAAATTTGTTTGCGATTTGCTTACACAATGACATAGTCAAGAGTGTTTTGTGGGTTTAAAGGTATACGGTTATCCAGTGGTTTTTCGGTTTGTTAAGCGGTTTTTTACTAACAATGTCAAGGAAACAATGCATCATTTTGTCACAACTATTTCCCTGCACGTTTATAACACCAAAAATCATTATGAACCCTTAAGACAATATATGTCATATAAGCTTTGAAGTTCATCGACACACTCTTTTTAAGCGTCATAATCATAATTCGCCAACGGTTAGTATTCACTAAATATGAAAGTACTTGCAAGTGTATTATTTACATTTGACAATTTATACCAGTTATGCGGGTGAAATATATTATATTAAGCAATGTATTTAATAATAATGATATTTTTTTAGGAATGCAACGTGTTTCTAAATCCATCACTGGTCGGCTACAGTTTATATTCGCGTCTCCAAGCAATGTCAATGTCGAATGATTCAAGTAAATGGCTAAGGGATCTCGCTGTAGACATAGCGCCACGGACGTTCCAGGTGAGAATATTACTATGTGGTGATGCCGGTGTATCCATTACTAAGTTTGTAACGCATAGTGACGCTATGCCTTTATAATCAATTTTCTTTATTTTTATATATATTGTATTGTCTCCATTGAATACGATCTGCCACGCCGTCTGCGAATATCATTTCCGGCAATATATTTTACGTGGCAAAAAGCGTCTATATTCAATCATTTCGTAATCTATTTAGTTAGTTTTGCAGCTAAGTCCCCGCGATGGGGGTCAATCAGTATTGCTGAATCGGGTGTAATTCCGTTGTCATTTAAGAAATTTAGGATACCGGCTTTGTTTGAGCTCCTTGATATCCCGCAAACGTTATAGCGTTGTGTACGTCGCGGACGTGCGCTTTCGAATACCGCTTCTTCGGGTTCTTTGCCATACCGTCCTTTTGTGTTCGAGCCTGCAACTGTTGGTTCACTTCTGAAGATTTTACCAACGCAGGCGTTTTCCAATGGTCGTTGTTTGCCAGTGATGTTACCTACAGGTGTATTTGGAACCTGAAATGTATTTCTGATGTGTCGAATATCATACTAATCATGTTGTTTATGAAGAGTTCCATTATAAAAGCCTCTATATACAAAAACAAGTTTTCTTATTTTGTATATGTTTTTGTGTCTATAGGTGTCTAATAAATGCCATTTAGCATCGATCATAATATTTCTGTTCCGATAGAAATCATTTTTAGTCAATTAACTGGTAAAACTGGTATTACATGTTTACAACACTACATACATATGTCGGTCAGTCTGTATACTGCTTGGTTATCGTTTAAAGGTTTATCCTCCAGGTTCTACCCAGTATATTATTGTAATTTTTTTTTGTCATAAAACACGACAATCTCCATGGATTTGGTATATTTTTTGCATTTGACATTTAGATAATGGTAATTGTTTATATTGACACTTTTCGCTATCAGACATATTATAAATTAGAAACGTTCTCGAGAAGTCTTCTGCCTAATGTCAGGCAAACACAATTGATTTCTTTATTAAGTTATTGCAAACTTATTATTATCACAGGTCAAAACAGGTAAAAGAGCTTTAATAATTCCTAAGAATTACAAGATGATGAAGTACTACATTCCATAGCACACTATCTCATATGACGGTGATATATCCAATAACGTTAAGGGGCTAAAACCCGAGAACCTCTATGTGTAATATGGAATTACGTTATCAGAATCAGTATTGTAATATTTAATCTTGGCATAAAGGACAACATTTGACCAATTGATGTTAATTAAAACATAAAAAATCAATAAGACTATGGGATGAACGGTTGTTTGATACATGTATTCAACATTTTAACAAAGGTTTACTTTGATTATTGGAAACAATACATCCATCAACATGTATCATCCAACTCTGATAGGACGTTAGTTGGGCTGAAGAATGCATGATCTTATGAATTAACACATTGATCTGGTAAATTAATTATTTAAACTACGAGTAGGTTCTTAAATGTGATTAGTTTGAAGAATGTAGTACATTAACAACAATCTGACGAGGTATTTTATATCATCTGATGGAGTATTCTCTTTTTAAAAAGCAAGCCTAAACGCATGTAGTTTTACATATGATTAAGGAAATGATGTTATAATCTTTATTATTAATAACGTGAATTTATTAACTTTTAAACAGTTTCCCCAAGCCTAACGCGAAATTATACCAAGCAACCTGTAAATCCTTTCCGAAAACATTGGTTATGCAATAATTCTTTAAACTGTTTTTAATACCATTTTTCACATTAAGCAATCTTTTCTATACTAAGTTTTTCAAATGATGACACTTGGTCAGAATAGAAAATGGTGTTAATAGTTTTAATTAAGGTTGTATCTTTTTGCTACCTAATTGAAGTATTATCGATGAGTAGATGTGAGGTCGTCTGGAAAATTCCAATCCATCTTGGGCATCCTTAAGACCCAGACTAAGAAATGCATTTAAACATAAGAAAACAACAACAATTTATGTCAATAATTTATGTAGCTTTTTTCGAATTTTATAACAATTAAATCTGCTATTTGCAAAACGGTTAATTAAAAATGGTCTGATGTGTTATTTTTGCAATGAATTATTCTAAACATACCAAGCTGAAAAATAACGTTTTCATTTATTTTCCAAGTATTATTGTTACATATCTTCTCGCATACATTCATCGAATTGCTGTGATGAATATACAGGGACATATGCTAAATTGACAGATTGTGGACTGCTAAAAGTAATAGAACCAAGCAAGATTCAATCGAAGTAGATTGTCATTCTTTCCCCCCTTCTGTGTTCTGTTTGAATGGCAGATCGTCTAACACATCTGTTTCTGGATTGTAAAATAGCTTCTCCTCATCGTTCGGTTGAAACTGCTTGCAGTCCAGAATCGCTGAATCAGGAACCTAAACATAAAATGGGCCTGTATGTGTCTATGTATCGCATATACCAACAATGATATTGAAACATAACATGGTACAAATGTGTATAACAAACGCTACGGAAAGGATAACATACCGGACCTCTTCCTTGTATTCTTATATATTGTAACAATGCCGAGCTATGAGGAAAAGGCTTGAGCTAATCGCAGATTTGTCGTAGGGCATTTTGCTTGCATGTTTTATCATTGATATCGATTGCCTTGTAATGGTTGTTTACTTAAAAACTCATAACGAACACAAATTCCCTATTCGCACAATTTTGGTTTCTGTATTTAAAGTTTCTGATACACACCCTTCTATCTAAACATTAACGCTGACTGATTTTGCATTCTTCCAGGTTGTAAATATTATCTTAAAACAAAACAGTATATAGTTTCAATTAACATTTATAAATATATCACTAGCCAGTGCAGATATTTGATTCATTGTTTATACCGTATCCAATGGGGTGTACAATGACGGTTTATGATTGGTCAGTGGTGCATTGGTCACACTGCTGTACGCACACAGGAACGCCCATCGCCGTTCAGCACTAAGGTTTTCACTGCTACAGTGAAGTAAGTTGCAGTCAAAGAATAGCACGTCTCCTGTAAACATATGGTGTACCGAGTGCGTCAAAAGTCAATTAAAGCGACAATAGATACGAAATAAAGCTGCATTTATGAATATAAAGGTGTATTTCTATATATAGGCATCAATTTCTTAAAGGTACTCGCTCATGTGTTTGGACTAACAATAGTTCTCCAGATAGTGCATCTTAAAACAGTATTGTATCATTATTTTCCTATATGATTTCGAAACTGCAGCAAAAATACAGTTTAAAAGTATACTATTTAGAGTATATTCGGTTTAGTTGTGTACAAGGCCACGCCAATAGAGTCAAGAAATAATTACAAACACGACGCCTAAACCATAGCGGCAACAGAACGTAACGAAAGCGATGGATGTTTTGACTTTTATCAATAAACATCATGTTTTAATGTCATTCAACTAATCACGCAACGACAAAGCTGTTATTAACGCTAATGAAAATTGTTGTCTTCATGTACGATAGTTAAGCAAATATCAATATTTTGTCCAACTTTTGATTTGTTAGTTTTAACAATTCTAATTATTTGTAACACATGATTGCGTCATACAAAAACAAATGCATTTTAACAAAACTTGAGCGATTCCTTTAAATAAAAAGGTTTAGTTATATGAAATAAATAGATGTGTACGTGTGTATTTAGAATTGCACGTCTCTTGTATGTTATACCATTAATGGGGCTCCTCTTAACATAAAAGTGCCCCTCTGAATTAGAAAAATATATAACGTGAACAGTTTTAGCAATATAAAGGCCTGTATTAGCTAGCCTAACGTCTGAACTTAGACATGTGTGAGTTTCGTTTGTGCACACCAAGAACAGAAAAATTGAAATCCTCTGGATACGAAGGCTACTGTCGGAACACGCGACCACATTCTCGCTTAACACTGTAACAACGTGATTTACTAAGCATTATTTGATATAATTTCCGTCACAAACGGTGTAGAATAAATTGAATGAGTTGTAACTTTATTTACTTCTGTACTAGTCATCGAGAACAGATCAATCCGCGTGAAGAAATTATTGCTTAGTACGCCAAAGTCATAAAAAAGTACTATGTGTTATTGTTTTATTTCTTTGGATAAAGGAATGTAAGAGGTTTCTAATTTACCTAAGTTACAATATAGAAAAGCTATAAAATAGTTTTCAGGTTAGTATTATGGGGAAATTAATAACAGAAAATGTGGCAAACGTGTCATTGCACGAATATTAAACGTTCGTTAAGGTTTCAGAACTATTTGCTTCTCACGTTCTTGGTACACAGGGCGTACAGTATAAACCCGCTCTACTGTGGAACAGAATATACGCGTTCTACAGTTTACACGCGTTCTACAGTATATACGCGTTCTACAGTATGCACGCGTTCTACAGTATATACGCGTTCTACAGTATATACGCGTTCTACAGTATATACGCGTTCTACTGTATATACGCGTTCTACAGTATATACGCGTTCTACTGTATATACGCGTTCTACAGTATATACGCGTTCTACAGTATATACGCGTTCTACAGTATGCACGCGTTCTACAGTATATACGCGTTCTACAGTATATACGCGTTCTACAGTATATACGCGTTCTACAGTAAACACGCGTTCTAGAGTGCACACGGGATCTACAGTATACAAGCGTTCTATAGTGTATACGCGTTCTACAATATCCATGCATTATACAGTATATACGCGTTCTAAAATATATGCGCGTTCTACAGTATACACGCGAACTACAGTATACACGCGTTCTACAGTATATAGGCGTTCTACAATGTTTCTGCATTCTACAGTATACACGCGTACTACAGTATACACGCATTCTACAGTATATACGCGTTCTACTGTAAACACGCGTTCTAGAGTGCACGCGGGTTCTACAGTATACAAGCGTTTTATAGTGTATACGCGTTCTACAATATCCATGCATTCAACAGTATATACGCGTTCTGCAATATATGCGCGTTCTACAGAATACACGCGTACTACAGTATACACGCGTTCTACAGTAGACACGCGTTCTACAGTTTACATGCGTTTTACAGTATATACGCGTTCTACAGTATATATGCGTTCTATGGCATACACGCGTTCTACAGTATATACGCGTGCTACAGTATATACGCGTGCTACAGTATATACGCGTTCTACAGTATATATGCGTTCTATGGCATACACGCGTTCTACAGTATATACGCGTGCTACAGTATACACGCGTTCTACAGTATATACGCGTGCTACAGTATATACGCGTTCTACAGAAAATACGCCTTCTACAGTATATACGCGTTCTACAGTATAAACGAATTTTACAGTATACGCGCGTTCTACAGTACATATGAGTTCAACAGAATAGACGCCTTCTACAGTATATACGCGTTCTACAGAATGCACGCGTTCTTCAGAATACACGCGTTCTTCAGAATACACGCGTTCTACAGTAAACACGCGTTGAACAGTATATATGCGTTCTACAGTATACACGCGTTCTTCAGTATACACGCATTCTACAGTATACACGCGTTCTACAGTATACACGCGTTCTACAGAATTTACACGCGTTCTACGGTATATATGGATTCTACAGTATACACGCGTTCTACAGTATAAACGCGTTCTACAGTATACATGCGTTATAAAGTATATACGCGTTATACAATGTCCACGCGTTCTACAGTTTACATGCGTTCTACAGTATACATGCCTTCTACAGTATATAAGAGTTCTACAGTATACATGCGTTCTACAGTATACACGCGTTTTACAGAATACTCGCGTTCTACAGTTTTTACGCGTTCTACAGTATACACGCGTTCTACAGTATACATGCGTTCTACAGTATTTATACGCGTTCTGTGGTATATATGGGTTCTACATTTTACACGCGTTATACAGTATCAACGCTTTCTAAAGTATATATGCGTTCTACAGTATACAGGCGTTCAACAGTGTACACGCGTTCTACCTTTATACGCGTTCTACAGTATACATGCGTCCACAGTTTATACCCATTCTACAGTATGCACGTGTTCTACCGTATACACACATTCTACAGTATACAGACGTTCTACAGTATACACACGTTATATAATATATAAGCGTTCTGCAATATCCACGCGTTCTATAGTTTACATGCTTTCTACAGTATACACGCGTTATATAGTATATACGCGTTCTACAATATCCAAGCGATCTACAGTTTGCATGCGTTCTAGAGTATACACGTGTTCTACATTATATACGCGTTCTACAGTATACACGCGTTTTACAGATTGCATGCGTTTTAAAGTATATACGCGTCCTACAGTATACACGCGTTCTACAGTATATATGCGTTCTACAGTATATATGCGTTCTACAGTATACACGCGTTCTACAGTGTATATGCGTTATACAGTGTATATGCGTTATACAGTATACACACGTTCTACAGTATATATGCGTTCTACAGAATATATGCGTTCTACAGTATATACCCGTTCTACAGTATATACGCATTATACAGTATACACGCGTTCTACCGTATACACACATTCTACAGTATACACGCGTTATACAGTTTTCACGCGTTTTACAGTATACTCGCGTTCTACAGTTTTTACGCGTTCTACAGTATACACGTGTTTTACCATATACACGCGTTCTACAAGTGTTCGGTAAAAGCTTTATCATCGCCCACTTTTTACATAGTTGGTGCAAATGTTGAACAGTATGTACTCGTTCAGGGAAAGCCTAAAACTTGTTTGCTTTTTACGTAGTTAGTGCAAATGTGGAACAGTATATACGCGTTCAGGGAAAGCTTGAAACTCGTCTGATTTTTATGTAGTTGTTGCAAATGTGGAAGAGTGTAGACGCGTTCGGTGAAAGCTTGAAAACCCTCTGCATTGTATATTGTTGGTGCATATTTCGAACAGTATTCACGCGATCGGTGAAAGATTGATAATCATCTGCCTTTTACATAGTTGGTTAAGATGTCGTACAGCATGTCCTCGATCTGTTAAAACTCAAAATTAAAGAGGTCACGCAACCTGGATCCATTTCCACGTATTCCTTAGGGCAGCACTTTTCAATGACCTCAATCCTATCTAAATCAGCCCCAACTTGGTATCCTTGCTTCTTGTGGTTGATTCTTCCGCACAAATGGGAACCCTTCAATACCTGCGATATATTTGAAAATCGTTTCTTGTAATTATTAAATTAAAATAAGAATGTAAACTAAGGAATTAATTGAAAACAATATTTGTTATAGACTTGTACTACCGCTTTAGTGTGACAGCAGAATGGTCATTATCGTTTTCATTGGTTTGTGTGCGTGTGTGTGGGTGTGGGGGGAGAAAGGAAAACATATTTTAACATCAAAACATGCTTCTTCGTCTTCTGCTATATACCGGTGATTATAATTACATGCGTCTACTAACCGGTCATGCAAAACCAAAACAACGTTCATATACAACAATTGTACCTGCAGACATCCGTTTTCTTTCTTGCACGGATCGACAGCTATGAAAACTGTCATCATGTTTGGGAACAGGAATCCGAAGTTATACCAATATCTGGATAAAAGTATTAGAACAATGGTCAAGGTTCACGTGGTCAGTGGGGAGCAGTGTATTGTTTCTAAGTTATTATGACGGAATTTAACATAGTGGTGTCACGGTTACTTGTTACTCCAGTAGAACTACGACCCACATGTTGTATGGCGTTATTAATGACATGGTTACATGTTACTTCAGTAGAACTGCGGCACACATGCATTAAGGCGAAAGTGATGGCATGGTTACTTGTTACTTCATTAGAACAGCGGTCAACATGTTGTAATGCGTTATTAATGTCATGGTTACTTGTTACCTCAATAGAACAGCGACCCACATTTTGTAATGCGTTATTAATGTCATGGTTACTTTTTATTTCAATAGAGCACCGGCGAACATATTGTAAGGTGTTTTTAATGTCATGGGAACTTGTTATCTCAATAGAACTGCGGCCCACATGTTGTAATGCGTACTTAAGGTAATGGGTACTTGTTATTGCTTTGGAACTGCGGCCCAGATAATGTTATACGTGTTTAAGGTAATTGGCACTTGTTACTGCAATAGAACTGCGGCCCACATGTTGTAATGCGTACTTAAGGTAATGGGTACTTGTTATCGCTATGGAACTGCGGCCCAGAAAATGTTATACGTGTTTAAGGTAATTGGCACTTGTTACTGCAATAGAACTGCGGCCCACATGTTGTAATTCGTGTTTTAGGTAATGGGTAAATGTAACCGCAATAGAACTGCGATCCACTTGTTTTTATGTGTGTTTAATGTAATGGGTACTTGTTATTGCTATAGAACTGCAGTCCACAGGTTGTAATGCCAGTTTAATGTAATGGGTACATGTAACCGCAATAGAACTGCGGCCCACATGTTGTTATGCGTGTCAAAAGTCATGGGTACATTCAAAGAAGTGACTCCTGAAATCAGATACCTAATGCAAGAATGCACCTTAAATGCAGCTACCGGCCAAACGTCAAGCACGTTCTACGATACAGATTAATTGCACGCAATACCCAATTACTTTGGTACATCGCTAAGTTTAATTCAATTTAAAACGCTGTTGAATTTGGAGACCGGAGTAGCCAGTGAAAACCGAACTTATCTGACTTGGTTACCACAAACAAAACTTATGTGCATCCAGGGGCGCATGTTGTGTTCAGAATCGTGTGCGCTAACCGCATAACTAATTCATCAATAAACAATGTACGTATTTTTCGTTTACCCGTAATCTTGGTGCCAAATGAATTTGCCTCCCGTTTTTGGCTGCTTCATCATAAGTTTTGTATGGTAATGGTATACTTCCTCGCCCAAAATCTAAAACATATTTGTTAGATATATAGATGATTGATTGATTGATGCAAGGTTGGGGGGGGAGCATCCACATGTGTTGTGGTCAAATCAAATTTAACCTTCTATTAAAACGAACTCCAGAAATCATCGAATAAAACATTTTGATTTATCGCCCATTGTAGAAATCAATACTATCCCTTAAAGATAATGCGATTGGCAAATAATGTAAATGGGGATTCATACTAGGTTATTACAATACATCGCATGTATGATAGTATGATACCTTTTCACAAGCAGTTACGATCCTGCTGCTCCTTGCAACCATTCCTGTGACGTCATTTCCGGGATGCCACCATAAAACCATATTCATTGCACCGCCTTCACCGTCCTTTGCCTGACAAGTAAATAACACATTATGTTATCAAATATCATCCAAAACTGAAATAAAAACGAAACAAACGCAAAATATATATGTTTCATGTTTGGAGCGCCTATAATGTCTCCAGTAAAAATCACCATGAAATTTGACCTATTGACCCTAAAGTCAACAACGAGTATACACTGACCATGACCAATGTGCCTACCAATTTTGAAGAGTCTACACCATGTCGTTGAAAAGTTATAGATCGGAAACGAAAGCGACAGTATTTTATCTCACTAAGGCTTTTTATGACCTTGGCATTTAAGCGTTTTCCTTTGACATTTATGGGAAAGACGTTACTAATGTTGTTAGGACTTGTGTCCATCCCTTTTGCTTTTTGTATACTATTTATCCAAAATTGAATAAAAAGCAAAGCTAAACGCATATTATATGTGTTTCATGTCTAAAGAGCCCCTACTGTCTTCAGTAAAAATCACCATGACAAATATAAATATCTTAAAACGTCAATTACTGTCATCCAGCTATTTGCCGTCGGAAGATATATATATATATTAACAGTTTGAAGGCTAAAGTACATTCTTTCATTTTGTTTAATGGCATGGCTCATATTTGTTATTGTTTTCTGATATCGGGCATGTTATAGTCTGTACACAAATAGTATTTACAATTATTTTAATGGTTTCCAAGACTTTTGGTCGGAAATCTGTATAAAATCTTATAAATACAAATACAGTTGGCTCGTTCAGAACAGCACATTGGATCTCAAAAATCAAAACCTAAATTGTCTTCCTTATCGTTCTAAACATAACACGCCTAACACTGCTTTAATAGCTATGAGTTTAATTCCTTGTTTGTCTGACCAAAACCCAACGAGTGTTAGGACTCATTCCTTGGCGCTGTTGTTGAGACTGTTTATTAGGTATTTTACTGATAGAATAATGATCATATTTATGCAATCTCTTACTCCATATCCATGGGATGCTATGTTTCCATCTATAATCGCCTTTTCTATGTGTGTTATTTCTTCTTTGTTGAACATCTGACTGGAACATTTACATTTATACATTAAGTGAAGACCGTCTTAGGCATAAGTCTTATTCACTTATAATGACACTCTTATTCAAAATCAATATACATTCGAATCCCGTTGGCTCGAACTGCCAGGGACCAGCGAAAATACTTTGAGCCTCGGAAAATTCGAGCAAGGTGGGATTGTTTACCTACAGTATAATGAAATCGGTCCTTTACATCTAGTTCGAGCCAACTTGGAATTCGAGCCAAGGGAGTTCGAGCCAACGGGGTTCGACTGTATACACATGTATAACAAACATAAATTCGGAGTGATCAACCGTTCACTACAATAATGCATTTATGGAAACTACTTATTACTGATTACACGACTGTAACCGTGAATTTGATAGCTAAACACGCAAAACAATTAAATGATTGTGCTAAAGATAACTGTTATCTACTATCTTCTCATAAGGTTGAAATACCGTGTTTTCTGCACCTTCATTTCAAATTAAACGCGTATTCCTCATAAGAACCATTGTTTTCGAGATTCATTTAGCCTTTTCATTATAGTAAATCTTGTTTTTGAAGTAAGAGTGCATTTTTAAAGAAAGACTGCACCTTCTTTTAAAAATAAGGCATTTTTTCTAACAGGGGAGAACCCTTTAACCAAATTACGTGTTTGTATATGTGTTTGTGTTTGCCCGTGTTGACTTTCAGCGGTTTTATTCAAACGAATAAGGTTATTAAATCAAATTCGTTCTTGTTTTGAACTTATTCAATGTATTAAGTTTACACGGTAATCATTGAATAAACAGCTTTAAGATCAACTTACGTTACTTTCACATATCCGTTTTTCTTGTAGTCATCAAGCATCTGCTCAGAAACTGCAAATTGTTCATACTCTTCATCATTAAATATAGCTAATGTTATTTAATGTATGGATCAACCTTTTAGTATTACTAGGAATCTTGAAAATGCTTCCTTGTTGATGTTGTTGATATTGATGATGATGATGATGATGATGGTGGTGGTGGTGGTGGTGGTGGTGGTGGTGGTGGTGGTGGTGGTGGTGATGATGATGATGATGATGATGATGATGATGATGATGATGATGATGATGATGATGATGATAATGATGATGATTATGATGGTGATGATTTACGTATAAACATGATGTACTTAAATAACAATTACAAAAAACCCTCACTGTAACCTTCCATTTTCTTGCACTGACAATTAATCACACAAATGAATTCAGATGATATTTCACATTTATCAGTTCAGATACCAGAGTGAAGCGATACGTGAACTGAATACGAACCATACTATGTCATATCGCCTTTATTTTGACAAGTATCGACAGGATGACAACATTATCCGATAATGTGAACGACTGTATAACTAGGACACTTTGCCGAACATGATAGCGTACTGTGCGTCAAATATACTGCGACAAAGGGCAGAAAATCTAGAAGTACAAATAGAGAAATGAGCTTTGATATGTCCCTGTTGCCGAATAATGTGAATTATTGAGACCATGCTGTCGGTGCTTATACATTTAGCGATAGAAAGCTTACCACTATATCGAGACCTACAACTACTTTGTTTCTGGATGCAGAAAAAGAGCATCGGAAATTTATTCGTAAGCGAGGAAATAATTATGTGATAGTGCGCAATGTGTGTAGGCATTGTGGGTAGAACTGAACACTTGAATTAAATGTTTCACCAGCACAAAACCACTAAAAAGGTTAAATACGCATATATTTCTGTCATGAGTTTTCCCAATAGATTGAGAACGATGATAGGACACCATAGCGGACAATGCAGGACCGTTTAATATAATTCGGTCCTTTAAACCCAATTAAAAGGGGTTCAATGTAGTTTTTATTTGTTTACACGGGGTCGGCCCAGGCCCCCACTAATAGGTGTAGCATTCACCAGATGCCCAGGTACGTCCATGTTCTACACAGTCATTGCATATAAAAAGCATAACTTTTCGTAGCTGAATAATGTTATTTGATTTCGAAAACATGTTTGTTAGTATAACATAGCTTTTCTAGAAAGTTCTTATGCGCAAATGCGATATCCATGCATTGTGAAACAAGCATATTTCTTTTATTCTAGGATTTATTTGATAGTATGTCCTACAATATATTTTGACTATACCACGACGGCTGTTGGTTCATTATCAAGATTTATCGCTGTTCACAAGTTATCCAATGCCTGATTGAAAAGCAAGCGACGTGATTATGAGATGACAATGAGCGGATGAACGATGTCGAGAATACCAAATATCGTGTTAGTGTTTATCGTTTATTCATCAAGTTAAATGCAATTTCAAGTATAGGTTTTGGAACCACACCATGAACAGCTTCAGAAACATAGACAAAACGGACAATTCAGTAAAGTTTAAGTATATAATTCGATTAAATGTCATATTGAAAGAAAAGCCACCTTTTTTTTTGAAGAAAATGAAATAGATGCTTTTGTACGTATTTGTCGAGTTAAACATGCTGTGTGATTTTAAATATGCTGTGTAATTTGGAATATGCTGAATACGCTTATATCCATTGTATTACTTGTTTAGGCTTTGTATATTTCTAGTAAATGTATTATTAATGTATTATTATTATTATTATTATTATTATTATTATTATTATTATTATTATTGCTTGAAATAATTGTTTATTACAGGACGGGGTTTGTTCTGGGTACTTGCAACCACTGAACATCTTTTGAGATGTTTTACTCAGTATGTCAGAAATACAAACGTCTTAAGTGATTTATTGAGTTCAACTTTCAACTTGGCACTTTATGACACTAAGAAAACGGCACTAGCATCTCCATCAACCCGGAAATGAAATGGAAATTAATCTATTTACTTTTATGCTTGATGAAACTACAGAGTGACCTGAAGAATTACAAAACCCAGATTAAAGTAGAAATAATAATCGTTTAATAAGTTTAATATCTTAAAAATGTTACACAAGGATATTCATTTAATAATATCCCGAACACCTGAATGTTCATTTATTCAAATAGTATATAATATTGTATCGTATACAGTTGTATCACAGTCGTTATTGTTTCTCGTTAGCGTCCGTATAATTCTGATCTATCGAACGACAAACACACATTTACAATGTTATAGGCCCCTCTTTCATTGCAGCTAGTCGGTTGTAAACGCCTTGTGATGAAGTGTACGGCGTGTCACCATAACAATATGTATACGATCGATGTATTCGATATAATTAAGTTGCCATCCAGAAATGAGTGAACAAGTATGTCTGGTGATCTTTTTATTGATTGGTATATTTGAAATCGTTTTATGTGCAGGAGCATAAACTATATACATTATACCGTTCA
Source organism: Mya arenaria (assembly GCF_026914265.1). Lineage (NCBI taxonomy): Eukaryota > Metazoa > Mollusca > Bivalvia > Myida > Myidae > Mya > Mya arenaria. Next base: position 22,152,632 of record NC_069138.1, read on the forward strand.
ATAATATTACAAACACTTATTGTTTTAACCAAGATTGAAATATTTCGATACATGTCACATCACTTCCGAGTCTCATTGATATAAAGAGCAATATCCCAATTGCTATAACTATGCATTTTGGGATAATTGTGATACATATAAAGGAGAAGGTAGGCATTAGGTAGGCATTACCTTTCAATGATACCAGTATTATATGTGTTAACATGAAAGCATTTTTACCTGTATTCCTAATGAAGCTATTTAATTGTAAACTTATTAGCAGGTCAGATTTCTTTAAAGGGACTGTTCATAGTTGCCCCTCTTGAGATTAATAACATTTAGAAGGTCCTCTGTCAAGATATACCCGATATATTTACACCTCAACTTCCATTCCTTAAATGAACTGCATATCGGCAATTGCGTTCATCACTCGATGAACGCAACATCTTCGGATGTGTTCGGATCGCAACTCATCGCATAACAATACACGTGGATATACTTGATCTTGTTATTGTTTGCATTGTGTCAGCAGGTCCCATAAAATATAAGTCAACATTTTAGTAAGTGTTAATTTATTATATTTTAAATGTATTGTAGTCATAATTGTTTTGACAATTCTTGAATGAAATAAGGAACGCGTACGGACTTCGGACACCACACACTTTGACCAGCCCAATTGCGTTCATACCCCGATAATGACACCAACCCCGCAATTCATTCCTTAATAAAAGCGTGTTAGTATTTTGAGCACAAGGAAACTAAAAGTAGGTCAAGACTTGTGACATGCAAGTACAGTGCTCATAAACACAAACATAATCAATTACGCTGTCATCGTCGTTGATGGTATAAGATGTTTCTACGTCGTTGTCGTGTTTCAACCTTACTGCGACTCTTGGTTTTGGAACAGGGTAATCATGTGTGTGTAAAGTACCTTGCATGATTTTTGTTACCAATACATGCCAATAAGCTTTGTTAGCTCATTATTGTTTGTAAATAATGGTATATTAACTTCTGTGATCACTCACAAATATACAATAACAAACAAAAACATATGGATGCGAAGATAAAAAACTGATTTAATGAAAATAATGAAAATAAATCAAATAAAAATATAAGTATAAAAGCAAATGATAACTACATATCCAAACTTCATATACATTAGGGTAGTTGAACATACACCTTCAACAGGGTTTATTCATACTGTTATTTGTTAGAGAGTTGGGTTCCGATTTGATAAGAACAAAATATTTAAAATTGAACAATGTACAATGGTGTCATCCAACCTGAAATATAAAGAAAATATCGTGTTTTGTAATGAGAATCAATTTTGCAAGAACCACCGTTTACAACTATTTAAATACAACGGTTGCTTCTGCTGGTGCCGCTTACGTTGCTGTTGCTTCATGTCGAGCTACTAATACTATTATTTCTACTTCTATTACTACTACTACTACTACTACTACTACTACTACTACTACTACTACTACTACTACTACTACTACTACTACTACTACTACTACTACTACTACTTATACTACTTGTAATATTACTACTATTGCTAGTGTTACTTCTTCGACTACGACTACCACTACCAATACTACTACTACCACAACTGCTACTGCTGCTACTACTACTATTTCTATTACTACTACTACTACTACTACTATTACTACTACTACTACTACTACTACTACTACTACTACTACTACTACTACTACTTCTTCTACTTTCTACTACTACTGCTACTACTACTATTACTATTATTATTACTTCTACTACTACTACTACTACTACTACTACTACTACTACTACTACTACTACTACCACTACCACTACCACTACCACTACTACTACTACTACTACTACTACTACTACTACTAATAATAATAATAATAATAATTATTCTACTGCTACTACTACTACTACTTCTTCTACTTTCTACTACTACTGCTACTACTACTATTACTATTATTATTACTACTACTACTACTACTACTACTACCACTACCACTACCACTACCACTACCACTACTACTACTACTACTACTTCTACTACTACTACTACTACTACTACTACTACTACTACTACTACTACTACTACTACTACTACTACTACTACTACTACTACTACTACTACTGCTACTACTACTATTACTACTACTACTACTACTTCTACTACTACTACTACTACTACTACTACTACTACTAATAATAATTATTATTCTACTACTACTTCTACTACTACTACTACTACTACTGCTACTGCTACTACTGCTGCTGCTGCTGCTGCTACTGCTACTGCTACTGCTGCTGCTGCTGCTGCTGCTGCTTCTGCTGCTGCTGCTACTACTACTACTACTACTACTACTTCTACTACTACTACTACTACTACTACTACTACTACTACTACTACTACTACTACTACTACTACTACTACTACTACTACTACTACTACTACCACTACTACTACTACTACTACTACTACTACTAATATTACTACTACTACTACTACTACTTCTGCTGCTGCTGCTTCTGCTTCTACTTCTACTACTATTCATGCTAGTGGTGAAAATATAGCTTCAGTTTCTGCTAATTCTACAACAAATGAATAGTACTACTACAATACTAAGTCCACTTCAACTACTTACATACAAGACATTACGTTTACCTTTACATTTAAAATTTGCAAATATATACAAGAATACAAAAAAAATACAGTTAAACAGAGTTTAATCGTTTATTCAGTTGTGGAAAAGTTTAACTTACTCAGACACGCTTCTAGAACTGATGACCAGGAAATACCATAGCAAACGGACTTCGCACGCACTTTTCAGCAGTTCCTCTAGAATTATCACACCTTAGACCTTCTCCACACATCGTACCAGCGTATCCTCCACACGTTTCCCCTTGGCCGGCAAGTTGGCCATCGTTTGAAACTAAAACATTTAAATGCTCGTAGAAGAAAAAATACATTATAAAAAACATTGTAATTGTAATAAGCACACAAGTCTTAGCTACTACTAGACGACGACCTCCACAAAATACCCTTATCCTTATGGCCGTCAATCACATATACATATCCGACAAGTTTTGCCTATACTACAGATGATGCCGTATTTCTGCTTCACGCTACTATTCAAAATTTGAAGCGTTAGTGTTTTCTTATAAATTATTAGCGTACATTTAGTTAAATGTTTCGGAATAATTGATATAATCAGTTGAACTTATAACAAATTTCAAGCTAATGTTAAACAGTGTTTTACTTGGTTATTTGAATTCCACCATTTGTAATAAGATTCAAACCACAAAATATATTTGAAACATGAAGATTTATGTATATTATAGATTAAATATAAAGTTTTCATGATTAAAATTCATGCATGTTTCGAGAGAACATGTGAACGATACAAATGTACCTTGGAGCAAATTGCATGAGTACACACATTAAACGATCATCCTTATTTTAATAACTTATAAATCCATTTTGACCTACCTACAAGGCTCACGAGTAAAACAAGTAAGATAGAACTCCTCATATTTATGATGTCCTAGTTTTGTTGAAATAAGGCTAGTTAGGTTTACGTTTGTATTTATACATAAAGCAATTTCAAAATCGCCGACCGGTTCCCGGATCTAATTACGTCATGCTATTGGTTACCAAATACATTATATACGTCAACCAGTTTTAACATCAGTAAAATGAACATCTGGGTTCAACCAGTAAATACTTGTTAATAACAACAAACGCATTATTTATTTGTTTATATAAAGTATGCTAATAAAGCGAATTAAAGTCATAAATGTCGTTTGTCTCTCGTTAAGTGTCTGTTTGATAATTTTATTGATGCCCTTTTTATGGGAGCTTGTTAAGACTCAGGCTGCTGCGTGTCTTTTTAGTTGCCATAATTATAAACTAAAATATACACGCTGTAATATGACGCATCTTAGTTAAACATTTAAACTTAGTAAACACGTCTTTGTTTAACTTTAATTGAGAGAAAACGTCAACTGAAATAATCCATGTTTCGTTACACAAAATACTACAAAAAGCAAATAAATGGTCAAAATGATAAATGCATATGAGTACACTTGATGAAAAGTAAAGCGTTGTTTGATTAAACATACCTTATACTACCTTGTAATTTGCTTTTAATCATGTGTATAATGATGTATTGGAAAGTCGTTGTATTAAATCAAATTAAACAAGCAACACTAATTTACTTTTGGTGATTATAGTACCGTAAATTGCGATTCCCTTTTATAGTCATGAAAGGAAAAATCTGCGTCTTTGCCAGCGTGTTTGTTTACAATCTTAAAAAGATTATCTTGATTGTTTTTTTAAAGAGCTGAGATTCATTTTCCATAATTATCTTTATTGTAAAATATGGAAGTAAATAACACACGAATTACATGATTGTAAGTAAAAATCTAATATATTTCTACACCTGATATTCGTGCAAATCGTTATTATGTTATATTACTATAAGCTCGTCTGTAACATCATTGTACTTTTAATTACTATTTAAACATATAACATTGCAAATGAATCTGTTTTGCTTGTAATGTTACAAAATAACTTATATATGATATTTCCCATACTTACAAAGGCGAGAGCGTATGATAATTTCTTAAAAATACATTTTCAAAAGATAACCGACTGTAAGACAGATATAACGACAAATAACAAACTATTCGTTCAATTTTTCATTTGCTGGTCAGACGCCGTGGTCAATGCTAGCTTGAGTCTCTGTCAGGATGATGTCTAACTGGCCAATGTGAGACAAGGAAAAGTTTTAATAATTTATATCTCCAATTTTTCAAGTGTAATCAAACAGTTAAGCTTTTAGCACCTGTGTTTTTCTGAATATCAGCGCAGTTTACAATGCATCAGTATTTTAATTATAACTGCTCCATTACTTCATGGCAAAGCCATTTACGGATTTTTACTTTACTTTACATGGTTATCGTGTGTTTCTAATCGAAAGTTATCAAAAAGATCTGATCAAAAGATCAGATCAAGTTAATTGAATTGAAACCCAGATTCTAAAAAAGCGCCGCTTATATAACCAACCGTCGACTAGGGTTTTAGGAATAAGGAATTCGGACCAATAGAAAAATCCCTAATATTTTGTCAGCCAATGGCAGTCGTTCTTAGAATTCCTAACCCCTAAAGGCAGTACTTCGGTCTAGTAAACAGCTAATACTATGCATACACATTGGGTAATGCATACAATTATTAACAAAGGACAGTAACTGTTGTCATGGTGATATCTATTTACTGCCATTTAACGTTTTAGAATTTGAAATTATAACAACACGCATACTTTACATAACCCTAGGATTCCAAATCTTGATTGTGCTGAACGTGCAATCTCAGTTACATGTAGCCAGTTATAAAATTTATAACTTAATTACATGTTTGCATTCAACAAAGAATATGATAACTAATTATAATATGATAATAAAAACTGGAAATAACATTCATGTTTTGAAAATTCAATGTTGTGTCAAGACGCACAATGCGGTTTCCAGTATAAACACTACGGCAAAATTTACAGTTCCTCGACAACCTTAGGTATTACTCAAATAGGTAAGTACTGTGCAACAATTTAAGCTGTCTTAGTTAGAAGTGATCGTGTTCTAAAATTGTCCGGGATTCTATCCAAAATGGCACAAAGGTAAATACTTTTAAAGTGATGCATGGACACAGCCTTGTGACAGGCAAATACATCACTATAACGTAGCATTAAGTAATCTATTTTTTGTTTTCACGAATGATATATAGTCGCAAAATAAGAGCTGTTTGTTCGTTATGGTGCATGTGTGTAGATTATATATGATTCGTTTTAATATTTTCAAATTCATGTTGAATAATTTTGATTTAGTCATGTTTGAAAACCACATTGTAAAGAAGATACGGATGTACCTAAATGTGTGATCTTCGTTGTTCAAAGTTCTTATTATTTTAATTATTATTATTATTATTATTATTATTATTATTATTATTATTATTATTATTATTATTATTATTATTATTATTATTATTATTATCATCATTAAGTTAACAAAACACAATTATATTAACGACGTAGAAGAGTTTTCACGTTTGTAACGACACAACAATCAAATATCTAAACGAAAGCAAAACAGATCTTTGTGAAGACATAAAGAGAAATACCGAACAAACACTACACGAGAGATAGACAACGTATACGACCTCACATTGGAAGCATGTACATTGATAACTGATGTTTAACTACGTTTACGACCTCACATTGGAAGCAAGTACATTGACAACTGATGTTTAACTACGTTTACGACCTCACATTGGAAGCAAGTACATTGATAACTGATGTTTAACAACGTTCACGACCTCACATTGGAAGCAAGTACATTGCTAACTGATGTTTAACTACGTTTACGACCTCACATTGGAAGCAAGTACATTGATAACTGATGTTTAACAACGTTCACGACCTCACATTGGAAGCAAGTACATTGCTAACTGATGTTTAACTACGTTTACGACCTCACATTGGAAGCAAGTACATTGATAACTGATGTTTAACAACGTTCACGACCTCACATTGGAAGCAAGTACATTGCTAACTGATGTTTAACTACGTTCACGACCTCACATTGGAAGCATGTACATTGATAACTGATGTTTAACTACGTTTACGACCTCACATTGGAAGCAAGTACATTGACAACTGATGTTTAACTACGTTTACGACCTCACATTGGAAGCAAGTACATTGATAACTGATGTTTAACAACGTTCACGACCTCACATTGGAAGCAAGTACATTGACAACTGATGTTTAACTACGTTTACGACCTCACATTTGAAGCAAGTACATTGATAACTGATGTTTAACAACGTTTACTGCCTCACATTGGAAGCAAGTACATTGCTAACTGATGTTTAACAACGTCGTTTACGGCCACACATCGGAAGTATGTACATTGATAACTGATGTTTAGCAACGTTTACCGCCTTCCATTGGAAGCAGGTACACTGATAACTGATGTTTAACAACGTATTCGGACTCATATTGGAAGCATGTACATTGGTAACTGATGTTTAGCAGCGTTAACGGCCTCATATTGGCAGCATGTACATTGATAACTGATGTTTAACAACGTTCACCACCACACATAGGAAGCAAGTACATTGCTAACTGATGTTTAACAATATTTACCACCACACATTGGAAGCATGTACATTGCTAACTGATGTTTAACAACGTTCACCACCACACATAGGAAGCATGTACATTGATAACTGATGTTTAACAAAATTTACCACCACACATAGGAAGCAAGTACATTGATAACCGATGTTTAACAACATTTACCACCACACATTGGAAGCATGTACATTGATAACTGATGTTTAACAACATTTACCACCACACATTGGAAGCATGTACATTGATAACTGATGTTTAACAAGGTTTACGACCACACATTGGAAGCATGTACATTGATAACTGATGTTTAACAACATTTACCACCGAACATTGGAAGCATGTACATTGATAACTGATGTTTAACAAGGTTTACGACCACACATTGGAAGCATGTACATTGATAACTGATGTTTAACAAGGTTTACCACCACACATTGGAAGCATGTACATTGATAACTGATGTTTAACAACGTTCACCACCACACATAGGAAGCATGTACATTGATAACTGATGTTTAACAAAATTTACCACCACACATAGGAAACATGTACATTGCTAACTGATGTTTAACAACGTTCACCACCACACATTGGAAGCAAGTACATTGCTAACTGATGTTTAACAACATTTACCACCACACATTGGAAGCATGTACATTGATAACTGATGTTTAACAACATTTACCACCGAACATTGGAAGCATGTACATTGATAACTGATGTTTAACAACGTTTACCACCACACATTGGAAGCATGTACATTGCTAACTGATGTTTAACAACATTTACCACCACACATTGGAAGCATGTACATTGATAACTGATGTTTAACAACATTTACCACCACACATTGGAAGCATGTACATTGATAACTGATGTTTAACAAGGTTTACGACCACACATTGGAAGCATGTACATTGATAACTGATGTTTAACAACATTTACCACCGAACATTGGAAGCATGTACATTGATAACTGATGTTTAACAAGGTTTACGACCACACATTGGAAGCATGTACATTGATAACTGATGTTTAACAAGGTTTACCACCACACATTGGAAGCATGTACATTGATAACTGATGTTTAACTACGTTCACCACCACACATAGGAAGCATGTACATTGATAACTGATGTTTAACAAAATTTACCACCACACATAGGAAACATGTACATTGCTAACTGATGTTTAACAACGTTCACCACCACACATTGGAAGCAAGTACATTGCTAACTGATGTTTAACAACATTTACCACCACACATTGGAAGCATGTACATTGATAACTGATGTTTAACAACATTTACCACCACACATTGGAAGCATGTACATTGATAACTGATGTTTAGCAAGGTTTACGACCACACATTGGAAGCATGTACATTGCTAACTGATGTTTAACAACATTTACCACCACACATTGGAATCATGTACATTGATAACTGATGTTTAACAACATTTACCACCACACATTGGAAGCATGTACATTGATAACTGATGTTTAACAAGGTTTACGACCACACATTGGAAGCAAGTACATTGCTAACTGATGTTTAACAACATTTACCACCACACATTGGAAGCAAGTACATTGCTAACTGATGTTTAACAACATTTACCACCTCATATTGGAAGCATGTACACTGATAACTTATGTTAAACAACGTTTATGGCCTCATATTGGAAGCATGTACACTGATAACTGATGTTTAACAACATTTACCACCACACATTGGAAGCATGTACACTGATAACTGATGTTTAACAATGTTTACGACCTCATATTGGAAGCATGTACACTGATAACTGATGATTAACAAGATTTACGACCTCATATTGGAAGCATGTACACTGATAACTGATGTTTAACAACGTTTACGACCTCATTTTGGAAGCATGTACACTGATAACTGATGTTAAACAACGTTTACGACCTCATATTGGAAGCATGTACTCTGATAGCTGATGTTTAACAAGGTTTACGACCTCATATTGGAAGCATGTACATTGATAACTGATGTTTAACAACGTTTACGATCTCACATTGGAAGCATGTACATTGATAACTGATGTTTAACAAGGTTTACCACCACACATTGGAAGTATGTACATTGATAACTGATGTTTAAATTCTTTGTTTAGTCATAAGTTCGTAAATCAAGCTACGCAAAATATTCATTCGTTATACTAGTAGACTTACACTAGTGTTTATAGATTAAGGCCGTTTGCCTTTGTATATCCGAGTAAGTTAAGGTATAGTTAAGTATATCAGGTAAGTTGAAATAATTACCTTTGTTATAACCTTAAAATTATGTTAATATTTAATTTAAACAAAGCAGGTACAATGTTATCACAAAGCATTTTTCTCGATGACTAACTCCTCTTTTTTTGAGACTTACTACTAATCTTATTTTCCACCAGCAGTGACCTCTCTGTAGGGGAGGGGGAGATGTGTGGAAGATTCACCGATGCGATATGTGAAGGAGGACTAAGATGTAGTGAAGGGAGGGGAAGTATTGGAAAGTGTGTGAAAAACAGTTTTGCACAAGTGTTTCAGCAAATATCTATTGGAGCTTTAGATTAGCTTGTGTAAGTAAAATGTTTCCTCCGTATAGCATAAAAAATGTATATTCTTAACTACATTGTAATTCATATGCAGTAGCATTATTAGTTGCGACATACTTGTAGCATCAGTAGCAGTAGTAGAAGCAATTACAGTTGCAGTAGTACAGTAACATCCAAGAAGTAATATAAATAGTCGCAATATTAGTATAGGCAGCATTACCAGCAGGAAATCAAACAGAATTAAGCGGTTATTCTGACGATACGATTACTTTTTACACTCTTTTTTCAGGCAGTTCGTTGTCTGGGTGATAGCTGTACTGTAAAACTTTGTAGTGTCAATCTTTATATTTAAATAAGATCACGGACAATTATTTAACGATATAAATTATATTGAATATTTGTTCTGACTTCCACCAATTCTTTAATAATGTGCTTAATAAACTTTTATCTTATGTCTTGACTTGATTTAAGTTGATTGAAAATAAATGTAAAATCTTAAAAAAAAGATTTCTAAACTCACAAAAGGATTGCAACATGAAACTTATTTGTGAACAAGACAATTTAAATATCGACGACGACGCCGACGACTGCTGCTGCTGCTGCTACTACTACTGCTACTGCTACTGCTTATACTGATGATGATGATGATGATGATGATGAAGAGGAGGAGGAGGAGGAGAATTCCATTTCCCTTCAAAAACAACACTCCCAGTATTTGTCTGCAATGATTTAAGACCAGTTAGCTACATATTTAAAAACAATTGCAATACGAAACATTAATATATCAATATTTGGTGGGAGCATGCATCACGTGTTCGGGAATGTTAATCCAATGCATTCTTTCGCGGCTATCAGACCGGCGATTGTAACAGGTTTATTTGTAGATATTCCTGAAAACAATGCAATGAAATGTCTTTGTGAATGTTTAAATTTATTTATTGAGTAAAAATCAGCAAGAGCAGAGAATGTCCCATAAATAATCATTATAGAATGCCCCTCATATTTTAAAACAGTACTTTTTAAAAATTAAACAAAACTGACCATAGATAATTATGACAGGAGGTTACACCCATCCAACATCCGGCCAGAGAAACCTTAAGTTACAAGCATACAAATGTTATTGTATATGGTTATTGTTACATACTACGCAAGAAGTAAGATATATAGTTAAGTAGAGGCAAGTGGGCCTCTTTATTAAACCTGCTATCTGTGTGTTTTATTGCTGAATATAAACGAAATAACTCACTCGAGCAGAGCACGCCCCTTTAATTATGAAATCCTTTCACAACAGCGGCTGTTTAATTTAAGAGGGCGACATGGTTGCCTGTCAAACCAAGAGTGTCAAGGAAATAATAAAATCATTAATAATTATCCATACATCATCACGATAATGTTTTATATCTAAATTATTACTCATATCCTGTTTAAAACCACTAATTAATATGTATACAACAAAACCGGAACAATGTTACTTTCAAAAATAACAACATTAGTATTGCATTGTACTTGCATTTTGTGTGTGCTTTGCATCTATGTTTTAAAGGATTATTTAGCAAAAATCATATTTCATTACAACAAATCAGATCTGAATTTAGTAATAATTAAACTATTTTCACGAGTGTTTGTATTAGATAGTTATCAATGGTATTATGCATCCATCAGATTAGAACTGCCCAACAAACGCTTCATGAACGCTTCCGTCGAAACTTACACTATTCTACTATAAATTCCATTGATTTACACTAGCTTAATACACTTATTTCGTCCTGTGTTAGCGATACAGCCTAGTAAATTATATTGGATATCAAGTTAACCTTCGCAGTATCATCATCATCATCATCATCATCACCACCACCACCACCACCACCACCACCATCATCATCATCATCATCAACATCAGCAGCAGCAGCAGTCGCAGTAGCAGTAGCAGCAGTATAAAACAGAATGTTGTCGAATTCCTTTCTTCCATCTATAATATCCACTTGGTTTGAACTACATGAAACAATTCGTCGCTTTTCATATTTGACTCTTATAAGTATGAACTTAAAGACCCAACATCCGATCAGACTATCGGATGTAAATGAGCTATAGAAGAGGGGTGGCTTATCAGTTAGGGTCAGTACCTGTGAAGTATTTATAGCCAAAGAATGTAAACAAACATAACCCATTTTTGAGTGAGTAGCTTCTTTGTTGGAATGCTTTCAGTTGTTGTAAGATAATTGATATATAGGGGTCAATTAACAGACTAATTATATATCCAATTGTTAACAACTTTGGCCTAGATATGTTCCAAAATGTGAAGTCTTTAGCCCTGACCAACAGACCCATGCCAATAGGAACAGTTCATATATTGAATGGGTGGTATTTCTTTTGAAGTAAAATTGCATTTTAATATTAAGTGTTTTTATTGCTTTAAAACGTAACACTCAAATCTACAATCTATAATCTTGAACATTTTCAAAGAATGGTTAATTTATATTGACACAATATTTCATAATAACTTTTAATATTTCAATAAAATGTGTATAAGCGACCTACCCTATTATATTTCAATAGGAAAGTTTATTTCTGGCGTTATGATTTTGGCTCTATTTTGTTGCTCTCACAGTCATTCTTTTGGATATTATCACATTGAATATGGATGAAAATCAGCAGTTTGATCTGTCAATTTTATTAAACGAGGAGCAAAAATTAACCATTGAAGCATTATTCAATCACAACAATTGGGATTTTGTTAAAATTTACAAATAAATGGATGTGAATGAACAGTCAAAACAACAGGATGTGTTACATAATAGTTTAGAATATGAACATCAGCTGAGAATACATTGCCTTCGACATCAAAGTGAGCATTTAAAAAAATAATATTATAATATTCAGGAAAATGAGAAACTGATGAAAATGATGTTTAAGATGGAACATGTACACAGTGTTTAAGTTCACTATGTGTGACAACATATGAACAGGCAAGGCTCGGTGTAGAGTAAACACATGAATAAAATAGAACAGTTTGCAAAGAGAAATAATGCCAAGATGTGTACTTGAATTGGTCTGATCAAAGTACCCAAATACAGCTGGCATTACCGTAATGATATCACTGTGTTATATTCACTGGAATTTTATTGTCCCTGTTGTGGGAAAAAATGCAACTGAACACATTGAGTTTATATGCATGCCATTTACAATATTGAAAACCTGATTCTAGATAGACCTGTCTAACATGTGCTCTTGCTTACACACAGAGATTCACATGATCAAGCCAGTTTGTTAGCTCCTCCTACAATATTCAAATTTTAAAATTGAAGATATGCATTTCTTATCATCAAGACCATTTTTTAACATAAATCTATAATTTATGTATATATATTGATGAACACACTTTCAAACTACATGCCTAATTTTTTATGGGTTGTAATTACTTGACTTAGGTTTAAATTTTGAAACATGCTTCCCTGATTTGAAATGCTTTAAAAAAAGTGGAAAACACCCACCCGCCATTACCTCCCTTTTATACCCCAGTTGGGTCTTTAACAAGAAAAAATATCAGTTCCTCATTTAACTGGCCCTCATGCAAGGTTATATATACTGTAGTAATCCGACTGAACATTTATTCTTCAAAAATATTGTCAATTGCTCCGATTGGTAATATGGAAAACTTGAGGATGCCTACCATTGTTTCTTTACTTGCCTTAATTATGCCAAAGATATCATTTATTCTATAATTAAAACTGCTTTAAGGTCGCTGTCTTTTCAACTACTACTGTTTGGATCAAAAGAACCCACATGCCAGACAAATAACACGATATTTGACCACGTGCATCACTTCAAACATTCATATTAATTAGAGCAAACCTGATTATAGAACTGACCTGACCTGTCAACGTCCCCTCCCTCCTCCCTATTTATTTTTTTATTTTTTCCTACTTCCAATGCGTAATACCGCTTGATATGTACACCTCCAAACTCTGCGACCATGTTACAGCAAGTTAATCTATTAAAAAAATCAAAACAGCAATTAAACCAATATCTGTTATCAGTCATGAGAGAGAGAGAGAGAGAGAGAGAGAGAGAGAGAGAGAGAGAGAGAGAGAGAGAGAGAGAGAGAGAGAGAGAGAGAGAGAGAGAGAGAGAGAGAGAGAGAGAGAGAGAGAGAGAGAGAGAGAGAGAGAGAGAGAGAGAGAGAGAGATGGAGAGAGAGGTGAGTTTTGTAAAACGTATGCAGATGTGGCTGAATGATTGGCGGAGAGAGGAATAGAGTATCCTTAAACTCCGTATATCTGGACATTGGAAATAATACTGTTCAAACCTACCATCAGCAGTTGGCAATGCATTCATTAAGTTTCAAGCAAAACATACTTTTTTGTAAAGAAGGACTTCAAAGTGTATGTTCTTGTGGCATGAGCTCGAGAGCCATATGAAGAGACTGATTTCTAGGTTTATATATCTTGTAGTGGAAATCTGCGGATTATGCTTAGGGAAGGATTTTCTAGCTGTGTTTTAACTTTTGCTGAAACTCAATAAGAATATGTAGAGAGGGATTTAAAGCTGTCTTTTAACATTTGGTAGAAAACCCATGGATCATCTGTAGATAAGAATTTCTAAGTACGTATAGTCTTTGGCATAAGTCAGAGTGTTATGTCCAGAAAAGGACAAAAGAAGAAACCAAGCTATAAAAAACCCATAGACTACGGGTTTTGGGGCAAGTTATTAAATACCCATTATTTGTGCCCAACAGTAAGTAATAAAGGTATAAGACATTTCTTTGTGTTCTTTGTCATACGATGCAGCTTGATTAAAAATGATATTTTAACATCATGATTAGTTTGCAAGAACGTAAACTATGCTTACAACACTTGATCGTAGGAATAAGAGTGCTGGCTCATAATGAAAATAATAAACTTATTAGTTATAACACCTGTTATTTGCCAATGAGTGAATAAGATGCAGTATGAGGAATTATGTAATATTAACGTCATTATTACATTTCATTATAGAACACTTCTCTAAGTGCGTCTTTTCGCTCAAACGCAATGACTTTACAGTACGTGAATGTCATATATTAAACATTAATTATGCTCATTTGAAGTACAGTCACATTTTATTTGAGTGACATGGTATTTATTATATGCATCACATTATTGACTATATATTTGTTTAAAAGTGGACGTTAGTTCTTCGGCATCTGTTGCATGTGAATGGCTGGATTTCAAAGCATAAGATGGAACGTAAATTACAACTAGTAGTTATACTTATAGTTTTAGGTAAGTCTTCTTCATTTTTAAAGTTTGATTTGAAATGTCATTAAATATTAATATCAATGTGAAACCCTAAATTTGTTTGAAACTGCTGTTGTTGTTTTTTTTGTAAATCAAAATAGGAAGCTTTTGAATATAATTTTTATGATGAGAACATTATATTACAAGGACTGGTTGTTAAAAATATAGAAAATGAATACCATACTTAACTCTTTTTTGGTCAATCAAACGGAAACAAAATGAGTAAAGAATTTTTAACATGGTTGGGCCAGCTCTGAAATCCTTCATGTTTTTATACAAATTACAGAGGGAAAACAAGTAGCGAAAGTGTATTACCTCCTCTTAAAAAGGGCCTTTAACAGACACTAAATAAGAGATCAGGTTTTCATATTTACGTTCTATGAATGCTTTTTTAAAGCTTAAAGCGTCACAAAAGCATTTAGAAAGATAAGTTTTTTATCGGCGGCAATTTTCCAAGCAATGGAGATATATTCCATTGTGGGTTTTCTTATATGATTCAGTTGATAGCATTGATGCGCAAATCGGATGATTCTGAGACAAAAAAGTAAAGAAATGTTTATTTGTGAGAGTGCAGTTTTAAATAATATACTAGAAACTAGCGCTACCCATTCAGTAGCTACATTTTTAACACAACTCCTGCTTAGAGCCACGTGAATATGGCCCAGAGACAATGAACGAGGTACAAACAACATACTCACAACACAGACAGAGCACATTGCATTGAATAGTCTTCCTTGATAAATGTTGGGGTAACTGCCTAGGAATGGTCAGCGAAACAGAAGTTCAATGGGGGAAGGGTGAGGGGAGTCAAAACAGTCCATGAGTACCTCGTTGTGTCGAAACAGTTGCCACTAATTGCAAAATCACAATATATCGGCCTAATCGGAGCCAAAAAACCATGATATTGAATCAAATGCGCAAGGTTGCATTGTCCAATGCATTAACTGAAAACTTCGCCAAATGATCCAGACAAGTTGCGGTGATTAATATAGCGGTTGATCAATCCTGTGGTCACCGCCTTGGAACGGTCAGTAAATCATGATTCAGTGGGGGAGGGGGTGGAGATGTTCAAACTAGTTTATGAGTACTCAAACTTAGGCTTCTCCCAACATGATACTGATGGACTCATATTATAATATGTGTTAACGCAGTAAAGATTGTACACTTCTTTAATTGTCCTAGCAGCAAAGTGTATAAAAAAATATTAAGTTTGGTAAATGACAGCCAAAAACGTATTGTCTGGAAAACAGTTAGCAAATACTTACTGTTGACAAAATAAATTGTTGTTCTATGTAAACTAGCCATAGTATAACCTACATAAAGCTTTTCATGTTTTATACAAGTGGTTTCTGTGTCTTATAGGGACGGTGTGGTCCACAATTCGCAACGATGGATACCAATGCGACTATTGCTCCTTCACCTGTTCCAGACTGCAGAACATCTACCGGCACTTTTCCGTAAAACACCCGCACAGGAAACCAAAATACCACCATTACCACAAGAACCAGAAGGCGCATGCTCGAAAGAAGGGAGGACAATACAAACTGAACAAACTAGGATAACGTAATTCAAATGTTCCTATACTGGACAATCAGTTATGTTAATAAGGACATATTTTTTTATATATATTTCTTAATAACTTGAAATATCCTCAATACAGCAAGATTAAGCGAAGTTAACTAGATTTGTTTAAACTTGTGTAAACATTCTTAAGAGCTTTTGGATTTTAAATGGAAATTATCTGAAGACGATCACAATTAAGCGCAGTTAACTATTATATTAGGGGCATCTTCCGGACTGCTCAAAGGGTGTTGTTGATAGTGGGACATATTTTTTTCCGAGACTGTACTACTTGTGTGATATTGAGAAATAAATTATTCTGGATCTTGATAGTACTTGTTGATATTGAGATATCCGAGCTTTTAAAACATGGTTAGTATTGCGGCTTAAAATGATACAAAGCCTCATAAGACGTTTTGACACTGCCGGTAAGATTATTCCAGAAATCAATAAGATATGTTCTTATCTTGGTATATATATATATAACCGATTCCGTATCTTAATTAGACGTACCTATAATGTAGTATGAACTATTCCAAATATTGATAAGTCTTGGTGAAATAAGGGCAAAGATTATTACGAAATATTGCGATATAAAACCATTCATATTTTGAGTGTTCGGTGACACTAGATAAGACATCCGGTATTCGGTATTGTGAAGTGTCGGTGCCTGAAAACCCTATATTTATTAGGGCATAGCTTGATATTGGGAAATACACGAACACGGAATCTGGAAAAGCTAATTCATTGATTGAAACTTTCGCGTTATCTGTATTGTTATCATTTTGGTCATCGAACCAACAAACGACTGTTAACTGCTCTTTCGTCAGCAGTCTACTATCACTGGTTTCCAGACATTTACCCAAAACTTGGCTCTTTCCACGACAAATAAATAAATAAACAATCAATCTGTGAAATGAAGCATTAAAGTGTTGACTACTGCCTTCGGCTCTTAGGTTTCGTCGTATAGTGTTACTTTTTAGACATTAAACGGTTACCATGGTAAAATTTGTTTAGAATTTTAAATATTAGAAAATAAAACATTTAATAGTGGATGAATTACAATATATTTCTTATTAACTATTGTTTCTGATTTCTGCCGTCTCGAGGACCCATCCCAATGCAACAGATATTGTATTTGTCGAATAAACAGCCAATGTATGTAAGTCAAGTCTGTTCATATTTTGCCGCCCGTAAACGCCAAAGCAACACATATTGTATTTGTCGAATAAACAGCCA
Source organism: Mya arenaria (assembly GCF_026914265.1). Lineage (NCBI taxonomy): Eukaryota > Metazoa > Mollusca > Bivalvia > Myida > Myidae > Mya > Mya arenaria. The sequence goes on from NC_069138.1 coordinate 22,170,449, forward strand.
ATATATGTAAGTCAAGTCTGTTCATATTTTGCCGCCCGTAAACGCCAATGCAACAGATATTGTATTTGTCGAATAAACAGCCAATATATGTAAGTCAAGTCTGTTCATATTTTGCCGCCCGTAAACGCCATTGCAACAGATATTGTATTTGTCGAATAAACGACCAACATATGTAAGTCAAGTCTGCTCATGTGTTGCCGCCAGTAAACGCCAATGCAACAGATATTGTATTTGTCGAATAAACAGCCAACATATGTAAGTCAAGTCTGCTCATGTGTTGCCGCCCGTAAACGCCAATGTAACAGATATTGTATTTGTCGAATAAACGACCAACATATGTAAGTCAAGTCTGTTCATATTTTGCCGCCCGTAAACGCCAATGCAACAGATATTGTATTTGTCGAATAAACAGCCAACATATGTAAGTCAAGTCTGTTCATATTTTGCCGCCCGTAAACGCCAATGCAACAGATATTGTATTTGTCGAAAAAACGCCCAATATATTCAAGTCAAGTCTGCTCATGTGTTGCCGCCAGTAAACGCCAAAGCAACAAAAATTGCATTTGTCGAATAAACGCCCAATATATTTAAGTCATGTCTTCATGTGTTTCCCCCAGGAAACGCTAATGCAACAAATATTTTATTTGACGAATAAACGCCCAATATATGCAAGTCAAGTCTGCTCATGTGTTGTCGCCTGTATACGTCGGTGTCCCTTTACTGCTTAAGACAATTATATTGCATCCATGATCTGCAAATGTTCAAACAACACACTTTTTGTTAAATAAAATATAAAACTATACTCGCTTTATTATCTCAGAAGTTGACAAATGCAATATTGATGATTACTTCTTTAACATAACAACTCGTTTAGATGCAAATTTCCTTGATCGATGACCATACATTTTCCTCGTGCAACTACGTCCAACTTGTAAATAACATACATCAGTGTAAAAGTAATCTGAGTTTATGATATCACTCATATACGAGGATGGTGATGAATTTTAATAGTCATTTAATATTCGTTACACGCAAGGAACTAAGATTCGTATGATGCGCGCAGAATGCAATAATAAGAATTAAAACATTACTGTTTATATCGTTATAATAAAAAAAAAACTTGCGATGTGTGTATTTATGGCCATTCATTGCTGGGCCAACAGTCAAAGTAAACTTCAAAACACTAAGTCGGTTAATTGTTTTTTACTTGCGTTTATCAATTAAAGGAGGTTTTTGATTAGACTGAACAAAATATAAATGCCCAACCGAAAGAATGGAGACACTGATGCATATCGGAAAGAAGGGTTATAACACTATTGAATACTACCAATCATTGAGAAATACTTTTGATTAAGTAAATCGGTGTATTTTAACAGAAGCCGGGTTCACAGAAAATCTATACTTTCAAACACTATGTCAGATAATTGCTTTAATGAATCAATTTCAAGTGGTTGTTCAGCTGCGCTGGGTTTAACCAATTGATAAATGCATATCAACAAAACTAACCTACTTAGGGTAGCAGTTATACGAATAAGCTTGTTATATCAAAAGATCAATTGGAACTTATTATTATTGTAATGCCCGATTACCCCATATTATGTTAGTCAAAATTTAAATGTAATTACTTGTTAATTAGTAATATGTATAATAAATATAAAAAAAAAATTACAGATAGTGATGACATTTTATATATTCGCCCTTTATTTCAAACTATGTTTGACGTAAAATTATCTATTTTGCAATCTTTCAAGGCCAAATAAGCTTCTTATATTATTTAAGGTACACCATTTTCTTTAAGTGCACATACATACATTTATGATATCAAAACAATGACGGGTCGCAAGGCATCCAATATTCAAATTGTAAGATACCTTTATGTCTGAGGGTGAGAGTGGGTTCGACCCCCACCAGGTTAAGAGTGGTCAAGTGGTATAGTTGTCCGCCCCCTAAGAGTTTGTGAGTCCGACCCAACCAGGTAAGGAGTGGTCAAGTGGTATATGTGTCCGCCACCAAAGAGGTTGTGGGTTTGACCCCCACCAGGTTGCGAGTGGTCAAGTGGTATATGTGTCCGCCACCAAAGAGGTTGTGGGTTCGACCCCCACCATGTTAGGAGTGGTCAAGTGGTATAGGTGTCCGCCACCAAAGAGGTTGTGGGTTCGATCCCCAACAGGTTAGGAGTGGTCAAGTGGTATATTTTTCCGCCCCCTAAGAGGTTGTGGATTTGACATCCACCAGGTTGAGAGTGGTCAAGTGTTATATGTGTACGCCACCAAAGAGGTTGTGGGTTCGACCCATAACAAGTTAGGAGTGGTCAAGTGGTATAGGTGTCCGCCACCAAAGAGGTTGTGGGTTTGACCCCCACCAGGTTGAGAGTGGTCTAGTGGTATAGTTGTCCACCTCTCACCAACGAGGTAGTTTGTCCGACCCCCACAAGGATGTGAGTTGTCTAGTGGTATAGGTGTCCGCCTCTTACCAACGACGTAGAAGGTTCGACCCCCACCAGGTTGAGAGTGGTCTAGTGGTATAGTTGTCCACCTCTCACCAACGAGGTAGTAGGTTCGACCCCCACAAGGGTGAGAGTTGTCTAGTGGTATAGGTGTCCGCCTCTTACCCACGATATTGTGGGTTCATCCCCACCAGCAGCCAATTGTATAAACAGATTTACCCAGGGTAATATTTTACCGGCGGTAAATTTTCTGGTAAATTTGCGGTAAGCAATTGTATAAAACAAGATTAAGATTTTACCAAGCTAATTACCACGGTAATATTAACCCTTCTCCAAGAGGTGGGTCAATTGATTTACCGTCTCAGTTACCAGAATCAAGATGGCCGACCAGACATAAACAAACGCTCGATTCACAAATCAGTTTTTCGATTTTAAAGACAAATTGAAACTTCGTGGATAGAAAACTGTTCCATTACATCCATATCAATAGAAGACAGGAATACAGAGGTAAAAAATCGCTAATAACCACTGTGTGAACAAATTAATGCATTAAAAATACTAAAGAACAAACTTTATGTACAACAGTGACACAATAAATCTGAAGTTTAAGAATGTGTTTACCTTGTTTCGCGTTTAAACTATTCCAAAATCTTTCAAAATTCAATGAAATGGTTCGAGACCAACACTTGATTGCAGGTCTCGACCTTACTTTGTTGAAATTTATCCCACGTTGCACATATTTTGCACATAAATATTTACAATCAAATTGAACCGCCTGTAAACATTGAACAATAAATGACAGCTATGACCCCATTTTCTATGAAAATACCTCAGTCTATAGTATATTTCTACGGTTTTATTTTATATAGAGCCACACAATGGGTTTATTGCTAACCAAATCCTGTAGAGTGCCTTGATAATATAAAAGTTTACTGTATATTTGATAAAAACAACAGCTGTTGTATGAAAACATACCCAAGTATGATTTTTTGAGTTTGTTAAAATGTATATAAATTATACTGTTACATATACAGTTCTGTGATTAACCCGTTTATGTTTAATTGTACACAACCATTTCATAATGTGATAATGAATATAAATAATCATTTAGGCTTTTCATCAGCGAAAGCCAGCAGAGCCAGTGTGATGTTAGAACATACAACAGGCACATGAATAAAGACACCAAGAGCAGTTAATAGTAAGATGTTTTTTTTTCTTCTGTAAATTATCAGTATACTGTCGACAATTTGAGTGAAAGCAAAATATTAATAACTGATTTGTTTATTGTGAAAACCACCATCTCTTACCGACGCTCTTGTTAACTTACCTTTCAAATTTATAGAAACATTGGCCTCTAGGGAACGCCGTCACTCCCCCCCCCCCCAAAAAAAAAGCCGTATTTCCATATCCGCGCCCAATATTCATTTATCATCAATATGAAGCTGATTTTCACAGACTACATTTAATTTTAATGATTACAAATAATTTTACTTTTCTTTAGATTGCTGCCAGTGGAGGACCAAGGTTATATGACAAATGTGCTGTCAAGAAAACAACACAAAATGAACTTCATTGAGCCGCTAGTGTATTATATGCTGTTTACATTGCTGATTCTGGTTATTGGTATTTACATAAGAATTGACTTTGATTTTGAATTTAAGACCATTTATATTTAATGAAAATAGAAAATAAAAGTTACACTGCTTGTATATTGACTTTATGCTTCTGTAAAATGGAAATATGGTGACTATATGAGTAAGTACTTCTAACACTTAAATTTGACATCTACAATGGGACAGCTTAGTTTTTAAATAGTTAAAAAAAATAAAATAGGGCTGACAATATCTGAAGAGATCATGTGTCATTCTTTTTTAAACAGAAACAATGATGACATGAATAAGCAGACACTAAAAATAATTTCATTAAGTTATTTATACATGATTGCACTTTTAGTGCCAAGTTAAAGTTACTGCAAGCCTATGGGTAGGAACATAATTATACACACACATATATATACATATATGTGTGTGTGTGTGTTACAAACAAGATCAAAGAAAAAGATTCAAGATCATTTGGTCATTAATAAAATAAACATAACTGATATAATATACAAATGTCACATGTGGTTTAATAATCTTATGAATTTGCAAAGTGGTTGGATGCAGCATTTAATAAACGGAATTCTTCAAGAAAAGACATTTCACATAGGAGATATAGAAAAGATCAAGTACACTTATAATATGTGTCTTTATTGACACTAAAAGAATCAGTGGTGTTTGCTTACATATATTCTTTATTTCAGTATTAATTCAGTTTAAAATATAATATTAACAAATACATGGAATACTGAAACAAGGGTACATATTTGTTTTAAGATATAAATTATTAATCACTTTAATGAATAAAAATCAATTCTATGAAACTCTGTGCATCTGTTCCATGACAAGTTGAAACTGACTATAAATTACTTAGGTGTTAGCGTGAGAAAAACGGAGATGCCATTAAATTTCATTCAGAGATATTTTTTTTGTATTTTGTGTAAGCAAGTATAATTTCTTGTCAGTTAGTTTCTGGTTTTAAATCATTCAGATATATTGTGTCGTTATGACTTGCATAGCATTGCAATAATGTTCGCATTTTCCTGCTGTATTCGTTGACCGTTTTGTATGAAGTAAAGAGTAACACCCCTGAATAAGAATAAACCTAACCCTTGAAGTGTTGCATGTGTCTAACTGATCAGCCACGGGAGCAGCTTATTAATACTTTGTACTGTTTTGTTGAATATTTACCATGTAACTTGTTGGACCGATTAAATGAATTTTGTCATTAAACCTGCCTTTAAGATTTCTTTTATAAAAATGGAATTTGGACGTTCATTTTTTTTTTAATAAAAAAAGATACCTCCAATCTGACAGCTGTGCGGGAATATGACGTCACTCTATTGCATTATGGGACATTTTGGTAAAATTTACCCTGGTAAATTTCCCGCCTTGGTAATTTCTTTTATTCAACGTATTTACTGCCATTGTAATATTACCACGGAATTTACCGGTGGTTTTACTTACCGAGGTAATTATTTACCATTGTTTGCAGGAGTACATTTCACGGCCTCTCATAATTGGCACCAGTAAGGATTTCTGCCCAGGAAACGGACTCGAGAGCATTATATAAGCTTTCAACTATCGTCCCAATCGAGCTAAATGAAATTAGTATAAACTATAAACTATTGGCTGTTTGTCAGCTTTTTAACATGTATTCAAATTAATACAAGGAACATTACTATGTCAAGTTATTTTATGTCAAGTGTTTTGAAGTACGTTTATAATCTGACTAGTAAAATAAAATTTAAATAAACAAATGTTTTTTATATGACAAAAACATACATATGCCAAACATACATCTGCAAAAAGATCAAATGAAATGTAACATATTACAGTTATAACATATCATAAAAATGTAGGCATACCAATAAAATATAAGTCCAACTGAAATGTTCATTGTTTATCTCAGCTTAAGTTATGTTTTAGACTCGGCAATACATGCTATTTTTATTGTTACTCAAACTGAATATTTTGATATATAAAACTTGGGTATATTGTACTTGCATTTGTTATTTGTAACTAACATTGGAGAGTACAAAACCAATGTTTAAGTAATATCTCATTCACAGTCAGCCACAAGGTAATGAAGATTACCAGTCGAAGTCAAAAGCCATTATGCGTAAAGTTTGGCTTTTCGGTGGTACATCATGTTTTTGCACTACTTGTCCACATTGAATTTCTGAAAAATAACTTAAACGAACAATACCGCTTTCTTTGATCACACGGTGAAATATTGTTCGATCTTACACCGGACGTTATCGAATATTCCCTATTTATTGCTCATCTCGTGGAATTTTTCGTCTTCCTGGAATGTTTTCCAGATTTTCACCATAGAACTGTTTTCCTGTCATATCTGTTAAGTTAGTGCATTCGAGGACTGCAGAATTTGGCACCTGAAATAAAGTTATTCAAATTTAAAATCGTACATAAGGACATAGAGTGGCCGGATGATACTGATGGCTATGTAAAAACGGTCGCCGTTTTGTAAAACTAGACTGTAAAACTGCTTTGAATTCCTGTTTGTGCATTCCAAACGGCAGAGTTTGGTACCTTGAATAAATGAATTTAAATTTAAAACCGTATGGGGGATTTGGAGTGGCCGGATACTACAGGTGACTATTTAAACCAGGTGGCATTACTTACAGGTAAACTGGTTTTCTGATATATCTCTAAAGTGTGTGCATTCCATGACGGCATGATTTAGAACCTTTAATGTATTAATTTCCATCTTATCTTAACAACTTATAATTAACAAGTATTTACTTTTTAGCTGGGACATTTTATGTCATATTAACCAACAATTATTATTGACCGAGACGACGAGGTCATTTTTTTTTCGATCAATATGAACTTCATATTGCGCAACTAATTAGTAAATAACTGTTTTATAACACGATATCAAATGATATAGTATGACGTATCTTGATAAACTGTTTCCGATCTATCAATAAATAGGTGAATATGTCGTCTCATGCTATCTTCAAAATTGATATCATCCAATCATTGACGGCTTATTTATATATCATGTAATAATGAGCGATAACCATTACAATTAAACATTATTAGTTTTGACTGCATCGTCAACTAGATAATGATCATGGTTCATACAGTTGTACTATTAAAACTGTTTTCTACAAATCTAAATGAAAGGTGTAAGTATATAACACCAGATTATCATTGAACAAAGATTTCAAATCTACCTTATTTTAAACTTATATGATTTTACGGATTGTAGCACGCCGCTTATACTTTATTCTGATACAACTTAAAGTAATTGGTTGGTAAGTAAACATACGAGTAGAATGAAGTAAATGGGGTTTCAATAAAATTACTGCTCGTAGAGCAGATATGACAGAAACTAAGAGTTTTTTTTTAAAGTATGCAGAAGTTAGGTTTATTTGTTAAATGATTGAAATAAAAAAACAACAACATGAAACCACTGAACATCTATTGATGATTTTAAACAAATTTGTTATTATTCGCAGTAGCTTTTTCCCATAAGTATGTAACAAATGATGTAACATTCTTCAAACGTGTCCTACCTTTTCCAGCTTGGTATAATGAGGATGATGATGATCCTTTATCGGGTCATTGTCAGCTCTATTGTACGCACACAGAAAAGCCCATCTCCTGTTCCCACTTGTGTTGGCGCTACTGCAGTGAAGGAGGTTGCAATGGAAGAAAAGTGCATCTCCTGAAATACAAATATACACTCCAAAGCTTGACTTTTTTTAAATAAAACACACATTTAAAATGCTCAAAAAATTCCATTCCCGTTTATTCACACTTGTGATGGCACTACTACAATGAAGAAGATTCGCAGTGAATAAAAAACACTTTATCCCCTGAAATGTGAATACGCAATAAAAGGGTTTGACTTTGTCATTTTAAACGACATACTTAAAGCGCATATAGAAACCCATCTCTTTTTGTCACTTGTGTTGGCGCTGCATTAATTAACGAATCAGGTTGCAATTCAAGAGTGCATGCATCGAATCTCGAATCACCATTATCACAAACACAAAAAAACAAAGCCACTCATTTTTAGCATATATACTAGTTGTTTGTGCAGAGAAAAGTAATTTTCTTTCATTGATGTGAACCATTATTAATTAAAGGAGAGAGTGTCTCATGAAACATATATGAGCGGAAGAGGCAGCGTAATTTCGTCAAAATTGACCATTCTACTACTCAGTGACCTCCTTTTTTTGAAAACAAAAGCCTAAATTAAGTTTAAAAATCTGCAAACATTTAAATAACCTTTTAAGAAAATTTGATGAAAAGTAAATGCATTGTACATTTGTTTTTGTTAGGAAGAAAATCAAAAGCATTCTAACTTTTTGAATGACGTCACGTGATTTCCGTCATAATATTAAAAATGCCAATCCCTTTATAGGACCATTAAATGAATGACTAACGTAAGAATGATAAAAATATAGTATAAGTAACATCAAAACACGATGTTTAGTTTCAATATGACGGTGCAATTGAACTAAATTTTTAACCGTCATGTTGGTGTTTGTCGCACGCGGTTTAGGATGATATGTACAATACTTCGATAGAAACATTAATGAAACGTTCACGTATCAGGAAACCCTACCTGTTTATTTGCATTTCCATTACAATGTTAGATTAATTCTTACAAACATCTCTCTTAATGTTTTTGTTACCAAACAGTTACACGTTATGGGTTTGAATATATCAGAAGTGATACTCAAGTTTAAAGTGGGGACATATACCACAACCCGGTATTGTTTAAATCTAGAAGTATAAAACCTGGTTCCATTTCGACATATTCCAGCGGGCAATGTTTTCGTATTTCCGCCACCCTGTCCATATCTGCCCCTTGTTGCGCGGCAATTTTCACGTGCTCAATACGGCCGCACTTGTGTGAGCCTGGCAACACCTGAAACGAAATGAGATGATGGGCTCATAGATATAGGTAAAACAAGTACAACAAATTAATTGTCACAAATATTGTCAATATATCACAGCTTACAAGCGTAAATATGTGAATAGTACAATTTGAAAGAAATAAGCAGTTGCATATTAAGCTAAGTGGTTCCAAATTATCTATCTTGCTTGTAGTTACGATCTTTATTATCTGCTCACTCGTGCTCATTTATATGATATAACATAGCATTGTTTAAATCGGAATATACCACTGAAAACAGTGTTTTGAGCGACACATGTGTTAATTTTATTAGTATTACTAATCATATCTTAATACACAGGCTTTATACAAGGGGAGTGTATAGTAACAAAAAAGAGTAATATACCTGCAGACAGCTGTTTTCTTTCGTGCATTTGTCTACAGCTATGAACACAGTCATCATGTTGGGAAACAAGTTGCCGTAGTTATACCAATATCTGTATGTATTGATGTTAGGTGATTTCGATTAAGAATTTGACTACACACACATTATGTCTATACATTAAATTATAGTAAATGACAATGAAATGTAACCAAATATCACATTGATAATTATTTAAACACTGCTAACAGCTATTGGTTAACGGTACATGTGTATTGTTAAACCAATGTAACATGCTGACAGTGTGCCAACGTAGTTTTTAAATTCTATGGCCGGCTGTGTGCTGGCCTTGGTGAATTGGGTTAAGACTATCGTAGGTCTTTTTTCGGTTGGTAGACCGTGATGGCTTTTGGCTCACGTTGTTTCTATACAGATGTTTGCTGTGTGTGTTCACTTTGGCCGTGTGATATTAGGTAAGCTAATGTAGTTTTCCGTTGCTTAATTGGTTGTGTATTGGCCTTTGCTAAGTGACATATTGCTGGGCCACCATTGGCCTTTTGTGCCGATTGGCTGGTTGTGTGCTTGTGTTAGCCGACTGATATATGGTTGGTCCACCATTGGCGTTTCGTGCCGGTTGGATGGTTGTGTGTTTGCGTTAGCCGAGTGACATTGGGTTAAGCCAACGTGAGGGTTTCGAAAGTTAGCTGTGTATTGGTGTTGGCTAAGTGGCTTTCGGGAAGGATACATTGGCAAAATATGTCGACGGCCAGTGATGGCAAAGTTGTAGAGAACTCTGCGAGGTCAAAATATAATGTACATGTCTATGTAATTAGCATGTACTATGAATATGTCTCAATATGTGCACATAAAACTCTAATTTAGCAATACGTATTCATTGATTTGCAGGTTCATTACACATGGCAACACAAATGATGTCGATACAAATGTTGCTGACAAGACAGAAATACAGAGGAAGAATAACAAGAGAAAACAAACGTATGTAATTGACAAGGAAAATAACAAATCAAAACAGCCCGGCGTCGGATCAACGGTGTGTTATCGTTATATTTAACTGTTGGCCAATGTCAAAAGACAGACACCTTGACATTGATCGAATTGTGGCCCGATGAACAGAATGGTATTAAGACAACATGGAGAAACATTATGTGTTGCACAAGGTCGGCTATCTGAGAGTATATTAAGTCGATTAAATCAAAGACTATTATAAACGGTATTGGATTAGTAAAATGAAGCAGTCCTATTGCTGTATATTATTTTTCCGATAGTGAATAAGATTGATAGACTTTCAGCCAATCAGATGTTTTTTTGAATTCGCAAGTAATGTTCGTGGTTATACATGCAGTAAACATATTGCAGGTTCATTTAGTGATATAGCGTGTATAGGTGTATTATGTTTCATGTACCCAAAATTAAGAAACAATTACATTTTGAAGTAATACTCGATTTGATTAAAGTTATCCATAAGCTCGAAAATGGTTGCAATTACGTCTAAAACGGGAAAGGCGTTTCATTGAACTTAGAAATTGTGTGGTACACGCTTTACGTTTGCTAGGATGAACACTTATCAATCACGATCATAGGGTTCTGATGACTGTGTGCCTAGTTGTTATTGTCGTCAATTGTCAAGAGTAAGTAAAACGATTATCTCGGTTTCGCGTCAAATACATAATAAGTGATTAATACTCTGTTATACTTACCCGTAATCTTGATGCCAGATATGCTTGCCTCCAATCTTAGCTGGCTTCTTCATGAGCTTTGTGTGGTAGTGGTATACCTCGCCTTCCAAAAGCTGTAAATAATTTGTAAATTATTTCATATGGAGTCAAGTTACGCAATGAGCTTCGAATTAATTTCTGTATTAATAGATTGTTTTTTATTCATCCAGGATAGAGATTAATAATACAAATATATAACAAGAACAAATATGATTTGACAAAAGTAAAAATGACGTAATATCCGCATGTAATTATCGGTGACCATGGTTATGCCTTCGCATCATGTTTGTTTTGAAACATTGTTTACACATTGCAGCACACAAAAGGCAAGTGAAAATTAGTGTAAGTCTTCAATTCGTTCATAAATAGACATAATGTGTTCTGTTGCGAGCCATTATAAGGTTTTTCGTGAGTGTTATACAATGTTTGAACAATTATCATTGGTAGCCTGAAATCTAACTCCGATTTAAAAACATACGACGTATCAAGGCAACACAAGTCTTTATTTATGTACACAATTTGGATTGGTTTGTTATTAGATAATGAGAGAAGACTAAACGAAATGAAAACAAAAACATTTTAACATATTCGTACCATGTCACAAGTTCCAGCTACTTTTTCGCATCTTCCCACCATACCAGTGACATCATTTCCGGGATGTTGCCATAGTATCATATGAGCCTCCCCTCCTTCACCATCAGCAACCTTGGTTGTGTATATAATAAAAAGCAATGTTTTTGTTGACTGCTTCCCATATTTTGAACGCAGTTCGTGCGTACGAATGATGTCTTTTCTAAATGCATTTATTTCTTTATGTCATAAACGACGTATCTATTACAACAAGACGTCATCAATAAACATATTTGTAAATTGTTTGAGTTAAAAAGAACATAAACAAAACAGAACCGAGTGTATATTACCGTATGCTGACAGCATATCGATTGATCAATGCAAATAATAAAAAAAACGAGTTGAAAGGTACAAATTATATATTATCAAACATGATAACGACTACATTACGAATACATTGCACAAAATAATAACATATTGAAATCGAAATTAATTTTGTTATACACGTACGTACTGTACAAATTATTTCAAGGTTTCATGTATTTTGCGATTTATAAGGGATATAATGATACTTTTCTGATAACCTGTATCACGTCTCAATCGGTGTTTAAGCATGTTTACTCACCGAACGAGACGTGATGCAGGTCACCAGAAAATAGTTTATCGTTGTATTCCAATTTATTATATACCTGTCTATTTAATTATACTTTTTTATTTTTCGGTTTTAATTTGATTTAAATTTACCGCCGTCTGCGCGTATGAATTCGAATATGTTGTGTAGCTTTGTGTAATAAAGTCAATGGACACTAATACAGCGAAACGAAGTCAGAAGTTACAGTATTCAATTTAATGAGCAAAATAAAAACAAAATAGTTTGTGCTTTGGCAAAATTAACAAACTGCTTATACGAGAACATTATTACATGTCACAGCACAAAAGAATAATAGCAAAAAAGGTACGTATTTTACGAGTATACACTAATCGTCATTTCCTTCAGACTTAACGCGGCCATTTTTAACAAAGTGAATATTCGTGATATTTCTGACAATCATAATATGCAGAATTGAGGGAAGTTCATGAGTCAATCGCTATTGCTCTCGATTACGCGAATTTGTCTTCTTCTTTGTATTGGGGAGCGGCTCATATTTATGATAATAAACATGGATAATGCAACAATTTATGAACTTCGAAATGGTAAACAACCAGTACACTGAAGTAGCTGTCTAGATAGATTGGAAGTGTTCTCTGCTTCGTGCTTATCCCCATGGTTCTTTGAAGAACATGAGAACCATTTTCCTTAATATTTACATGCTTCTGGGGCGTAAGGAAAGTTAGATATTTTAATACATTTAAAAGTTGACAGGTTTTACCAGTTTTTTTTGGTCACGCTACCTTTAGCAACGTAAAAGTAGTTCTGAGATTACACACGGTACTCGCATGATACGGAATCAGAAAACGACAGTATAATGATACGGATTTTACAATACGGCGTACTGTATTTTCACTGTTGGAAAAGGAATTTGATAGTCATATAATAAGAAAGAGTATCATACTCGTGGCCAATCAATACATTTTATCATTTTTAAAACTCCTTTATTTCACTGTAAGGCATTCATTAAAACATTCATTCGATTAAAATGTGTTGTGGCTTGAGGTTAAATTTGTTTGAACCACAACATGATTTTGAAATTTACTATACTATTATTAGTGCAATTAATTATGATTCATTCGATTAAAATATGTTGTGGCTTGAGGTTGAATTTGTTTGAACCACAACATGATTTTGAAATTTACCATACTATTATTAGTGCAATTACTTATGTGTGTAACAAACGTGTTTCTGAAAACCGAGGTTTGGAACTATGACCTAACATCGAAACATTATGTTAAGTTGTGAGTCACTTAACATCCTGCAATTTTACAAAGCATTTTATCCAACTTGTCGTAGTCATGTAGTTTATCAGTTTATAAATGGAATTCTTCAACCATGTTCAATTTTTTGATTATTTTGTAGCAAGTATTATCCTTAGGTTAAATGTTTTTAATTAACATTTGGCGGCTGGTCAATTGCACAATTAATACGATAGTGTTCAGTAAGTACTTACACCGTATGTATAGTCTTGGAAAGGTCCCTCTGTCAACGCATTCTCTATGTGTTTTACTTCTTCGTTTGAAAAGAGTTTTCTGTAATGTACATGAAAATGAAAGAACAAAAGTAAAATTGTTTCTAAAGAAGAACGTCATCTCAGTTGTTGTTTTTTTCTTAAATTTCACGAATAGTAAGTTCTCGTGCGGTAACTGCAATCAAAATTAAATAATAAGAATAATAACTTTTGCGAAGGTTACTATGTAATAGTGAGGTGACATAAATTAAAATCTAAACGATGAAGAAAGAGTTAGGAGTGAACCCTTCTTAATCATTAAGATTTAAGCTCAGCTTAATTTACTGACGTAGTATACACCCGCTTTTTCTATTAGATTGTCAACGCAAAATCGGACGCAAAGAGTAAGTATCGGATGAGTGGCAGAAGGCGGACCTTTAAACACCCGCAAAAGTTAAAATTCGTTATGATTAAGCCTTGTACTTAATGATTGACTAGCTGCAAATTGATTTGCTGAAAAGGATGATTGTATTCTAATAGATAATAAAATGTCGTCACTTTCTTTTTCACCGGAAATAACGCCATGAATACATTATTAAATACGGTAATATGACGGAGTGTGACCTCACAATTTAGAAAAAAAACAAACTTCGTTAAGCTAAAACGATTTTATGTTGTTTTAATACTACCGCTCATCAGCATTCATTTTTCGCATGAAAGGAATGAAACGATCTGATAAATATATATTTTGTTTTATATTGTAAATCAGAAAAAATCAGTTGTTAAAAAATCTGAAACTCGTTATCATATTATACAAGATGGTGCTAAACTCGTACCGGAATTATGCAAAAAGATCGCCAAAGAATCGCTTTCTAATATATCTCTTCAAAATGAATATAATTGTGTATTATATGGCGACTCATGACGGAACCATTGTATCATTTATAATACAACGTTATTACAACAATGCACTATTACCTTACAAGGATGAACCCATTGTCATCGAACGATCTCTTCATGGTATCAGTAAGTGTAAAGTTTCCATTCTCACAACAAAACACTGAATAAGAGAATTAAAAGCTTCGGACATACACACCTAACTGATTAGTTGAATACGAAAATCAACCTAGATGAAGTATCTCGTACAAATGAGCACTTCAAAGTCAAATTCATTTCAACGTACTCTAAATCATTCAGCCGCTCTGAAAAGTCAATAAAGTTAATACATAGTACGTTAAGGATCCGGATCTGATGCAAGTGTCGAAATGATAGAGCCTTTTTTGAATATTGAAGTTTACAGTTAGAAATAAATTTCAACAACAATGCAATGCGATTCAGTTTTCTTGAATTAAACATATATTGTTTAAATTGCAAACTAAATTGTACCTGAATTAGTTTCAGCCATTTTGCTCGTCCTTGATAATGAACTGATTGACAATGTAAGATATAGCCGTGCGTTAAGATTTGTTTTACCTCGATGATATATCTAATTGGGTTATCACTTTATATACACTGTATGTACACTTATCTATACATAGAAATAAATACATGAAATAGTACATGGAGAATTAATTGAAACACTTTCTTCAAGTCTTCTTAAAGTTGTTGTTTTCTTATGCGTGGCTGATTATTAGTAACTGAACATTGACGTGGGATTTATTCAACTACACGTAGAACTTTGCCCTTAACAAAGAACACGTTATTTGCAAAGCTTCAAAGGCAATGAATGTCTTATTATGTAAATGTTAACTGTTTCCATATAGTACGGAACTTATTTTAGTGGACGTACTGTTCGCGCAAATAGGATTAACCTTGATACAGCGATTTATGCCGCAGGTACTTTCTTTCGTAAAGAGGCCTCGGAAAGGGACTGTCGTTAAACAATTTACTAAAGCGGGGAACTATATTGAATTTACACAATATTTGCATGCAATACAAGAACATTTGTTGAATTCTAAGTAAGTTCGTATTTAATTTCACTCGTTGTAACGGAAAATAATGTTTTCACTCATGGCTACGGCACTCTTGACCAGTCTCTGACCACTCGTGAAATAAATTCGATCTTACACTGAATAAAATAACTATCCTCTATATCAGTGATATAAAATTGATATTTCACTTTCCAAACAGAAATAATATCAAATTGATATATATTGAGGTTTTAGCCCGCTTTCTGTTCCAAATTAAACACCAGCGCGCACAGGGCTAGGACACAATTTCATCTTCGTCAATTCCGAAATGACATTTCGTTCGCATACAAATTGGCGCGTTTTTTTTTTCTATGAGTGTAATGAAACTTATTTTAACTCAAATGTTAGGCAAATAATACAAAGAAAAACTGTTTGAATATATCTTCTGGTGCTCACTCGTTGAAATATATCAAACTCTTACACAAAACAAACAATTATCCGATATGGTATAGCGGTAAACAAACTGCGTGTCAAATGTTTATGATAACCGTGCTTTCTCTTATATCTTTGATAACGTGTGCAATTTTGATAGTAAAATATTAACATATTATCATACAAATGTAAGCATAATTGTTTTTTAGAAGTCCATCTTAAACGGTCACTATTTAACGACGTCTCGGCTTAAGCTTAGTTTAAGAATATATGCTACTTTAAATGTTATTCTTTATGCTTTGATTAAACATGTGTATATTGTAGTTTCACCTGGTATGTGTAACAAAAATTGGAGAGTACAACATCATTAGTTAAGTAAAAGCACTTTCAAGCTAAGCCACGTTAGTGAAGACGAAGTCAGAAGCCATATTTTTTTTCCTTTATGCTTTTCGGTGATATATCAATTTACCACTCTACTGTTCACTGTTTTGGATGGAAAGGTTCTAAAAAGACGTTAAGAAAATGGAACGTATTGCTTTCTCTTATCACGCGGTGAAATATGGTTCGATCTGACACCGAACGTTATCAAATATTCGTTATTTATTGCTCATCTCGTTGAATTTTCCTTCTTCCTGTAATGTTTTCTAGATTTACGCCATAAATCTGCTTTCCTGTCATGTCTGTGAAGTTCGTGAATTCCAGGACGGCAGAATTTGGCACCTATAACATATAAATTTAAATTTAAAAAAAATGGCCGGATGATACAGGTAGCCATTTAAAACAGGTGACTGTACGAGCAGGTTTGACTGTAAGACTGCTTGCCGGTGATGTCTGATAAGTTCGTGAAACCAGGACATCAGAACTTGGCACCTTTAATATTTACAATATATATTAAAACCTTGTTGGAGTGACCGGATAAAACAGGTGACAATTAAAAACAAGGGACTGTACGAGCAGGTTTTACTGTAAAGCTGCTGTGATGTCCGTGATGTGCATTTATTCCATGATGGAAGAATATGACACCTTGAATATAGGAATTTAAATTTAAAATGTACGGGTGGAATTTTGAAGAGGTCGGTTGATAGAGATGGTCATTTAAAACAAGAGACCGTACGACGAGCAGGTTTGAGTGTAAAACTGCATGCTGGTCATGTCGGGTTGGCAATAATTTGACACTTATGTGAAAGATATATCTCCAACTTATCAAAACAGCATATACTTAACACTTATTTACTTTTAGCTAAGAAAGATGCTGTCATATTTAACTAAAAGACTTAGTGACCAAGGTGGAATACAAGGTCAATAACTCGTTTGCAGTCAATATGAACTACATAGCTCACAGCAAATATGTCAATAACTATTTCATTACATGGATTCACATGATATTTAATGAAATCACTTGAAAAACTGTTTCCGGTCTACAGATAAACAGGTAAGTCGTGTTAATCTGTCGTCTAAATTTGGTCGCAATTAAATCAGTGACGGTTTATTTATTGATCATGTAAAATTGAAAAACGAATGAATGCAATTCAACACTATTTGTTTTGAGTTTATAGTCAGCTAAATATCATGCTAATGAAAAGTGTCAGTATATTACGCCAGAATATCAGTGGGCCAAGATTTCAAATCTACATACATTTAAGCGATAAGATAAATGCAAGCATAATACAGAAACTGGAAGTTCAATGATACCATGGTTCGTAGAAAATGTCAAGATATTACAAAATGTAAGAGTCTGCACAAAAAAATGTCTCTTTTTTGTTAAATAATTACAATGAACACCATGTAATCACCACATGTCACCGCATGTCTTTTGCTTGTCAAATTTGTGTAATTCACAGTACCGTTTTCCCATATGTATATTACAAACTACCTTACATTGTCTGAAATTTCCCTACCTTTTCAAGTTTGGTATAATGAGGATTATGGTGATCCCATATCGGGTCATTGTCAGCTCTATTGTAGGCACACAGTAAAGCCCATCTCCTTTTCCCACTTGTGTTGGCGCTACTGCAGTGAAGGAGGTTGCAATGAAAGAACAGTGCGTCTCCTGAAATATAAATACACACTCTAAAGCTTAATTTTGTCAGTTTAAAACACACATATTTAAGTGCCCAGGAAAGCCCATTTCCTTATCCAAAATTATTTTGGCAAAGTTCGCAATGAAAGAACACTTTATCTCCTGAAATAAAAATACACAATACAAAGGTTTGACTTTGTTGTAACAACACACTTAAAGCGCATAGAAATACCCATCTCCTTTGGTCACTTGTGTTGGCGCTGCATATTTTTTAAGGTTTGTGCAGAGAAAATTTCATTTTTACATATATTGTAAAGCATATTTTCATTAAAGAAGGAAGTTTCTCATGAAAACATATAAGCGGAATAGGTAATATTTAGTCACAATTAACGAATCTCCTACTCAGTGACCTCCCCTTTTTTATTATAGCCTTAATTTATCAAAATATTATTTTTGAAAAAAAAAAAATGCAAAACTAAAAACAATCTTTTATGAATGTTTTAATAAAATTAAGTTGGTTATGCGTTTGTTTTCAGTGTTGAAAAAATCAGGAACATTTTAACTTTTTGAATGTCACGTGATTTGGGTCATACAATTAACGGTGTTTAGTATCAATATGACGGTGCAATTTAACTTATAGTGTTACCCGTCATGGTGTTAATTGTCGCCTGTGCTTTAGGTTGTAATGCACAATATTTCCACTTTTACACAAATGTAATTTCACATATAAGGAATACCGACAAGACTAGTGACATTTCCATAACACATACAGATTATTACAATCATCGCTCGTTGTGATTTTTGCTACCAAACAATAACACGTTCCAGCTTTGAGTATAACAAAAGTGAAAATCAAGTTTTTAAAAAGGGACATATACCGCTACTTAGTATTGTTTGATTCTAGCAGTATTAAACCTGGTTCCATTTTGATATACTCCAGCGGAAAATGTTTTCGTATTTCCTCAACCCTGTTCATATCTGCTCCCTGTTGCGCGGCAATTTTCACGTGCTCAATACGGCCGCACTTGTGTGATCCTGGTAACACCTAAAACACGATACGTAGAAAGGTATTTTCGTTGTTATTCATGTGATTTTCGTTGTAATTTATGTGCAGTATAATTTCTGGTGAACAATTTAGTATACTATGAAATTGAACTATGCTAGGGAAATAATATGTAAATATAATTTACCAATCACAATGTTACAAACAAAGCTTTTGACCATTAAAACATAAGGGTTGTTAATTTCATCCCTGACGTCCACAAAAAGGAAACCTGCAATTATTTAACGCACATTTATTCAACACATGTATATATTGTTACTAGTCATCACAATTCAATATTTTGGCTGATCGGACGGTCTAGTATCAAGCGTGTTAGTTGGTCGATTAACTTTCTGCATTGTATATAAATAATTTGAACAAAACCATAAGCCGATTGTTCCGCATGTGAATTTCGTGATAAACGACAGCGTTGTTAACTTATCAACGTAAAATATTTGATGCTCTACTCATACATTAAAATAAATAAAGTACAGTATTTTTTTTCAAACAGACAAACATACATTAAGACAACGAAGGACAGACTGCGTCTCAAAAAAACAAACAAACACATTTCTCTTTTTTCAAAATATAATTACTGAATTGCTGTTTCAATGTTTATTATCTGCTCCTTCGATAACATTTACAAAATGTATCATAGCATTATGAAAAAGGAATGTACTGAGTATGTCTGAAAATGTATATGAGCGACAAGTCAATATGGTAGTTTTTATTTTGTGTCTTGAATATTTGTCTAAATCGAATATATATATAAAAAGTGATGTTTTAATAATGTAATATACCTGCTAGCAGCTATTTTCTTTCCTGCATTTTTCTATGAACACAGTCATCATGTTGGGAAACAAGTTGCCGTAGTAATACCAATATCTGTATGTATTGGAAAAAGTGATTTCGATTAAAATTTACTTATACACACAGTGTATCTATAAATTGAATTAAGAACAAAATACAATCAATTCTAACGCAATTTGCCATAGATAATTACTTAAACACTGCATTCTCTAGCAGCTATGATTAAACGGTTTAAATAATAAACTGATAGCTATCTTTTTGTCATCGTGGGTTTTTCGTATGTTGGTTAGCTTTGTACTGACCTTGGCTTAGTGCTATTGGGTTGGCCTAACGTTGGATATTTGTCGGTTTGATGGTTCTGTGTTGGCTATGATAGTGTGATATAAGTTAGATTAATGTTGTTTTTCGTTGCATTATTGGCTGTGTGTATGCGTTGGCTGAGTGACATTTTGTTGGTCCAACGTTGGTTTTTGTCGGATTTCCGGTCGTGTGTAGTATCATTGACGCTGATTGTTTTTGACAATTTATTGGCCGTTGTCTAGGCGCTTGCTCAGTGACCTTGGGTTGCACTATCGTTGGTTTTTCGACGGTTTGTTGGATGTGTGTAGACGCTGGCTGAATAGCATTTCTTTTTGGCTGCCGTTGGTTTTTTGAAGGTTTGTTAGGTGTGTGTAGGCTCTGGCTGATTGACATTTATTTAGGCTAACGTTGGTATTTCGACGCAGTGTTGGGTTCGGCTGTGTGACATAAGGTAGGCTAATGTTGTTTTTAATTCCTTGATTGTCTATGTATTGGCGTTTACTAATCAACATTTGGTTTGACCAACGTTCGATTTTTGTCGGTTGGCCTGCTGTGTAATTGCGTTGACTAAGTGGCATTTGTTTGAGCCAACGTCGGTTTTTCGTAATTGTGTTGGCTTAGTCTGAGTGACATTTGGTTTGGCTAACGTAAGTCTTTCGTTAGTTGTGGCTAAGTAGATTTTGCTTACAAAATCTTGGTGGGCCAAATTTTTTTTTTCGTCATTGGTTGGTGTGTATGCGTCGGCCTAGTGACATTTGGTTGGGCCAATGTAGTTATTGGTGTTGGCTGTGTTGCATTGGACTGGAATACCGTTTGACAAACCGTAGCAAAATATTATGGGTGTGCAAAGTAAACAAGTTGGCATGTCGACGGACAGTGATGGCTACGCGCCTGATACTTAGACTCGAAAGGCGCATTGGTAAAAAATTGAGTCTGAATTAAGTCACGAAAGGCGCCGTGATCAACAATGGCGTCTGTACTTATTCACGTAGGGTGTATTGTGAACCGTCCATATACATCCGGTGTTGTTTTCGATGGAAAATGGCCGAAGTGTTCCGAATGAGGCTACCCAGGCGTTGTCTTCTTGTCGTATCAATCAGGATTAAAATTATTGACTGACAGTTGGTAAACCATTGTTACTAGCCCATAGTTCGTACAACCATGGTCAAATATAAACATTTATAATAGTATAATACATTTATGTTCACATTATGGGATATTTTCTAACGACTGCTGACCAAGACAAACATACACATCCTTAAATTTAACATCTTCCTATAATTAAAGCCAATTAAAAGAGGTATACTATGAATAAATGGTTTAAAAAATAGTAACAATACATTTATACGAATTCTACTTAGCTGCTGTAATTGTTTTCATCTCTACTGCACAGTTTTACAGACAGATGCAATCTCTTACAAGCAGAATATATTATAAGTATCTTCCATGGCCGAGAATGTAAGATAGATTCATCCTGACACGAGCGTAGGGTGTTTTGCGGAAACGAGTTTTTATGGTGACATTTGAAGCGAGAAATAAATACTAGCATTCTAAGTATTGCTACAAGACAATGTTTCTGTGATGCTACAGATGACAGTCTTCAACAGGGGAGGTAATTACAATGTAAAAAAGGAGTTCCATACGGGTACTTATTTTATCTTTCCCCGTGGGCAAGATAAGAATTTCTAGCATGGTTAAATTTTTGGATCTACTTATCTGCGGTCGGAGAAAACTTTACTCTTAGGGGAATAACACTGCGTGGAGTTAAAGATAGATGATGCAGCAAGACGGATTTAAAGTTTTGATACCTGACTTCCTAAAAGAATAATGACATTTCTTTAATCATATAATATTCTTCATGTAACAATATATAAAAAAATGACAAACAACAGAGTTTTTAATTAGTGATATTTGTCAAACTGCCGATGAGAATCCTTTATAAACGTACGTTTTGTTAATGGTCGTATTTTTGTTAGGCTGTTGTTCTTACGTTCACAAAATTAACTATGTCATCCGTCAAATTCTTAAACGCAAATCACGGTGCCCAATCATTCTTAACAATGTGCAACGGCTGTTGTCAAATCATCAAGGTTTGATTGCCGTGTACATTATATTTGACGTTTGTAGAGGGCTCAATTTTGACGTTTTATGTCTTACCCGAATGTATTTAAGACGAACAGATCATTATGCTATTTACAATAAAACATTTTTAATTTGGTAGCATACTTTCAGGCATAAAATATCAATTCAGTTGATGTAAAACAATATATAATCGGCTTTGTTAAACACATAATTGTTCAGTTATGAACCATATTACAAGAACTTTGCCGTGTAAACAATTTTGTGCGCCGGTGTGTGTGGGGGGGGGGGCAAAACAATACTTCGTCAACAACTTTATTGCGTAATCATAAAGTCATATAATTAAAACAATCAATTGCCGATACATCAGCCATCAACACAGGAGTGGCTGCATTCACCAAGTCTTCTACAGTCAGACGTCTGTGTGCAGGCTGAAATAAAAAAAAATGTAAAATCATTTCCCGAAAATATAGTGCTGTGAACGTGAAAGTAATATCTTCACTCTGAATTACGGCTTTTCATGGTCTATTTAAATTAGTGCTTTTATCTGCTAAACGGTTAAGGCGATTTCTTATGGCTTATAAACTTTTTTTTTTTCAAACTGTTTTTGTAGGATCGATACTTCATAAAGTGACTTCGTTAAGTCATATGTTTGGATACAGAGAGTTCATAGTAGCTGTGCTATTCGGTAAAGTAATTAACTTTAATATAATGACATCATTACATTATATTTTACAAATCGTAACGTGTACAAGAACACCCATACAAACAACGGTGCTTCGATCATAACAAGAGTAGTAACAATATGAATCTTTAGAGAGAACATACCAAAACTATTTCTGTACATCAATGTTTTAATGTTGTCATGATTCATTTGTGCAAAATGATTAGACTCGCTTGAAAATGTGTCATAAGTAAGATATATTGCTAGCATTAGAACAAATATTGAGTATATAACACTTACTTTATACGTATCTAATATTTATAATATTGAATATATCCATAAATCCATCAAACATCCATTCTCCTGAAAGTATTCCACTTTAAAAGAAATAGTATATATAACCAACAATATAATATAACCAAATTTAGCAATAAGGTACTCACTCTCTACACATTGGCATTGCTCATTCACGCAGCCAATCACAAGAGGGTTAGAACACGTGATCGAACACGAATTTGTGTCCTCATGGTGACACTTGGCATTACAGCCAATCACAATAGCTGAAAGTTAGATTGTAGTAGATTTAGTTATAAATGACAATTGTATAGTAATGTAAGTTTTCAGAGAATTGCAATAAACAACAACAACTGTCCTGCATTTAAATAACAATGGCAAATTTAGCAGAGTGACCATGGTGCAAACAACACAAACGAAGGAAATGCACTGCTCTGAAAATACTTTTGTGAGATCTCACTAACGTTTTGTGTTCAAATCACAGTAAGTCCATAATTTGCCCAAACTTTATTTAAAACGATTGTGAAGCAAGCTATATATTGATCACTCTCTTTTTGTTCTCACGATGTTTAAGGAGACTGTTATTTAATTAATCTTTAGTACCATGAGGACAGTTAAGTTCAAACTTATTCATTGAACAACAATTGTGAAGGAATTTATGTTAACGTATGCTAAGTCACAATTGTATGCAGTATGTTCCTCCACCTGTGTCTTTAGTGTTGGAAACCTGAATACCCGGAGAAAACCCACTTGTCCGACCTGGTGCCCACAATCAAACTCACATGCACCTGGGCAAGGGGACACCTGGTGAGAAGCGAGTGCGACAGCACTGCGCTTATCGGACAACCTGGGACTCCTAAATGAAAAGCGAGTGTGCTTACCAATACCATTAACAAGGCGCTGACTGGACAACCCGGGACGCCATGGTGTAAAACGAGTGTGCTTACCCATGCTCTAAATGGACATCCCGTGACGCCTTAGTGAGAAGCGAGAGTGCAGTCCACTGCGCTTATCGGACAACATGGGTCTCATTAGTGAGAAGTGAGTGTGCTAAACAATGAGCTAACCACTGCGCTTACTGGACATCTGGGACACTGTGGTGGAAATCGAGAGCGCTTACAACTACGCTAACCGGGCAACCTTGGATGTCTTTGTTAGAAGCAAATATGCTATTCACTGCGCTAACCGGGATGCATTGGTGAGAAACGAGTGCGCTTACAACTGCGCTTACAGGACAACCTGGGAATCCTTGATGAGAAGTGAGAGCGCATACCACTGCGCTAACTTGACAACCAGGGGTCCTTGGTGAGAAGCGAGAGTACGAACAACTGCGTTTACCGGAAAACCAGGGACAACTTGGTAATAAGTGAGAGCGCATACCACTGCGGTAACTTGGTGAGAAGCGAGTGCACGAACCACTGCGCTTACCGGACAACCAGGGACGCCTATATGAAAAACGACTGCGCTTTCTTCTGCAAAAATCGGACAACCCGGTGCGAGTGTGCTGTCCACTGCGCTAACCGGACAACCAGGGACAACTTGGTTACAGGCGTTAGCACTTTCTGCTGCGCTCACCGAAGTACCGGGGACGCCTTTATGAGAAACGATTGCGTTTTCTTCTGCAAAAATCGGACAACCCGGTGGGAGTGCGCTGTCCACTGCGCTAACTGGACAATCCGGTGCAATAGCGCTGTCCACTGCGCTAACTTGACAACCTAGTGTCGCGTTGGTAAGAAGCAAATACACAATCCATTGCCCTTAACGGACAAACAGTAAAACTCATAATCTTCGATGTACAACAACGAAATGTCGCTATTTATGATGGGTAATATAGTACGTGGTGTTCGAAATGTTTATAGATCCATCAGTTGATGGTGTATCTGAACGGCAACAAAGACCGTGTGCGCTACTTATCAAATCCCAGGATGAAACGATCCATGAGAATAAATTGTCAACTATTTTCTTAGATCTTCAATCAGATGAAAACTAATTGCAACCATGAACAAAAATGTAGTCTTTTTGAATTGTTAACAAACAATTCTTACCTGAGATGCATAAAGCTACTACCAAAAACACCTTCATCATTAAGACTGATATAGGATTGTGCAGACGAACCTCTGCGGATCGGCTTATATTCTGTGCAGAAGGCGATAAGACTTTCGGCGGCCATGTTTGGGTCAATGAGATGCCCTTATGAATTTGGTTTGGTAGTAGGCCTACACGATGTCGATTATCACTCAAGATTGTAACGGTGTCATTTAAGAGGCCGATATCATTTACAATGAAACCATAAAACTGGTCGACATCTGCAAAAATATGATATTGTTATTAAAAAATAAAGCGCATTAAATCACTAGAACATACGTTTAAGGGTGTCATTACGCTTGAGTTGGAGTAGGCTTACCCATACAGAATCAAGTTTTATAATTTAAACTATATATATTTATCACTATTTAGCTAGAAGGACGGGAGACGCTTTTCACTATATACTATTTATTCTTCCGTGTTTAACTGTTAACTTCAATGCGGAGCTTAGATAGATTTGAACGGAGCAATTAAATCTAAGCAAAGATACTTTTTAACCACAGTTTAACATGCCGGTTACGGTGAAATTTCATTTCGACACTGCCGTATCTTCTCACGCACAGACAGAATGTAGCACAGGGTTGACAGTCAATCATGATTAAGCCAGACTTTGTGAGCCGCAGGCGACCCGTATATGATAGGGTGCGAAAAATGTTTGCAAAATATAATTTACACTATTTATTTTGTTTAATTACGAACAAAGATTCATAGGAAATAGTCTAGAGTCCGTTTCCTTCTTAAAACAAACACAGTGCTGGTGTCCTTTTGTACTTGCCAAGAAAAATCAGCTCTGCTGGGATGATTCGACCCCACACACTCTTCTTAGTTTAAACATATTTTATTCAACATAAATAGCATACATTACATCATTGCATATCCTTATAATCATGATTTAATCGGATTAAAACGAAAGCAGCGCTTATATTTTTTCCCGGAGTTTTTCTTACACCAATAAGGGACCATAATCACCATAGAAGAAAATATATCAAGCGTTATTATTTAATTTGTTAACAATACTTATTTATGACATTATTATAATATAAGGAATCACATATTGACTGGGAGATTGGTTGAGCAATGTGTTGAATATAGAAGGGTGTCAAGGGAGACAGTCAAGCGGTAAAGGTGGGAGGGATGAAAGCAACAAAGGGAAAAGCAGTTTAGTAGCAGTTTCAAAAGAGTCCTTGATGAAATTCTGAATAGTAGTTAAGGATTCTGCGGTTGTTCTCGGGGCCGCAGGCTGTATTTATATTAAGAAAGAAGTCAACGCTTACTTCTTTAATTCCTGACATGTCATGAATGAGTGTTTCTCTGATGTTTGACTATAGGGGACATTGCATCATGAACAGTTTGTGTTACTTTTAACTTCATCACAAGTGCATATGGCCGAACATATGCATATGCAGAAAATGTGTTAGTTTAGGGCACTGCATTTAGTACGTATTCAAACATGGATGCCGTCGCTTTCCATGGTAAATGTGGGAAGGGCTAATTGGAAAAACCGTTTAAAATTGAAAATTGAAATTGAAGGACTCCTCCGCACGTGTTTTGGAAGGTTATTCAACATTTGTGCAGTAGAAGGCAAGAAGGAAGGACAAATAATAAGAGCTATAACGAGAGAATACCGTTCTTATATTAGATACATTACAGAGTGCGTCATTTCTAGAACTGACAGGTGAAGGTGTCAAAGTGTTTATGACAGGAACAGTCACTAGAAAGGATTAAGCCGAATTGCTTTTTTTTATCTCACTATGCATATCATTTTAAGAGCTTTATTACGGATACACTCAAAGTGTTTACGGCAGAAACAGTCACTAGAAAGGATTAAGCCGAATTGCTTTTTTTTTTATCTCACTATGCATATCATTTTAAGAGCTTTATTACGGATACACTCAAAGTGTTCACGGCAGAAACAGTCACTAGAAAGGATTAAGCCGAATTGCTTTTTTTATCTCACTATGCATATCATTTTAAGAGCTTTATTACGGATACACTCAAAGTGTTCACGGCAGAAACAGTCACTAGAAAGGATTAAGCCGGAGTGTTTATGATATTTAGTTTCTGAAATTGTATGGCCATACATAGACAACTCATGATAGATACGAGGTTGTCGTTTCCACGAGCACAGACTGGACTGGGTATCACTGGATTAAAGGCAGATCGCCATTTTTCAGCCAAAGTACTTTTCCTATCGATGTATCTTTGAATTATTTCAGTAGCCTTTAAGGAATCTTCAACAAGGATATGCAGTCTGGTATCATCTGCAAATAGTCTGATATTACTTCCAATGATAACAACAATGTTGTTTATGAAAATCAGAAAAACTAAAGGACCTAAAATAGATCTTTACAATACTCCAGCTCGAATTAGAGAGAACAACACGTTGCCTGCGATTGGTGAGATAATCACGTAAAACCATGAAAGCAAGTTGCCGCGAACATCAGTTTCTTCTACTTTGACAATCAGACCATTGTGCCAGACTTGTCAAAGGCTTTGTTGATAACAAATATCACCGCTCCGACTTCAAGACCGTCATAGTATCACATGATATGTTACAAAGGAAAGTAAGGCGATCGAAAGTGGAATTGGCTGGAAGAAAACCGGTCTGGAAGGGTGTAAAAATGTTTTCATAACGAAGATGATTGAATGAATACATACTTATATATAACCCGTTCAATCACCTTTTTTCATTGTTTTCAGAAATAAATAGGCCACATCGGATCATCTTTTTTCAACAGCGAAATCAACAGCGCAGACATTTGCATCTTTTCACTAATCAGAAAAATACACTCTTCTCGATTTAAAGGTGGACACCTATACCGATATACCAATCCCGTCCGTATCATTTCTTAGAAGAAGTTGCATTTACACGATCGATTCACACATTTTACTCCCTTATTTACTCTCACAAACATGAAACAAAATATGACATGTCGAGTAGAAACGCTTCCTAGCAATTTGTCCGAATGCTTAAATAGCATACTGGGGAACAGAGAACGGGTGTGGCTATCACGCAATGTAAAACAGCAACGGAATGTCCAAAATCACTTTGGACAATGTAAAACAGTAACGGGGTACCAAAACCAATATTGGGCAATGCAAAACACCTACGGATAAGCCCAAACCAGTATGGGGCAATATTTAACACTACACTTATGTTTATTGACATATTTTGAATATCAATGTATATTCGCATTTATTGATCTGACGGTTAAACTATAATGGTTTCATACAGATAAAGGAATGGTGCGTGATGTTGATCACAGCAAGATATACCCTTTTACTGAGAGTGATGCAACGATTCCCAGCCTTCCGCATACGATCGTCCGAGAATATACTTTTGAAGACCGGTTCATCGATTCAGTGGTTAAATCAAAGACATCAGTGTTTTTATACCTTGCATATTCAATAAAAAGACAAAGACGGAATCAAACGGAAGTACCGTTTTCGCTAGAAGTATCCTAAAAGCCGATATGATTACACACTTTGTACTTCGTATTGCTTAAAGTGGCCGCTAGGTTATGTTGCAAAATAGCATTTAAATCGGCCTTTATGAATGGAAATTTGCGTTTTACTTCGCTATTTAAAAAAATCATAAGAACAAAATATCTGGAGTATTTATTAAAAAAGCAAACTCATAGTACAAACATTCAAAGACATAAAGACAAGAGTGTTTATTTGGACTTGAACATAAAATGTCTTCAATACACAAAATACAATGTTTTAAAAAAATCAAATTCTATTCAGCATACCAAAACGCGTTGGCTATTAAGTAAAGGTAGTAACATATATAATTTTATTAAAGGTAATATAATTAACTGATAACGAGGATACAATGTTCTTAATGTTGATAAAGAATTACCAAGTAAATACTACAATCAATTTTAGACAGAAGTTGAAATCATTAAACCATGTATATCGTGTATTATTACATGTATACATGTTACATAAAATATATATACATTCAGTAAAAAACCTCTAAAATAGTTTCATTAGTAGTTATCCTCGGATACCGGTAACCGAACTCTGCTTATTCTCGGTTAAGGCCACGTGATATATTTATTTCCGGCTATCAAACAACCACGTCTATTACCTAAAACCAAATCTCAACGTTTTTAGATAATACAATATGTGACAAATGTTTTATTCAAAGTGCTTTTGTGTGTATTCCGAGGATATATAGTGTACACATTGTCTAAACACTAAGGTACACGAATTTAACATTTTCTGAATATTCACGGCACAAAAGTAGATACAACACTTGCACACCAAATAAAGTAATCTTGCTTTTATTGTTTAAGATATTTAGATAATAAATATGTGTTAATGTCAACTGCAAAGTACTAATGCGTCTCTTAAGATGATATCCAGCGTACATAATGATTTAACACTTAAACGGAAAATATGGTACAACATATTATTACAAATTTGATCAAATAACACAGGAAAAAAGCTAACTATTAAAATAAATGAAAGGTAAAAATGTTTAACTTATTACATAAACTAATAAAACGTCATAGGTTCATTTTAAACAAAAGTATACAATTTATCATTTGTGATATTATTTTTTAATTATGCAGAACAGGTTTATGATCCAAATTTATGCAGATTATAATATGTTTCTAGTTTATGACTAAAAAGATAAAGTTATAAAATTAAGTAACCATTTTGTTTTAAATTTTAAATAAATTTTATAAGGCTCGTTTTCAATATAGGCTTAGGTTTCTTAACATGTTTATACTTTGAAACTTTATTGTCCGTATTCATTTTAAAGACTCCGTACATTTAAATATTATATCCATATACCACAAATTTAAACCAGTTATAATGATTATAGGAAATCATTCTCACATGTTTTCTAAGATATACACATGTTTATATTCATATTGTGAGCATCTCTACAAAGAACGTTGGACAACCTGTTGTACGATCCGGAAAAAAAATGTGCTAGGCGAGTTTAAGAATTTAAATCAAAATCATTTGCAACGTTAGATTAAACCTTGTGTAACCATTCCGGTTTCAAAATTTCGAGTGTAAGAAAATAGTTAAGTACATTGAATCCTACGTGCTTACGCTCGTTTATAAAATAGCCTCTTTTAAATTTGAAGTTTTCCATTTAAAGTTGCCATGACTAAATCGCCAGAGTATTTATCAAAAAAGGCAACTCATATCACATACGTTTAAAGATAGAAAGACAAGAGTGTCTATTTGAACTTGAACATAAAACGTCTTCAATACACAATAGACAATGTTCAAAAAGTCAAATTTCATTCAACATATCAAAACGCGTTGATTATTAGATGAAAGTAGTTAATACATTATTTCATAAAAAGGCCAAACAAATTCAGAGATTACCAGGATGTAGTGTTTAGCATATTAATAAAGAAGGTCAAAAGTAAATACTACAATCAATTTAATACACTTCAGTTGAAATCGTTATACAATGTATACTGTGTACTATTACATGCATACATGCTACCTAAGATATGTACATCTGTAAAATACCGCTAACATTATGTTAATTAGTAGGAATTCTCGGATATCGGTAACCGGACTTTGCTTATGGTTAAGGCCACGTAATTTTATCTGTTTGCGGTTGTTAAAAATCCAAGTTTGTTTATTAAAAGCCAATTCATTCTAATATATTTAAATAATAAATCTGTAACATTTGTCATATTCAAAAGGCTAATAGATGTGTGTATTCCGAGGATATCTAGTGTAAACTAAGTTTAAAAACCCAAGTTCTCTAGTTTAACAATCATGGCACAAAAGTAAATAAAAAATGCACGAGCTGAACATCAGATAAAGTAATCTTGCTTTTCTTGTTCAATACATTTAGCTAATAAACATGTGTTAATGTCATTTGCAAAGTACTAATGCGCGTCTTTAGATGATATCCAGCGTACATAATGTCTTAATACTAAACGAAAAATATAGTACAACATATAATTTAAAATCTGATTAAATAACAAACGAAAAAGCTAACCTTTAAGATAAATGATAAAACATGTTTAACTTATTACATACCTAAATGTAACGCCATATGTTCAATTTAGATAAAGAATATACAATTTATTATATCTTTTTGAATGCGATATTATCTGGAAAATTATACATTTCAATTATACTTTACAGTTGTATGATCCAAAGATATGCGGTAGATAATATGTTTCTATTTTATAAAAAAAACAACGTATTAGTAAGTTGCATTTGTACGTAAGTTCTAAACAGTTGATGGTAATGTAGTAAAGTTATTAAACTATATTGTTTAAAAAAATATTTCTAATTATCTTTTACAAATTGGTTGCAGTTTCTTAGTATGGCTTTATTTTAAAACTTTACAATCTGTATACATTTCTTAGACTATGTACAGTTAAAAAGCATATACATATACAACAAAACAATACCTGATATAAGAATTTTAGGACATCAAACTCACATATTTTACTAAGGAATACTCATGTTAATGTTCATTTTTCAATCATTTCTAGGTATCATTCAAGAACGTAGGACAGCTTGCTGTTAGATCTTGAAAAATGAATGCTTAGCGACCTGGTGTAACCATTCCGGTTTCAAAATATATCTCGTAACATCAAAGAAAAAAGTAAGACACATTAAATTGTAGAATGATACGCTCGTTGTGAAGATGATACCAATTAGTAAATTCAGAATGGATCCAATTATTGTATTTATACTATTTACAAACAAGTGTAATCAGTCCGGTTTCCAAACATCTCGTTCAACATGCAAGAACAAAGCGTTAGACAAATTGATCGCAGGATTATACGGCCGTTGATAAGATGACCTAATTATGTAAACTCACTATGTTCAATATTGTACAAATATTATTTACAATGCTGTCAGTGTCAAAAAGTCTTAACCATTTATCACCATCATCTCAAACCTCAAACAAGCTTGGTGGCGACTAGACGGACAGATACAACTAAAATCATGTAAATTACGTCTTAATCCGTGGTCATACTCCTCATCTCTCACTAACGATGTTAAAGTTGTCATAACGTTCACTGTTGTTTGACCCTTTTCACGTCAGTTGATGTCTCTCCTTCCTCAGCGTTTCTCTTTTGTGCTACGCGTTCAAGGGTGGCAATTTTTGTTTTCAGCTCCCTGTTTTCTGCTTGTAAATTAGCAATTTTATTCTCGACATCGACCATCCGTGCCAAAATAGGGTTAGCGACATCTCTTAGCATCAGTTGTTGTTCCTGACCATTGTTTGCTGAAATAACACTACCTATATTAAGATGTAGACCTACACAAACACGTACAAAGGAAGATAAGAGCAAATACTAAGCCACAAGTAACTTTTTGTGTAACACGAAGGGTTTATAATCACAGAACAATAACAATTTACATGCGTGAGATAGAAAGGATGTCTCAATAAATTTATTTTAGTTTGTAATGAAATGAGGCACTTTTGGGGCTAGAGAAAAACAAAATTAATTCACATTCCAGCGCGCATATAATTTATGTCAAGGAATCCGATATCATTAGCTTTCATAATGCTATTTCAGTTTTATTTTTACTATTCATTTCATATGCAAGCGGATGTAAACTTTTTTATTTTGAAAGCTTTCGAGGCAAGATAAACTACATGTTTCATTTTGTTCAGTACGTTTTCACATTTTCTTTTGAATAACCCGAATCATATGGGGTCAATAGGCATCGAAACTTCACAAATTGTGGGTCGGTTTATTCTAGATAAAACATGTGGTATGCAAATAGATCGTCATATTTACCAAATCTAAGAGTAATGTCATCCCAGTCGACTGTCATCGTGAATTCAGTCGAAGCAACGTCTAACATCA
Source organism: Mya arenaria (assembly GCF_026914265.1). Taxonomy (NCBI): domain Eukaryota; kingdom Metazoa; phylum Mollusca; class Bivalvia; order Myida; family Myidae; genus Mya; species Mya arenaria. Next base: position 22,203,618 of record NC_069138.1, read on the forward strand.
ACAATATATCCTTCAAACTGGCTTCCAGTCCCGACTTTGTGCTCTCAAGCAGCATGTGATATATTTGGTTTTGCATGCCTTTGTGGTCATATTCAATATGGTCCAGTTGTGCTTGACGCAAGCGCAGTCTAGCCCCCAAATGCCTCCATCCATTGCCTATGCGGCCCGACAGATACATTAAATCGTCTTTTGTAGGTTTGTCCCATTCACGTAAGTAATCTAAAAAAATCCAGTTATGTAATGCATGCATTAACTTGTCTTTAATGTAAAACAAACTATAAAAAATCAATATTTCATCTGTAATTTTAATTCATGTTTTTATCATTTGTTTAGGTACCACTGTTGAAACTCTGAAATTTTGAGCAGGCGATATCTTCGTATAAGAAAAATGTTGAGATACTTATAAATGATATCAACTATAAGATTGCAAAAAAAAATAAGTTTATGGACCGTGAGCCATACTGGAAATTCGTCCGTATTATGCCGCCGATTAAGTCTTGTTTTCCATTTCAATATTTGGCTTATTCTTATAGCCATTTGATATATATATATATATCTGATTTATTCATGGTCACCATACTAAAACTGTTTATCTAATTTTCGTTTAAAGTAGTAATTTAAAACTTTCCAAAGCACTGGCATATAGATAACGTTTCAGTCTACAAACAAAGTATGAATTGATTTAACAGTATAAAAAAATAAAATGAAATTGGATAGTCTTCTTATTAAAGAAGTAAACTATTTTGTTTACTGTCTTGGGAAACCCTATAAATACACCTTGATAAATATAATGCAACGTTTATTGATCTGAACTGGGGATATAAACATACTCGAAAATTAAATATGTCGCTTGTTGGAAGCGCCAAACGTTTTCATATATACTGAAAAAGCCTTGAATTTATAGTGAGATTTCGCAGTTGATCTAACTCAGTCGAGTTTTAATACCAATAACCATTTGACAAAGATTTGATAACAAATGCTTTACTTCAACAGCAAAAGTATTAATGTGGTGCTGCGGACGTGGTCGACGGCGACACCGCAACATGATCCCTATATGAAGGTATAAATTGTCTTCTTTAAATAACAGGCTGATTAAGGTTTCTTCGTATTACCAAATTAGCTGTAAACGGTATCCTAAGACAAAAATATAAGCTTTGTTTTTAAGTGTAAAAATCCCAAAATCAATTTCCCTGTAAACCAAACTCCATTGAGTGAGTTGGGATTTAAATAATTACACAAAATGACTAAACGTGCTATAACTGACAACCCGAGTGGTGTAATGTTAAGAAACTGCGTAAAAGACGGCGCCACCCACAAAGCTATCAGTTTAGCCGACAATGTTAGATATCAACTAATTGTTAAATAGTGTTTGTTTATTAATACACCTCTGAATATAACTAAACGTACTCGCCTGAACTGAGAGTTATCGTATACATTAAAGCAAATATTAACTACTTTGTAATTAACGTGTTGGGTTTATAATTAACGTCATTTCACCTTATGCGCTTAAATAAAATCACATTCCAGTAACTACAAGCAGTCCAGAAAAATAGGTTAAATTACGTAGACAATGCCTAACCCGCTCATCACCTGCACTGTGTAAAGCAAATTAAGATAATTACCAATCCATGTCCTTGGGCCGGGATTCGACTCAACTCCAGATCGGAGAAGCAATATATGTACAATGCATTTGTCCTCTTTGCTTCTCCTTGTTTGCTTTGATGTTGATGTTTCAAGTATCAGACAAACGTACAAAAACAGCTCAAACAGCACTTCCAACTTTCCCATCAATTCATTGACGCCTGCCTCCGCTTCAGCCATTCTTTCTACAAAAATAGAGGTGTGTTTTTATTTGCTTTTTGTTATAATCTTCAACAATACTGTTCATACAGCATATGTTTATTCAACAATCCCCTAAAAGGGCATGCGCATTAACTTCAATTTCCAGAAGTTTATTTTATCATAGCGTACATAATGACGTCACGTCTATTTACCAAAATTATAATGTTTTTATAAGTTTTGACGGTGAATACCACTTCCATGGTTTATCACGTAAAAGCCTTTTGAATTAGAGAAAATTACCAGGCAGAAACTTTATGATATTATTAATTACTTATCCATATTTTGTATATATTTGTCTTTCAATATGTCGTCTGTCTGTCCATCTGTTTTTATTTATTTATTCTGTCCGTACGTCCATCCAACCATCCATCAATCCATTAATCCAACCATCCATCCATCCATCCATCCATCAATCCATCAGTCCAACCATCCTTCAATTTATCCATCCAACCATCCAACCATCCATCAATCCATCCATCCACCCATCCATCAGTCCATCCAACCATCAATCTATGGTCAGGAAAATGTTTGTCTATTAACGGAAATCGAACATATTTCAACCCAAGTATTTAATGCCGGTGAAGTATTATTACGTAGTATTGCCATTGTCGTTGTCAACTTTACTAAAGTATCATGATCTAACTAAAACACAAAGGTTAAATAAAGCTCATATTGTCTTACATAAACCAATGCTGACAGTAAGGAGCATGAATATGTTTTAATTATTTTGTACATGTTAAAATATATGAGATAAAGCCAATGACGTCAAAGACGTTGCTTTTATTGGTGCAAAAGCATTTATTCAAATATAAAATCGAAAACGATCTTTATAGATACACAAAAGTTTGCCTACAGTGTATTATGAGGCTTAAGAACACCACCACTACACAACTACCACCATCATGCAGTTTGTGTTAGTAGATCATGTGTATCATGCACACACCATGCTGAGATAACCTTTTTATTCCATGTTTTGTTTTAATTTAACAGGTCTGTCGTTTGATTATGTAAAAACACTTTAAAACAGATCTTAAGTGGAATGTTTGCAGGAAAAAAAATCAAAAAAAAAAAATCAGAAAACAGAAACAATTGCGAAAATAAAATATTTATCAAAAAATACCAACAACTGTTTTTGCGTACACAATTTCACGTCATCCAATCATTTCATTCACCTTGGTATTACAATCATTCTCGGAAAGTTTGGTTCTTATTGATATTTTTAAATCCAACCACATGGTTTGTGTGTATCATACGGACGCGTTTATGTTTAATCATTAAGGCATTTACATACATCCCATGCATTACAATGTGCTCAATCCTAGCTCTTGAATGTAAGTAGAGCATCAAAATAGCAAAACAACATTTTTACTCCTTTACTTGTAGTTCATTTAATGAAAATGATAACACTTACGGAACCAGGCCCAGTCAATTGTAACCACGCCCCCCACCCCTAGGTCCGAGAAATAGCGGGGACTTTGACTTCCGGTCCAGCCAACCCCGGGTAAAATCCCCCCGCTCCCCAGTGACTCTGGGTTAGGCCCAATCCCCGCTTTGGTTTTGCGAAGACAAAACCACCGCATTCACCCGGCACTGCGGGGCATCCTTGAAGGCAACCACGGCCCATTTCCCCGACTATCCCCGGTATACCCCCGGACATGGGGGGGGGGGGCGTGCTTACAATTGACTGGTGCATTGGAGATCATATTTTGATATTCTTTTCAAATCATTCAACAGAACTTATGAACCACTGAAATATATGATGTTTCATGATTGCCCTACTTAAGCAATTGAATTTGCAGTTGAGTCTTAACTATATTGCGAGATTTCTCTTTAAACCTAATGTCGACTCATTGAGTTATTACACATATAATTTTAAAATAATACAAGGTAGACATACCTGTATGATGTAGTGCATAAAGGCAGGAGACACGTATCCATACACGTAGTTGTTTTTAACCACTCTGGTTTACAATTTTTATGTGTGGCTTTGTATTGATAGTGTATATCATTATTATAACGAACATTTGAGAAATGTAACTATTCCATCTACTAATGTTTTACTTACCTAATTTCCTCCGCACTGAAACATAGTAATAATATCGATAAAGGAAGTCCAATATTGTACGAAGAGACACCCATGTACGATATAATCTTTTTATAACATACAACTAACTTATACACTTCTTATTTCGTTATGCAAAGTAAAAACAAGACCCCGAAGTCTTAAATTGTTTAGGTATGCCTCTTTTTAGACAATACCTGACGATCTTTGGCGTTCGTTCCGCGGCGCTTTAGATATAATTTGAACAATTATTCATTTCTTTGTATTACTATTTATGTTTATGCTTCAGCACCAATGTTTTAAAACAGAAATAATTTGACAACTATGACCTGCTGGCTTCTTTTGAGATTAAAAATAGCAGAACAGGTATTATATAACTTTACATTATGTAATGACATTTGGAAGTGGTTTAAGAGTCTCTTTCACAGTGATAGATTTGTAATACATGCAAATCATGATGTTTGTAAAGGCAGAATTGAAAAATAAGGCACCGTGCATACTTCACATTACACAAAAATATAATAAGAAAAAAATAACGAAACAAAATCATCAACAAATTTAAAGGTTAATTCGAAAAAAAGTAAAACAATACTTATATGTGTATATGTTTAAATATATAGTGCAAACAGCATCAATGGATCACATGAAATAAATAATGAATAACAGCTAAAACGAAGTATGAAGATGGATCACAGGGGTTTCTCTCGATTCTGTTTACCCCATATATTTATCGACAAGGTGTTGAATTCTCAAAATAAAAATGAAATCGACAATGTATAACAGTTAAAGGGAAGTTTCTATTTTATTTATAAAATGGCACATAGAACAAACGAATGACTTTTGGATAACCAAAATCTGACTTATCTATCAAAAAGATATAGTATTGCATTTGGACCCGTGCTCGCAAAAATTCCAAAATATTACATTACCTTACTTAAATCATGGAATATGCAATGCTGCACGATAATAAATATCCAGTTCAGTGAAGAGTCGTCAGTTGTAACTCTTACCGATTAATGTTTTGTTTATGATGAAAATCACCACTTCAATTGGCGAAAGTCCCGTACTAGATTTTCTTCGTGATTTTGCAGGCAGTTTTATGACTGAGCACATCTAGCAATGTTAAAGTGCTTTGTGAAAAAGTGGTGTATTGTATTCTTGTTCAGAATGCATTAGTTAGAAAAGCGCATAGAATGTAGATATTTTACGCTAATTCAATGATCTACATCGTGTTATATTTGTTTATTTTGGTTGGTATGTTGTTTTACCTAAGTGTATTTGCTTTACCCACCCGTGTCAGGATTGAGCAATCGGCATTATAGCCCTTACAAATAGAGCGTATATAGGGTAAAAAATCGAAACAGAACAAAAACCCATGTGCGAAAGATGGCCAAGTTAAATCGGTAATAATGTTTCAAAATCATTGCCCCTTTTCCAAAAATAATAACACTATGACTTATAACAAACATAATTATGTAAAAATAAACCCATACTTCATAATAAACAATATTGATTGATAATCATTGTATTACTATTGTTTGTATTTCATTGATATTTATTAATCTGTATGTTAAAGTATAGTTCAGGAATGAGACTTATTTCACCTTTGATGGTTGTACTTACATTCCTCAGGCAATGAATTCAATTCTGAAAAATAGAAATATTGGTGAAACAGGATTTCAAAATTATAACTATAAAACTAGACAAAACTCAATACAAGTGTTATTTGAATAACTAACAACCAACGAAAATACTTAAGCAATTTTAAAACAACCCCCACCCATATACAACTAGTACATGAGTATGAAAGTTAACACTGACCTATAACTCAGACTTTACTAATTGAGGTATGCTCCTTTTTAGACCAAAACTGACGAGCTTAGTTTACCTCCGCGGCGCTCTTTTTATACTTTTATTACAACTATAATTTATTTGAATCACTATAATGTTTACGCTGGCTTGTTCATCAACACTGTTTCAAATCAACACGAAACATAAACAGTTGCTATCGCCTGCTGGAATCGTTAAAACTGAAATATTGTAAACGGTCTAGTAATTACCTTTGATAATGACTTTCGAAGTTGTTTAAGAAACGTGTGTTCGAATTGGTGAAAAAAAAATCAAATTTGGGTTGTTCGTTTTATAGTATATGATGAAATATTATGTATGAAACTTGATTAAGAGGCACCAACCGTGGCAATCCTGTCAGATATTGTTAAGCATGTGACACTCATTTAAATAATGTCGGACAATCACAGCCCTCTTCCTCAGTTATGAAATTTTGACAAATAGCTATTTACTCAACCTGATCGCTTCCGCCTATAATAATTTTACCATTATACTTTATATTAATATTTATTTGGATTAAAATGATATATATACTTAAGAATTATAAATTATACTTGAGACATGTAACATTTTTACTGTTTTACTTACTCAATCGTCTCCTAGCTGAAACATTAATAATATAGTGTCGATTAGGCAATTGCACTACTGTAAGAAGAGACACAAATGCATACATTATTTTGTATAAAAAAGGCTTCAACAAGGTCTTTTCTTATTTAGTTATGTAAAGTAAAGCCAATTCTTCTTTTATATTTTTCTTTACTTATGTTTACGCTGGATAGTATGTTCATCAACATTGTTTGACAACAACAAATAACCTTATCAATGCCTATCATCCGCTTTAAAATGACATTCCAAATTGTCTTAAGGGATCTTTCACAGATATTAATACAATTTACATAAACATCATGTTTGTTAATGCCGATCGTGGAAATTAAGCATCGACTTCACATTTGGCAATACTATGTCGATTAGATTGACGAGTAAATCTATCAATACTATTTTAAGAAGAATATTTTATAAAAATAAAACACGTTCTTTGTGCGCACATTTCTGAATTACCGAGTTGATAACTAAATCGGTATCCAGTTTGGTAGGTTCGTTTAATCATATTCGAAGAAACATTGACACAGCTATGAAACACTATCTATAAATATTCGTTTGCACTTAAATCACATTTTTGTCATATCAGTTATATGAAGAGGAATGTGCCTTATATTAACTTTTATGATTTACTAACCTTCATATTCATGATAACCCACTACTCTGGCTGAAACAAAGAAATAGTATTGTATTGATAAAGGAATTCCAATACGGAATAAAGAGACACATCTTGACGACATAGTAAGTTAGATGATGAGCTACAAAATGAATATATTGTGTATATCGCTTTGTTAAATAAGAAGAACAATACGTATGTTTTTACTTACATATAGGCAACAGAACTGAAACATAGAAATGATAGTGTATCAATTAAAATATAAAACACTCCAACTAACGGATATTTAATATTTGCTTAATTCGTTATGCAAACTCAAACCAACTCTTTATTTATTTGTTTCAATATTTACGTTTACGCTGGATAATATTTTCATCAACATTGTTTGAAAACAACAAATAGTCTAAACAATGCCGTCCACATGCTCACGTCGTTTGCTCTCATAAAACAGGCATGTATATTTACCGTTTATGATGGCCTACACAATTGCTTAAAGGGATCTTTCACAGTTATTTATTTAAGTTTACATGTACATCAATTATATTTATAAACGCAAAATGTGAAAATGAAGCACCGTGAATACTTTTACATTTGTCAAGAATATTTAAATTAGATTAAAGAATAAAAACATCAATTACATTTTTAGAAGTATTATTCAAATAAAAGTAAAACACATTCTTTGAGCGCTCATTCTTAATTACATAGCCAAAACAGAATCGGTTGTTATCCGAGCTGATGACAAAATCGGTATTATGTTTGGTTGGTTGGTTCATATTTGAAGGAATATTATTAATAAAATTTGAACAATAAGAATCAACCGCGGCATCCATTCTTTTTTTTCTTATTTAGTATTTTGAAGTCTACTGGAGAAATTTGGCATATAGCACCTTTTTGTTTTACTTACTTTCATAACCATACAAGGAACGTACTGAAACATAGAAATAGTACTGTATTGATATTGTGTGTTAGACGATAAGCTACACAATAGATATACCGTTCATATCGTTTGCAAAAAAACAAAACAAAGTTCTATACAAAACACGTTAATGTTTATGAAAGTAAACACTGGCCATCATTCAGATTTTAATAATTGTTAGGTGTCCTCCGTTTAAGGCAATAATTATTTAAGTTTTTGATGGAGTTGATAAAACACAATTAGTATAAGTTTCGTGTTTCGTTTAATAATATTGGAATAAACATTGTATATAGTTTTTGCCGTATATATAAGCTGAATACGTTGGATGGAAACGTATGAAAAAAAATAACCTTCAGAAGGTAACTCAAAACAATCAGGGGTGGAAAGCGCATTAATTGCTGGAGAGAAAGTTATCTTAACAATTCCTTTCTAGAAGACAAGAATACCAACAAAACGGTGCATATTAAGAGAAACAGTTCTTCAAAGAAAAATAAGCGGTTACAAATAAGTCTCCATCTGGAGAACAAAACTAAGCTTTGTTTGGCATAGAAAATATATCTAGTATAATAACAGACATTAAATAAAGAAACGTGAAAAGGCCAAGCGAATTTAAAACACAAAGCCAATTTAAAACGTTTTACTGAACACGCACGATCAGCAGTGTAAGAATTTAAAAGTCGCTGAAAACATTAATATGTCCAATGATTCTCATGAACTGCCAATTTGTAGTGTTTGTTTTTCAGCTCAGAATAGGGCAATAAAATGAATTCTACAATCAGGCCATTTAACAAACCATACGTAATCGATAGCTTTACAGATTAGACCGAAAAAAAGGATGGCAGAAGGCAACACCGAAGACCATCTAACGATGCTGACGTTGACAAGATAACTATACTGCCAATGTATTGATACTCTACTTTGGGACTAGAATATACATTATTGGTTTCCAATGACAGCATTTACCATGAAAACATCAACACAAAATTACAAGGCCCCTTTCCAGAGAATTATGGGATGTACTACATGTGTGTAGATGAGCCGACATCTGGCTTTTTATCGTTTATTGACGCTAACCATAACACGAATTATTTCGTTGACCAAGTGAGCAGAACCTTTGATCAATATGGTCTTCAAAACTAGAAATGAAAGTTTGAAGAGAAATGCTTACGTGTTATAGCAGAAAAACGAAACATGCTTTGTCTATATATATGTTAGCATACGTTTTTAAGTTCACGAATCACCATAAGGAGTTATCTGAGAACCTCATATACACTAAACAAAGCTTGCCCCTGTTTCTGTGACCTAATACGTATCACTTATACTTCTTTATCAAGAGTACACATGTGCGTCTGTGGTGGAAAGTGTTCCGAGAATCGACAGTGCTAGTAAACATTACTGAATATCCACATTAAATAGCAGTGTTTGCAGTCTGATAATAAAGGACAAACCAAACATGCAAATATTTTTAATTTTTGCATTCAATATAAAATATTAGGGAAAAATTTCATAGGAATGTCATTTTTGTCTGTTAAGCAAACTGACACCGATAACAGTTGTGCTGTTTTTTTCTAAAAAAAATATCACTGTATGAAACGGTCTCCGTCAGGGATGGCCACAAATGAACATAAACGGGCTTAAGTTAAAAAAAAAAAACGTGCCTGTGCATAGAATCTGCGCAAAGGCAGAACAGTGTGTTTCGACTGCAGCTTATTCAGTTCACGTGTAATACGTAATCGGCATAAATCTGTGTACGGCGTCACAAGGCACAAATCGTGGTAATCCTGTCAGAGGTTGTTTTCGCGCCGGAACTAATTTCAATAACGTATGTTGATCGTTATTGCACTCCTTCATCAATAATCACACTTGACTTATGCTTTATTATTTGATTCTCAATCTTATAAACATTATACTTTCTACACACTTGTGTTTGAATTTAATTTATATTTATGTTTGTTACAGTATTAAGCAATCAAAAGAAATTAAACACCTTGCTTACTTTGCATTTGTAAAGAAAATTTCAATTAAATTTACGAAATCAAGCATTATGACTATTTTGAGAAGAATGCAATACTTTGAATCAATGTAAAACACGTTTATTGTGCGAATAATTTAAATTTACCTTGCGCAAACATATTCGGTTATTGTCCGAGTTGATGAAACTTAATCGGCATTAAGTTTAATTAATTCGCTTGTTGTATCATAACTGATGGTAACATCATAGATAAAACATAAACAATAGGCATCAGCCGTGTCCATAAATTTAGATGTAGTAAGATAAATGGAACGCATTTCAATTAAGTCTGATCATCATTGCCCTCATTCCTGAATAATTACACATGGACTTATGTTTGTTTTATATATTTGTATTCTTGATCTTTTGTTTAAAATGTATAACGTGGAGATGTATGATTAAATGTAAATGAGATACAGAGAAGTGACTGTTTCATACTTGTTTCATAATGACGTTATAACAGATAATCCGATAACATTACTATCTTTACCAAACTAATTTGCCCGCAGAAACGAGAAAACTTTGTCGTGTTTTTCATGTTTATATCCGTTTAAAACCCCTATGGTTGGTGTTGTTGAACTAAATTTTGCTTTCCCAGCTGTCCGAATACCAATCAGCATTAGCTTGATGCGTAACGTGATTAGTTGTTTCCCCCTCTGGGATTGTTTTGAAGTACTAAGTCGTGGTCTCCAAGCGTTCCAAATACAAACGGCGAACTACTACAGGGGTGAATTTGTGGAAAGCGTTTGAAAATTTACCACAAAAGCAGGGCATTTCAAGGTTCAAATTGAAATTAAGTGGAACATATTTACAGCAGAGATAAATTAACTTATCGGTTGAAAAAAAACCTGTCAGTTCAAATGCCTGTAGTTCAAAAGTTTCGTACAAACTATACTGAAGAGAAGCCCTATGTCCTGCAAACGCTGAATTAACTCAAAAACAGTGAATCTGCTTCACTCGGTTTGTAGTTGAAAATAAGAATTTTAAAGTTTGTGATAACGTTGAGGCAGAAGTTCTGCTTCACCTTGATCAGCTTAGTAAAACTTTTCTATTATGAATCATAAGTGTCATACAGATATTTTTAGGAGATACATTTCTACACTACGTCAAAAATCTCGTATAATATTATGAGTGTCACTAAGGTTTTGATAGTTGTTAAGGTTCGTACTTTTTAATTAAGAATACCAAAACCGATCTGTTTCTTTTTGTGCAAAAATGCTAGTAAACATTTCCGTTAGAAAGCATAGGTCTCAGTTACGGTAGAAACAAATATTATAAGGAAAGAATTGCTAGCATATGAAGAGGCATCTTGAATATGATACAAAATCTGAATGTGACAATTATTAGGTTCATTAGAGTGCCCTCACTGTCATACTTTGATTCAGTCCCATATTCAAGTACTCTTATGTTAGGTTTCACAGTCACACACTTACTCATTATATTGTACATGAAAAATATGTTTCTTAATGAGAAAACACATGAACACATATACCAGAAGACTAGATGTTTGTAATTGAAAAAGGCCTATACACATTTTCGGTCCGGGGGAGGGGGGGGGGCTTCGACTCAGGAAACCGACCACAAGGGGCGTTGTTCCCTTGATCGATCCTTACTGGTGAGGACCCCAGACCCAACACCTACTTGAGGGATATACACTGCTTCATTAATACATTTCTACTCCCCGTATAAATCTCGTATACTATTTTGAGTGACACTCAGGTTTTAATAGTTGTTTAGGTATGTACTTTTTAAGCAATAATACCAATACTGTAAAATATACCGATCTGTTTCCTTTGTGCTAGCTTATTAAAAATGTTCACATTGTAGATAAATGCATATGTGAAATTGTTCATGTCAATTGCACGATGAAAATAAATGCATATTTTCAAACTAAAAAAAAATGGTATAGAAACTTTCATTCTGTGACTTTGTGAAATTGTGACTTAATGCAGTAAGCGAAATAGTAAAATTTATACAATATTTAGCTGTAATTGGAAGTTTAAGGTAACACTTTTATCACGATTTTGTAATCTGAAATAGTACAGTTAGAAGCACAAGTAGTCGTTGGTTGGATTTTTACCAAAATTACAATTACACTGGACATTGTACGAACGGACAATTGTGTTTGCTAAATATTGAACCGTACAAAGGGAAAACACTTTATTTTTTCTGTTTGACTTTCTGGTATATGCCAATTACAAATTAACAAATTATATAAACTGAAAATTGCAAATAATTTTCTTTATAAACTGGTCCCAACAGAGATTCAGTATCAAAAAGATCCATCAGTTTGAATGATATAAGGAAACACCGAAAGTGGCACAAATATGTATTTCCGTGTCAATGCTGATCAATTTCTTGTTAAAAGCGGTTTCTACATAAAAATATATATAAACACATTTTAAGCATTCAGATTCAGTAAAATAAAAACCTTTAGGGGATATGTTCGTAATTCCTGTCATAGTCATCATCTTTTCGTATACAGCTTACATATTACCTATTAATTATATCTATGGACATTTTTCAAAGATTATTGGGTGGACACAATTTGTAATTTTAGTAACAGTGGCATTGACCTTGATCAAACCCACTCAAGGATACAAACCAATTATGTCATTGTGTCAACTTATGGACATCGACCGATCAAAAAAGGAAAAGTAAAGCAAATAGTCATTTTTAATTAACGATTTTTTTTTCATTTTTTTATTACCGATAGCCTCAGTACTTATTTAAAAACGGATATGTGTCATTGTTTATTTTCAACTCGCCTACGCGTTTTAATGAGATCAAGTTCAATGGTAGTTGCTAAGATGTTAATGGCTGCTAAGCAAGTCAGTAGTTGCTTTGGTAGTCATTGTTTGATAAGAAAGTCATGGACTGCTAAGGCAGTCATTGGTTTATATGGAGGTAGCCAGTCCTTAAGAAGGAAGTGGTTAAGGAAGTCAATGGTTGCTAGGGACGTAAGAGAAAGCTAAGAAATTATCTGACTGCTAAAGAAGCCCTTGGTTGCGAAGCACATAACTGGTTGCTATGAATATAGGAAGTTTAGTTGCTAACCAAATTTCATGTAGCTAAGCCAATTCTTCCAAAGGAAGTCATTACTTGAAAAAAAAGATTTTGGTTGGTATTGATGTAAGTAGTAAATGTAGACGTTTTCAGCAAATAACAAGGGTCTGGGTATATCAGTCTCAGAGAACGTTTCAAAACTTTACCCTAATACTTATATAGATAGCCTACCAACTGGGCGTTACAAGCTTTGATCCAATGGTGATTACCTTATTTGTTCAGTAAAAGACCAATTCATGACGCTACAAACCAAATATTTACGGTTTGTGGCAAGAGATTGTGAAAATAAAGATGTATAAATATATAGAAAAATTGAGACCCCTGGGGCGGAGCGACATTTGACTAAAGGATTCTAATTTGAACAATCTTGGTTAAGGGCAACTTCATCAGGCTACATACCAATTATTAAAAGTCTTTGTTTTGCGGCTTCAGAGAAACTTTATATAAGTACATAGACAACCTGACACCCATTGGACGGTGCCAGCTTTGACTCCAGGGGCATTATTTAAACTATAAGGGTTTATTATCTCAGCAAGAGGCTTCAAACAAAATATTTAAGGTTCGAGCAATGCGGTTTCAGAGATGAACAATTTGAAGAAAACAACAACAACTAAGTATATATAAATTTAGCGTCCTCTTGGGACCAGCTCTGATCCGTAATGACAAAATTTTAACAATCGTAGTAAAAGTCCGCTTTATAGGGTTTTATACAAAATATCAAAATACTTGGCTCTGCGGTTTCAAAGAAGAAGATTTTCAAGGTCAGTTATAGAAAACCTTTGACTTCTGAAACGGTGTCAGCTTCTACCCAGGGGACATAATTCGAAACAAACTTGAAAAAATGCCACTAAAAAGACAAAATGCTAAATTTCAAATTTCTAGGATTTGCGGATTCAGAGAAGAAAACGTCAGCGTCAATCGAAAACCTGAGACTCCTGGATGTACACGTTTTGAAAAAAAAGTGAGAAAAATAGTTTGGATAAATAAAGATAAACGACTCACACGGCATTGATATGGTCAAAAGCGTTCATTTTCAGTGTATTTTCATGCTCTCGCGCAGGGTGTTCTACGGAAACTCGATTAACTTCGTTTCAGCTAAACACCCTACGCTCGGGTTGGGATGAACCTATCTTCACTCTCGGCCATGGAATATGCTTATAGTCCTATCTGTTGATCTATGTAAATGGGAAACTAGTGGCCGATAATACCTAGTAAATAGTTGTCAAACTATTTTCGATTAACCTATATTTTCATTAAATTGCAATCTAAATATTTAATAATTTTGTTAAGATATATTGAAGAATTTAACTTTTATAACCAAAGTTTACTTACTTTCTCCCAAACTCTTCCTTGTCTCTGAAACATGGAAATATTTTTAAGCAATTATGTATTTATATAGGAATTGAAATATTTTTAGTTTTTTAATCAACAAAACAATTTCAATACAGAAACAATGTAAACATTTATCCTGCAGTGATAACAACCTTTCATACAAAACCATTCTTTTTAATATTTTGAAAGTTTATGATTTAAAAATCATGCATGTTCCACACTGTATTGTAATGTGTTTTGTTTTGTTAAAACATGTGATATGCAGAAAAAAATGAAAACAGTACTGGTATTCTATTTTAACGTTTGGTTACATACAAATCTCACGTGGCGTCTACATGGTGATAAGCGGTCATTTAAAGTGTATGTTCATGTTATTTCGTTATGTCTTAGGTAATATACATCCGGCCACTATTCTTTGATTAGTGCTTTCAAGATATATAAATGAAATATAAAAAGCAACAACATTGCTTTATATTATGAATTTGTATATACATGTATCTTCGTAAATGCATTTTTTGCCAATAAAGTAATATTTTATTATAAATAAATTTTATTAGTTGCGCGGGATTGAATTAAATAGTTGTTGTTTACGTTGCTAAGAAATCGGAATACTCGGTCGCTATCTTTAAAGTTAATACGGACTGGTTCCGGATATTTTTCAGTTGTTTAAGGTACACTTTTAAATGAGATTTAACCGATGAATGAATCTAGAATCTCTCTATTTTTTGCAAAACTCGTGTTATGTGGATCCAAAAAAGAAGCTCTTTTAGATGTTAACTTGACTTATTTTATTATTTTTATAATAAATATACACAATTCAAAACGGCTTACTCTATAATGCCGGTTAGAGGACGCACTAGAGAGAGAAAAAAGAGGGAAGAAAAAGTAGAATATGTGCAAGAAGAGGAGCAGCCACATGAATGGCGGTAAAGGCAGCCGCCGCAAATACCCCTGGCATCTCAGTTATCTCTGGCACCACAGAAACCCATGCCAAACTTGGATGGAAATAGCATTAAGGGTAATGTTATTGATTGGTTAGCGAATGATGATCTGTCAACATATGTACCAACACAATTGAAACGGCAAATCACTATTTTGTGATATACACATTTGGCCCTTTTAAAAATGAGCAATGCAATTGAATGACACGTTTACAGGTTTGGTGTTTTTAGTGCCTCCAGTACAGCACTTGTGATTATTTGACATTGTCTTGTTCAGTGGCCATTTGGCTTTTTCTGTCATAAGTTAAACATTACATGGGACAATTTGGCTTTGGGCGGCGTTTGTTCAATGTTAATTCAAGACTTCGTATACATGTAGTATGCATGTATTTATCATTTATGTAGCTATTGGTCAAACAAATACGCGACCATGTTAATACTTTGGGAAAAAACAACGATCAAGCTATGTGTTGTGGATTTGTATATATGTGCCCTTCTCTTTTGGTTTGGAGACGGTGGACGGTCAGCCGCCATCCACGTTAATAAAACGGTTAGGATAATGGTATATTTTGCTATGGAAGGGATCTGCGTTAGTCGCTTAAAACATTTCCATTGAAAAACATAAAATATTTTTACTTATGATTTATATAGCGTTCTGTGTTTGCTGCGTTTCTATCCAACATTTCCTTAGCACTTAGCGTCAGCTTTAGTGAATCTAGAATTTCTTAGAACGTGGAACCTTTTCGGCAAGGATCCAACTCTTTGTATACTAAGACGCAGACGTCTGTGTGAGCATGCAATCGAAAGGTGATCGACTCTAGATTGGACAGCTGATCGAAAGTCAATCGATCTAGATATAAATATAGAATGTGATCGATCGCTGTAACTTGAATCGTCGGATCGATAGAAAAAGAGCAAATGCAGATAAACATGGCGGCTTACCAACGAATAGAGTAATTATGATATTACTGTCATAATTATAACGACTTTAGCAGGTTAGTGATTGTTAAAACAATGAAAAACAAGCACCTATAATTCAATTTCGGATCACTGCCATTTTGATTCCCTTTTTTAGACTCGCTAGGTCTGACAAGGTCTTTGTCGGCACGTTTTTACTCAGGCCAACACTATTTCAATCAATTCGTTTTGGAAAAAAGTCAAACATATCTTAGAAAAAAAAATCAATTTCCAAAACTTGTAATAAAATATTTACAGTATTGTGTAGACATGGATATTTTATCATGTAGAATTACTCGTAGTGGATGATAGTATAATTAATATCCAAGACAAAAGTGTCTCTTTCGGGTGTTTTCTTGGACACTTAACATTCTAGATGACTTGAAAGCAGATGTCCCTTCCTCTATAATCATTTTGTACATTTATAAGCATGTTTAAGGGCAGCTGAAAAAAGGCTGTCTTGCAATATCTGTGGATGTGCCTAAACTTAAATTAACATCCAATTATTTCGTTTTTATGACACTAAGACTTTGAGACATGTTAACCCAATAGTAATTTTGCTTTGCCTTACTACAATAATTCAGGTCACGTGACTGCCATTGGTGAAGTGTGTGCATAGCAGACGGGTTGGCTGGTGAGTTTTAAAAGATGTTGTTTTGGCAAATATGGTGGATTTCTATTTAATTTGGGAATATTAAAATGGCGTTGTTTGCTGTGTTCATGCTTTTTCGCGGTGGATTTATCTATTTTAAAGACATTTTTTTGCGAGTTTAAAATCAGCTGCTCCAGTGATTATTTAGTAGCATAAATGACGTTAAAGCCTTGCAGATACGCACAAATCGTGTGATTACCAGGTAAATAAAATTGCCGCGAATCAAGGTCACAGTGCTCGCAAATTCAGGGACTATGGCGATATATTTTTGATTTCAGTTACAAAAAAATGGATATAGTTCGGGAGGTTTCCGACTTGAATGTGAAACCATGGTTATTATAAGTTATAAAAAATCCTTGCTTAACATTTAAATAGCGTGGTTAAGGATTAATACGTGTAAACATCGCGAGAAGAAAAGTGCGGATGATATAAATTCCTAGTGAACTTGAGTTTCATCTAGTAAACGAATACAGTTTTATAACGGTAAGCTACGCCATCATAGATCACACATCAATAAAGGCAAGCCATACACTGTTAAAGTATTGATTATGATCCAACGAGTGTCACTGTACCAGGGAACATCAGTATTGTTAATATCATTAGATCGCTCTATTAAGTCCAAACCAAAAGATTTAAGGATTATTTTTATTGAAAAATGAATTGCTCCAAGCAATATTTAACTTTTGAGAGGGCGCGTAACGCCAAGGTGGCTTAGCATGGCGCTCATATGACAAGCAATTCAGGTTACGACAGGCCATAGCTCCGTCATCATGGTCAAAATAAATAATAATCTGTAGTGGCGTTGTATGTTAAAATGTTCCAGGGAAATCGACTGGCCCCGGTAAACCAAATAGGTCGAACACGATCGCCTCCCGATTTGCTTGCATTGACTTTAAAGGGAAATGCTCGTGAGCGAGCTGCAAATTTAACCATGTCTGTTCACGATGTGGGGCAAGGCATGCCAAGACAAATTTCTGTCATTCCCCACATATCGTGAATAAAAATGTAACCCTTTTCTGAAATTGGGATTCTTTAATACATTTCATATACAATTAGTTTTCGAGGGAAATTGATAAATATTTTTTGACGGGGAAAAAATCACAATATATATGCAAAAAGCTACACAAACATGCTCAGTAGTAAAAAAGTTTAAACATAAACCCGGTTTAGTGGCAATGGGCAAACGCAAAAGACATATAACACAAAATCACAAAACAGCACAAAACTCTACAAACAGCACAGTGCATAAATACTATATATATATATATATATATATATAATTGGTATGTGTTTATCAAGAATTGTTAGGTACCGCCTTGGAACGGTCAGTAAAATGTTACTCTACTGGGGTTTTAATTATATATTATCATTATAATATATATAATAATATTATTATATTATCCTCTATATTAATATTCGTACTTAATTATTTTAGAAATGAAAAACTAAACTAGGCTTAATGCACGATATCTTAACCATGATTAATTTTTTTTATCATGTATGCACAGTCTGTCTTAATATTGAAACTAAATATCTATGAGCATAATAGGTTATATTTAAACTTATTTTGTATTTTTACAACACGGAATAGATCGAAGTGAGAGAGCATCAATAACAAAGCGTTTTGTCTGGTAGAACGTAAAAAATATAAACACACGTATTTGTGGATGGATATAGTTGTGTACCAATGACAACACATGTTTATTCAAATTTCTTAGCAGTTTTTGGCCAAATGACGACAGGAATACATTTAAGAAAACCTTTAAATGGTTGATTATTGAATTCGCCATTTCTCAATACTATATGATATACTTGGACTCAACAAACTGATGACACAGAACTCGTGCAAAATGTATTGATGGTATGTAGATTATTGCTTGCATTGGTCTCTGACATGTTCAACCATACTTTGACTTTTTCCTCAAACATCTTTGTACTCAGCCTCACCCCCTACTCACTGAGTAAAGTTTATTTATACTAGTGCATTCATTATATGTGTTTTAAACTGATTGAATAGTAAAAATGACACGTTAGATAAATATATTGTCATCTTAATTCTATATCAATTATTAAAAGTATATCGACAAAACAAGATGGCGAATTATTCGCCCGCTTTAACCCATAATTTAGGCATAACGGATGTGAATGTTTAGGTAGGATCTTAGGAATAAGCTCAGGGTACCCGTATTGTAACACAGTTTATTTGCGTGATTTTTATTTTGTAAGAGTCATGCTTAATACAAGGCCAAACTTGATACAGATTTTATTTCTTTTCGTACATTTGTCCAAATAAGTATGTTTTCCATGTGTTTTAGCGCAAAAGCAGGTATATAAAACAAATGTTGACTCTGCACATGTATCCTTCGTTATCAGACTCATGTTATAGTTCGGTGTTTAACAACAGTTCTGGACAAATATCAAAGTGTGTACACTGTCCAAAAACAAATATAAGTAAAATGTTCAAACGATGTTTCAATTAACCTATTTGCGACATTTACATCTTATGTCTACTTTCTCTTCAAGATGAAATGATATTTTTAAAACAACTAAATTTCATAACCAGATTCATATGTTTTTTTAACTTTTTATTTATTTCAGGGTCTGATCACCATACATTCAACACAACGGGATGTATGTGTTTATTATGTACATGTGATCGTATACGTATGCCTGTTGACAAATGTAAAAGGCTTCTTTCGTTGACGGAATTCATGTCTTGAAATAAGTTAATTCCCGGAGAACCAATATCTGCTATTTGAATTGATTTGAAAATATACTTTTTGTAAGGACATAAACCGAAGCACATCACAGTACAATTTCAGTCACATTAAACGACAGGGGCAATCATGTACAATAAGACCAATGCCATTACGACACAATATGCGAAACATTATAAGATGGGTTCGCCGAAGCATATTTTTGTTGGTAAACCCAACGAATTGTTATTAAAGGTCTGATTTAAACGCAGGTCGGGTCTTTTCGAGCATGAGCAAATCCACGATGGAAAGCCGCCATACAAATGCTATGGAAAGCTGTTCTTATGCAAATCAAAACTCCAGACACATGGGTTTGCAATTTGAAAGACACTTTTGAAATAGACATTGATGTTTGGATGTTTATTCATGTGGTGCCAGAAAATGCTATATCTTTGAAGTAAGTAATCAATGAGACTTTAAGAGGACTAATGTTCAGAGTTCAAATGCTACTATTGCAAACTCGCTAAATCGACTTTTAAAATTAGACGGTGGGAGTGAATTTTTAGTTTTGAAGTGCCCAGTCTTTATTTCAGTAATCAACGATCATCCCAGTCAGGTCAACCGCCCAATCAGCCTCCGACCTTTCTTTCGATCTTATTGACATTCAGTTATGTCCGCACGCTTTACTTTTTTGACTTTTGACTACCTGCGTGAAGCATATACGAAAGCATGCCATTTTTGCGATAATAGTTTTGTTAACTAGTGAAACTAGCATTTTTACTATTTGGGCATTGGTAAATCATTTGCAAAGAACTATTTGTTAAACAACTCCAGAAAAAAGCAATGCTTTCCTTTGATTGTTACATATCATGACGAATTTGCATTTTATATATATTATCGCGACACCGTGTATCACCGAATTACACTCGTGTTAAATTGATCGAAAATAATTTATAGAACTTCATTAAAAAACTATATCTATCCCTTCAATTAATATTGGCGACGACTCATATGCTTAGGATGGAACACACGTATTATACTTTAAACCCAAACTCCTTCTAAATTATTTTGTGTTTGTTCTTAAAACGTCCAGACAAAATAAATGGTGATCATTATACTAACAACCAGGCAAATTTATTCTCATTATTGTAAATTCCAAATAGCTACTTTCGTTGACCCTGAAGTTCACACCACAATAAGCTGATACATATGAGATCGCAGAATTTCCCATTATGTTTAAAAAATGATGTTTTATGCATTTTTCTTAAAGCGTTAGTTACCTTAAAACATTAATTTCGAACGTAGATATGAAAAAACTGCGACCTGATCTTTTGTCAGCAGTCGTATATCATTGGTATTAATCATTTACAGGATCATAATTATATATACAGATATCTTTGTTCACCA
Organism: Mya arenaria; assembly: GCF_026914265.1. Classification (NCBI taxonomy): domain Eukaryota; kingdom Metazoa; phylum Mollusca; class Bivalvia; order Myida; family Myidae; genus Mya; species Mya arenaria. The sequence goes on from NC_069138.1 coordinate 22,224,564, forward strand.
TGTGAAATCGATCTCATTGTCTATTGTCCACTAGAAAAGTTCTGTGCCATGATCTGTTAATGTGCAACTATGTATTTGATTTTACAAAATTGAAATAATTACATTGTGATTATAAAGTAAATGTTTACACTTATGAATATAAATAAAACATCAAAATAAATACACTATTATTACTTGTATTCAAGTAGTCGTCAGTTAACACAAAAAGAAGTAATTATGAATACATCAAAAAGCATAAATACTAGTATGCTTGTGATGTCAAAAGAAGACATCACACGTAAACTATTGACACGTGACTGTTTCGAATGTCTAACATACACGAAACACAAGTTATTTGAGTGGCGATACCTTGTAGAGAGACGAACAAAATTCTTTGGAGATATAACTAGTGTCATTTCTTGAAGAATGACTACTGTATGGCTTTTTTCCTGTAGAAAACAGTTATGCTGGCGAAAATAATGTGTTCCGCTTTTTTCTTTCACCATTCATTTTTTTTGCAGTTCACGTTTAGTGCTATTTCTCCCAGTTTGGTTTAAAATATAATATTGCAGTTTTTAATATTTACGGTATTTTTGCTAAGAACGTTACTAACATTTGAGGAAAATGGGGTTTTTCGTCATGAAACATCAATTTACGAAGGTGAAGATGAAAAACAGCAAACTGATGTTTTGTCAGAAGTCTTTATAACTGCTCTCAGACATTTAAACATTTTTTTTATTTATGTTTTAAAGCATTTTAGGTAAAACTTTAAGGAGACGCAGTTAAAAGACACAAGACACTCCAACCACAAGACGAACTAATACATACGACTACATATCATTTCAATTCATAGCTTTTATTTACTTTATACATTAAATTGGCAACACAAATGAGTATGCTAATCATAACGGGTGAAAATATTCTGAATTAAGAAACGTTTCAATAACATGACATATTCGATACAGGTGTACTATATGAATTACTAGTTTTTTAGAGTAAACATCGAATAAAGAGTATGTTTTGTATTAAATTATTATTGTATGTTTATCACATACACAACACAGTTTAAATGTGATATCATACACAAACTATTCTCCGTCAACGTTGTACATCTAAAATTATTTATAAGAGGAAAATGGGTTTTTTATAGAAGAGAATATTTATAAACACAAATCGGAGGAACTTCATAATAAACAGATAAAGTAGTGCTTACTTTTGCGAAAATCTTAATCCGAATCACTTGAGAACTTGTCAGAAAAGCGATAAACAAACTTGTAACGGTGCAACAGGATCACCCAAGAAGGAACAGTACATAAATATTAATGAGAAATGCTATAAACATGGGCTCGTTCGGCCATTGCATAAGTAAATATTTTGTTCGGACATTTCTGGTCTAAAAACAGCAAACAATAAAGAGAGCACGATTTCAATATAAGGCCATTGATACTGGTATTTTAAAGGAAAACCCAATTGCTGGGTATATACATAATAAACCAAAATCGTTGGCAGGGTTATTACTAAATGGAATGTATTCAATAAAATACGTGTGTCGTGATGCTTAAGTTTCTCTGCCTGGATCATTGATATGAAAATAGTTTTATTGATTGTGCTAATAAACTAAATGATAATATGTTAACCTTTATACTTCTGAAATAGTTGTTGTTTGTATTTGCTTTCCTAAACCAATTCATCGGTAGCTGCTCACCTTACATAAGTAACATTCTGTAACTGGTGTACTACAAACACATACTATTGTTTCTTTCATTTTGAAGTACAGTTCCAAAAGAAACAGTAAATTGATGTTCTAAAGGTCGAAGTTTTGATTCTTTATTGTAGTTCTACAGCGCGTTATTGGAATGCACTGAAATGATCATCTCAAGGGGCTAATGTACATGTTATTTGACAGTGGTATGAGAATCCGTATAGATGAGAGTTTTAGAAGAAGCAGAGAATGCTTAACACAATGTTGGCATAAAAATGACACTGACGGTATGTAGAACAGATGTATAGCTTCTGGATAAGTTTTAGTGCTTACATTGTGGAAATTGTATGTATAGAGAGAACAAAAAAAGTACTGCACATCTACTACAGTTCATTCAACTCAATATTAAATGCATAGTACTTTAAAATGTTTTTAAAACCTCTTATTATGCTTAGACTTGTGGTATTTTTAAAAGAAGGAAATACATATTGTGTAAACCAAATAACATGTTCAATTAATTTATGTTATTTTTATGCAAGGACAGACACTTCTTTTAATCCAAATGACAGATCATGGCTATGTATATAAATACTCAGTTGCATAAACCTTCTGGATAATTGTTTCATCAACGTTTAATACAGTTTAGAAATACATATGAACCCTGTACATGTGTTATAACTTCACTTCTTACTTTATAAGACATGTCAGGTAAATGCTATACAATCAAGTTAAGAATATTTTTTACCGTGTCAAAATAGTCGAATTGTCGCCTGCTAGAGTTTTTTTTGTCGTTTGGCGTAGGCATATTGGCGTGAAATCACGGGGTGTTCGTGTAGTGCTAAATATGGTAGTAGGAAGCGTAGATTTGCCTCTTTTCATTGCAGCGTACAAATGTTAATGAAACATTTCGGACAATTTGCGACATATCGGAACAGAAAGTAATCAGAATATTGAAAGAATCGGGCATTAAAAAGGGAAGATAGTTCATGAGCTGAACGAATTGTCGATATTCAAATTGAATGTACTCCAAAGAGATTTCAAAAAGAATTCGGAGTCGAGAGCAGAAAGTCTGAGAAAAAAAGTAGCATGCTTGTCAATAACTCTTAGATTAACTGCGTATCATTTAAATGTTATTTAATCTTTTTGCGATGAAATATCTGTACTATAATGCACTCTATATTAGTCTTTGAAAGAGACGGACTTGTTTGTTCTGTTGCCTTGAACTGATATCGTGCGTGGTAATTTGTATTTTTAAATAAATCGCTAACATATTTTGGCGCCAAACTGATCACTTATTAACAGGCACAGGACCTACAATTACCTTGTTAAGCATTTGATGCATCTTTTTTTAGTAAACATTCAAAAGTAGAATTTGAGCTTCCTGTTTGGTTGAAATGTGCGAATTTATGTAAATATACTTCAAACCTATGTTGGCACAAACCACACACAGGACATGCAATTGCATTGTTAAAATTTGGTGTATTCTCACTGATTAACATTTTAAAGCCTACATTTAGATTTATTTTTGGATGAAATGGGCGAATTGATACTAGGGTCATATTTATATGTGAATATCATTTGCTTAGGTTTAGGTTTTGCTTAGCAATGTTTGATATTAGGAGTTTAATGTATTTCCGTAAAATATATTTTCTGCTAATAGGATTGAAATGGTTTGAACCTATAAGACCGTAACAATATACAAAAATATAACATGAATGGGTCGTTTTGAGGTCATTTTATAGATCTCATACTTGTTATATGGTTTAAAACATACAAACAAGGATTTCCGTATCCTATCACTCAGAGAAATGTCTTTGTAAGCTCTTTGTTAATGATTTATTAACTAGTGGCCGATACAAAATTTTAATTATCAATAGCATATTAGTTTATATTCACCTTATTTTCATTTAATTGCATTACTAATTATTATATCAACATTATACAATATACTGGATAATTTCACTTCAATCATCATTGTTTACTTACCAAGCAGATCCAGTTGTGAAACATAAGATAGTCATGTATTGATCAATTATTCTTTAATCAGTTCTCAGCAAAACAAATTCAATACAAAAACAAAGCAAACAAATATTTTGCATTTTTAAGAACCTTTCATAAAATAATGCTTTTTTCAAACTTTTGAAAGATCATAATCTTAAAATCAATTAGGTTCAACATAGGACAAATTGTTATTATTTTTGCTAAATATGTGGTATTATGTGTTTATGAGAGGCATAATGGTATTCTTTATATGGGCATTTAGTTAGTTTCCTCTTTGGCTATTTCACATTCAATACGAATTCTTACTTGGAAGTATCTTTTTTCAAAATGAAGAAAATGTGGAATCATCTGTCGATATTTTGAACAACATTTGAACTATAACGTGAGTAATGTTATGACGGAAATACTGCCATATCTACAACTTACGTTCATTTCAAATAACCGCTAATTAGACTTAGTTCGATATATGGTTCTCCTTTGGTTGAAGTTGTTTGTTTGTTTTATAGGTAATGCAGTATATGGTACTTCCAGAATTAGTGTATAATAGTTTTTTATCATTGCTAGAACACAGGGTGCATAAATAAGTGTTGGATAATTTGCATTTGAGTGAATATTCCTTTGTATTTCTGTTTTTTTTGCTTCTATGCTCAAATAACAGTTGTTGTAATGAATATCGTGGAGTAAATTTATTTCCAGGCTAAAACTTTAATAACAGAGCTTTCCCACACCTGTTTTTGTTTTAATTTAATTGAGTTATTTTTGGAACGTTGGAAGATTGGATTTCATAAAGTGTGTTTTTCGTAGGTTAATTGTTGATATTTCAAATAATCATTTTATCATAAGAGTAGTTTTCATTTTATCTGAAGTCAAATATGTGTTCTAAGTATAATATTCCCTTTTCATACCATTCTTTATAATAAATATATGTATTATTGCATTTGAGTTTTGAGTTGTTGCATATGTTGAGTTTTCTGATATCAACTCGTTCTTGATTTTGTAAATGTATGATCTAAGATTTTAAGTATGTCATGAATTAATACGTTATGTCCACAAATGACGTTTATATCATTTCAATCCAGTCTTAATTCAACTATAATGGTCCAACCTTTTTATCTATTATATTGGAACAAGAGTTTTCTATTTACCACGATTATTTTCATCAACAAATCGTTAAATCAAGCTCGCTTTTATAGCACATAAAACTATATTAATTTGTTGGTTTCATTCGACCATTTTCCCGGGGATGATAAATTGCTTCTCGCTTCATTTCATCAGGATTGTAATCCCATATAACGGTCAAAATACATTTATCATTTCGTCTATCAGTTCAGCTGGCAAATTTGGTAAAACAGTGAATGGGAAAACGAATTTTGAAATTATAATATATCAACTACAAATACCTTTTCAATCAAAGATTAAATTTCTATGTCTATGAACTTGGTTTTGAATATCTGTATATACGGCATACTATTATTGAAAAGGTTGAATTACGTTGGAGTACTAACATTTTCGAGGGATTCAAGTTTAAGTCTGATGTAACACCAAACTCATCAATTGAAATGAAACGCTGGTATTCGTATCTGGTTTTCAAAGCTAAGGTAAGTAACTTATGGAAAATCCGTGGACATATGTTTTTTCCTAAGCATCGCACTTTGGAATGTCTCAAGCGGTTCTTTCGTCATAAATTACTGCTTTTCATTTCGTTTGTGCAATGTAACTGTTCAGTTCATAGAACGAGATACTAGATTGCACGCTACTGGATGAGGTGGGGGAAATGTTAAACTAACTTTTTTGTTCGGGTTTGCTTTTAAATAGAAAATACCGTTTCGATAATTTGAGTATGATTATGTTTGTCATGACTATCACATTAATAATTTGGCGTTATTTCTACTTCACAACTGTACAAATAAGCAGTATATTGAAAAAATATGAACTTGAAGTTACAAAGAAAATTAATCAAGAAAAGCTAAAACATAAGCAAACATGGACTTTTTTATCGTAAGTTCGAATCTCACCATCTCATCGGATGGTAAAAACTTATACTTAAATAGTTCCATAAAAACTAAACTGAAGAAAAACACTATGTCCTGCAAACGCCGAATAAACTCCAAAAAACGATAATCTGCTGCGCTAGGTTTGTTAATGAAAAAAAAAAAAAAAAAAAACAGTTTGTAATAAATCAGCAGAAGTTCTGCCCCACCTTGAGAAAATTAGTTATTTTTTTACTGTGAGGAAGCATAGATCTCAGTCGCGGTAGAAAATAAAGTACTGATATCATAAGGAGGTATTGCTAGCATATGCCAAGGCATCTTTAATATGATACTGAATCTGAATTTGATAAGGTTCATTAGTTAGGCCTTACTGTCATACTCAGAATCAGTACAATGTTCAAGACCTCTTATGTTATGATTCACAGTCACACACGTTATCATTATACTAAAGATACGAAATATGTTTCTGAATGAGAATACACATGAAAACAATACATCAGAAGACTAGATGTTTGTGATTAAAATGGCTTAAACTCATTTTTGGTCGGGGGGGGGGGTGGCGCTCCAAATCAGGAAACAGACCACAAGGGGCGTTGTCCCCTTGATCCTAACTTGGAAGGACCCCAGAACCCGCCTACTTCTAATAAATTTTACACCCCGTATGAATCTCGTATGATATTATGAGGGTTTAATAGTTGTTTAGGTACGTACTTTTTAAGCAATAATACCAATACTGCAAAGAAGACCGATCTGTGTCTTGTGATAGCTTGATAAAAAATGTTTACATTCTAAATAAATGCATATTTGGAATTGCTTATGTCAATTGTATGGATAATTATCATAATTGTACGAAGAAAATAAATTATATAGTATAAACACTTTCATTTTGTCTAGCATCACTTGGCTTTGATAATTATATAATTAAGCCCACTTTTGAACGTAAAATCATTCGATTAATTCCGTTTGCATTATCATGTTTGATAAAACTGTAAATTTTTGCAATAAGCAAAAGAGTAAAATTCATCCGATATTCAGCTGTGATTGAAAGTTTAAGGTAACACTTGAATCGCGATTTTGTTATCTGAAATAGCACAGTAAGTAGCACATTTTCGTTGTAAGTTTGATTCTCACAAAAATTACAATTACATCTTAGTCCTAACATGTAACAAAATAAAACTAACTTGCTGTCATGAATTAATACCATGATACCTGTGTTAAAAAAGTGTGTAACTTGGATGTTGGAATATTTTCTTGTTAAATTCAGATAAACGAAAATGATTCATAACATAGCATTAGTATGTATAAAATGGGTATTCGTAACGGCTGGCATGTTAAAAAAACAATTTGGAATTCCAGATAATTCACAATAACTTGTAGATTCGAATGAGTCGCCATGACATTTGCAAGCAAAACATCATTTTTTTATACAAGTTGAAGTTTTTTATGTATGATTTTGTGCAATATTTGCTTAATTCACACTACGCTTGACATTGCACGAACGGACAATTGTGTTTGCTGAATATTGAACCGTACAAAGGGAAAATACTTCATTTTTCTGTTCTTTGATTCTTCTGACTTCCAGGTTTCTAAGAAATTTAAAACTGAAAATAGCAAAGAACTTTGTAAAACGGCCTCAACAGATAATTAACAATAAAAAGGCCCATCAGTTTGAATGAGATTAGGATACACCGAAAATGGCACATATATGTATTCAGGTTTAAGCTGAACGTGTTGATGTTGATAATTTTGTTGCTAAAAAGTGTTTTCTACATACTAATATATCAAGACACCTATCATTTTAAACAAAAACACACTAGGACTCAGTAAAGCTTAAACTTTAAGTGAACATGTTCATTTTATTACTCTCATGTTCATCATATATTCTAAAGTTTTTCACATACACCATACATATTACCTTTAAATTAAATCTGGGAATACTTTCCAAGATTACTGGGCGGACACAACTTATAATTTAAGTAACAGTGACATTGAATTTGATCCAACTCAAGAATACAATCAAAATGGTTTCATTGTCAATGTATTGGACATTGACGAAAAAAAAAAGGAAAATACCAAGCAAATTGTCATTCTTAATTCGGGTTTATTTTTGCATGTTTTATGTCAGTTGTTATTTTATAAGAGATGTGTGTCATTGTTTGTTTTTATTTGCCTAAGCGTTTTAAGTGAGATCAACTTTAGTGGTAGTTAATACGATGTAAACGGTTGCTAAGGAAGACAGTGGTTGCTTTGGTAGTCAATGATTGATAAGGAAGTCATGGACTGCGAAGAAAGTCATTGGTTTATATTGGTGTAGCTATTAGTAGCCTTCTTAGAAGGAAGTGGTTAAGGAAGTCAATGGTTGCTTCGTACACCCTACGAATTTCTCTGACTGCTAAAGTAGCCCTTGCTTGCGATTCATATCATTGGTTGTTATGAAAATTGGAAGTTTGGTTGCTATGCAAATTTCATTTAGCTATGGAGGTCATTGGTGGCTAAAGTATTGATGCAAAGAACGTTATTGTTTGAAAAAGGAAGGTATGTGTTGCTATTAATGTAAGTAGTAAATGTAGATGTTTCTTATCAAATAACAAGGGTCTGGGTCTATCAGTTACAAGCTTTAACCCAATGGTCATTACTTTATTGGTTTAGTAAAAGGCCACTTTATGACCCTACAAACCAAATATATCCGCTCTGTGGCAAGCAATTCTGGAAATTTAGCTGTATAAGGATAAAGAGAACTTGTGACCCCTGGAGCGGGACAACATTTGACTCAATGGATCTAATTTGAACAATCTTGGTTAGGGGCCACTTCATCACGCTACCTACCAACTATTAAAAGTCTTTTCCGGTCTGATCGATCTAAAAATAGCAAATGTAAAGAACATGACGAGTTACCAACGAATATAATGATAACTATCATAATTGTTATGACTTTAGCACGTGTTTGTTAAAAATGTAAAATCAAGCACCTATAATTCAAATTTCGAGGCAATATAAGCCTTGCTCACAAGTCAAATACAATGTTCAGTGTCCCTGAAAACACACCAAAAGAGACAGTCTTAATTCTTCGGAAATAAATTTGATCGACAGGCTGTGTATTCTCGGATGTAGGGAATTAATCAAAAGTTATCATCTTGTTACTTTTATCAGACACGCCATGAATCATCCTTTTGGCCACAAGTATTTAAGCAGAATGCGTCAAAAGTTCTCGCAGGTGTTGTTTTTTTGGCGCAGACACTGCAACTAGGCCGCCATATTGCTTCGAGTGCCTAATTTCTTTAGCTCTGACTTGGTCTAGGTCGGATAAGTTTAATTTGTCCAACACCATTGCTTTTGGAGTAAAAAGTCTATCATATCTTCAAAATAATTGTAATTTTAAAATATAAACTTGTAATCAAATATTTACAGTATTTTGTAGGCATGGACATTTTATCATTCTACACAGGGGATTATCACGTGATCGCTGTATTTTGTTAGCCAAACAAGATGGGGAATGATTAACCCCGCTTCAGCCTTTAAATTTGGCATTTACGGATGGTGAATGTTAAGGTAGGATCTTAAGATTAAGTGCAGGGTATCCGTGTTTTAACACAATTAAATTGCGCGATTTCATTTTAAGCGGTATGCATTGTATAAGACTTAAACTCGATACATTTTTTGAAATTCCAATGTTAAGGTTAAAAAGGGTCTGATTTTAAAATGATTGCCACTATATATTACGAACATGCAAATGTTTAATAAACTATTTCAGGAATCTACAAAAGAATTGATGTGCCGTCATTGTCGAAATGTGTTTAAAATGAGGTTGGGGCTGTACTTGCATGAGCATTTCCATGATGGAAAGACGCCATATCAATGTTGTGGAAGCTGTTCTTCAGGAAATCAAAAATCCAGGGACAATAGTTTGCACTTTGAAATACACTATTGAATAAGACAAAGTACATTGGATGATAATTCATGTGGTGTCATAAAATGCTAAATATGAAATAAGTAATCAAAGGGACTTTAAGAGGACCAATGTTCGGGGTTCAAATGTAACTTTTGTAAACTCATTAAATCGATTATTTAAATTAGACGTTGCGAGTTAATTTTCTGCCACCCCGTTTTTATATCAGTGATCAACGATCAGCCCAGTCAGGTAATCCGTTCAATCAGCATCCGACCTTTTTTTCGATCTTATTGACCTTCAGTTATGCCTGCATTTTTTTACTTCTGACTTCCTGCGTGAGGCATATACGAAAGCATATACTTATTACAAAAAGTATATAATTCCCTGAATTAAAGAAGCGATGTTTGAGAGAATAGTTTTGTTAACAAGTGAAATAACATTTTTTACTATTTGGGCATTTGTAGATCATTTGCAAAGAAATATTTGTCAAATAACTCAAGATAAAAGAAATGCTATCCTTTGATTGTGACATATCATCACGAATTTGTATTATCATATATCATCGCGACCCTGGTGTCACCGAATTACGTGTTGATCTGGTTAATTTGATCGAAAATAAAACATAAAACTTCAATAAAAATACCTATAACGATCCCTTCAATAAATATTGGCGACGACTCATATGCTTAGGCTGGAGCACACGTATTAAGCTTAACATTCAAACTCATAAATAATTTTGTGTTTGTTCTAAAAACGTCCCGACCAAGTAAATGGTGATCATTATACTAACAACAAGGCAAACGTAATATCATTATAGTAAATTCCAAATGGCTACTTTCTGAGACTCTGATGTTTACACCACAATACACTTAAAGATCAAATGTGTAACGCTGTCAGAAGTATTTTGGATTTAGAAGTTTGTGTATTCTTGTATTTGTGTTTTTTGTAAATATTAACTTACTTAAGTGTTTCAAGTCGTTATCGCACAACCGTTTAAAGGATCTTACATGTCATAATTGTATTACACAGTTCGCCACAAAGGCTGAAATGAATCATCATCAGGTTTACCACGAAAAACCTAAGTGGAAATGACACGACTGTGATAAGGAGTTCAGCCTTAGCGCTGCACTCTCACAGAATGAGCGTTTTGGCAAAAGCCAATTTTTGCAAATATGGGAATCAGTTATATACGACTACTGACAAATATGAGATCGCAGAATTTCCTATTTAAGTATAAAAAATAATGTTTTATGCATTTTTCTTAAAGCATTAGTTGCATTAAAACATGAATTTCGAACGTAGATATTAATAACTGCGATCTGATTTTTTGTCAGCAGTCGTATATCACTGGTATTCATAATTTACAGGATCATAATTATGTATACAGCTATTTTTGTATGATTTGATCTCATTGTCTATTGTCGACTAAACTAGTTCTGTGCCATGATCTGTTTATGTGCAACTATGTATTTGATTTAAAAAAAAATTGTGATAATTAGATTGTGATTATAAAGTCAATGTTTAAACTAATGAATATAAATGAATACATAAAAAAAACTAAATTATGATTTCTCGATTAGCACAAACTGAAGAAAATATAAATACATCAAATAACATAGACACTATTAAGCTTGTGATGCCAAACAAAGACATCATACGTAAACTTTTTGACAGTTTCGATGTCTAACATACACGTAACAACACAGCAACACCGATTGCTACTCGGAATAAATTTCAAAAAGGATTCGGTGTGGAATGCAAAATGTCAGAGAAAAGGGTAGTTTGCTTGAAGATTACTTCAATGTAAACTGCTTGCATTTCATTGAAATGTAATTCAATGTTTGTCAAACGTATTATATGTATTATTACACACTCTTTATGAGTCTGATAATTGATTGATATATATCACTCAAACACATTTTGGCGCCAAAGTGTTCACTCATGTACACACACAGGACCTGCAATAAGTTTGTTAAGAATTGGGTGTTTTGTTCCTTATTCAACATTTAAAAGCAAATATAAAGCTTCCAGCTGGGGAGAAAGTTGCGAATTGCTGTAAATACAATTTAAAATTTAAAATTTTGGCCCCAAAGCTTGCTCGTATTTAAACAAACACGGCCAGCAAATACATTGTTAAGAATTGTGTGTCTTTCTATTCCTGTTTGAATAAATGGGTGAATTGATACAATGGTTATATTTACATGTGAATATCATTTGCTTAGGTTTTATATGGTATAGCTCCAAGATACACATTTATTTTAATCATTCGATTTCGATTTGTCGTTTAACATTTGGTTGGTCGATTTGCTAAATGTTATTGTTTATTTTATTCCAATTGATTTTGTATGTTATGCGAAACATTTTAGGAGCTTAATAAAATCAAATGTAACGAATAACTTCTTATACAAATGAGGTATATGAATGATTTTATGTGGTCATTAACATATTTTTAGAAGCGTTTCGAACAAATCAGTACATAAACTTTTAAACGATGTTATATAATTAATTAAACATTAGGACGTTTTTCAAAAAAAAAAATCAACAACAAAAAACAACAACATACTTGTATTTGATAAGATTACTTTAACAGAAAAGCATATGCTCTCAAAAAGGGGAAAATTCATACCTTGTTTATCGTTGTTTATTTTATTTTTGTTCCATGTAGCGAATACAATGGGTTATTTAATACTTTTATCTTAGTGAAAACGCTTTTTCGAAATGTTTTTTTTTCAATAATTTAAACATGAACCCAAATAAGCAGATGTATTTATGACTTACTTTGATATATATAGTCTACTATTAATTGATCTAAATCTAGTAAATTAGGCGATTCTAAATAAAAATTAAATATATAACGGCAAAATAATATTTTTGCGAATCTTTCTTATTAAACTTAACCAACTTTCCAAAAATATTATTAAAGGGGACATGTCTTTATCATTATTCCGTACAAATACAGTAATAATTTTGTTGTTGAAAATAGTTGTTTTAGATAAGATTATCTGAAAACTTGAAACCAGGTTAAACGTTTTTGTTCGTATCTTGTTTATCAAAAGGTTTGGTAGGTTTACTGTGGAAAACACGTGGACAGATGCTTTGCCTGACTGCACTTTTGGACTGTGTTTAATTGTTGCTTCCTCATAAATTACTGCTATTCATTTAATTTTTGCAGTGTAACTTTGTTCACTTAAAAAAAATGCGGATTTCACAAAAGAAACATACAATTCCGTGAATCAAAAACCAGCGAAAGAAATGCCTTTTACGGTATCAGTGTTAACCGATGGTTGGAAAATGTAAAACGAACCTTTTATTTCTGTCACATTACCGTTTTTAAGCACAAATAACTATTAAAGATGAATTATTAGCTATTTTGTTTTCCCAATAGGACCTGCAATTTACGTAGCCATTTCGTCTGCGGCGGTGTTTTCTTCTGCTGCGTCGTCGTAATTAAGTGTGTGTGTGTGTGTGTGTGTGTGTGTGCGTGCGTGCGTGTGTGGGTGCGTGCGTACGTGCGTGCGTGCGTGCGTGTGCGTGTCAGCATGTGTGTTTGTTTCTTACACCTTGACTAAAACTCAGAAATGATTCGAGATATTATTGTCAAAATAATTAGGCTGCTGGAAGACACAATACGTACATGTCTAACAAAACCCATAACCTATAAACTATCAAATGAAGGCCGGCAATTCCTATTTGCCAATGTTTATCCAAAGCAACACCTACCATTCCAAGGTATATTAATATTTACACATTACAAACATTTAACATCTCTTATAGAGTTCCTTATTGGAATGCCTATTAAAATCACTTATTGCAAAACTACTGCAACATGCTTTGTAGTACTAAGAAGTCGAGTTCATATTCAACGGAAGTATATATGTTTGCATCGATATCTAGAACATCGATTTTCTTTCTTTAGAAGAAACCCTTTCGACAATTTGATTATAATTATGTTTGTCATGACTATCAAATTACTAATATCTCGTGATTTCTACTTGATAACTTTATAAATAAGCAGTTTATTAAAAACGTCCTGTCTTAAAGTAGACTCCTGGTCTCAAAGAAAATTCGTAAATATATTTCTTAAACAAAATATAATTACAAGTAAGCTACAACAAATTGTTTATAGTGTTAAATAGTATGCACCTGCAACTTAATTCCTGATCTTGCAGCAGTTATTCAAATACAATGCGAATAATGCCATATTAAGTACACGCTCAGCATGACGAGCTCAGGGTAACTCAAGTTCATTCACCTTTGACGAATTTATCATTACAAATCAGAACCATACGTCTAGAACGTTGAAAGTGTGTGTTTAATTATACTCTATCGGTTTTTAACCTGGGATCGATAATATCGAGAATACTAGGTTAGTGCCGTGGATGGAGGGAGTTTATCTGGCAAGGCGGAAAAAATCCGAGTGAGCCAAAGGCTATTTATTCTGTTACTTTGTTTATTTAAACACTACCAACAACCTTAAAATCATTAAGTATCTTAAAAATAAAGGGGGGTGGGGCAACTGTTTTTTGACGTCGGCACACTTGGTATCTATGTCCATTCGCCCCCAAAATAGTTCTTAAAACTATTCAGCTTTTTTCAATACGATTATAACCAAATTATTGCATTTTAATACGCCATTACCAATTCAAAACATAAAATAGCTTTTAAAAGTGCATACACATGGATCAATTACCAAACATTATCTGACGATGTTACAATTATTCCGCAGGTCACAGTCTACAGTTCACCGGTCATGGATCAAGATCCCGAGTGTTTACAAACAATCGCCACATTTCAAATGGTAAAGAGATAATTCAATTTTTCTGTTGTCAGTGCGATTTTGTCATTCACCTCAGAAATGGAATTAGCTATAGTTGAATGCTGCCCTGTTTTCAGCAATGAACATGTAGATTTTCTGGCCGATACTTTTGCCAGACGGAGTGTCATTATTATGCAGATTGATGGTACTTTATGGGCGTGTGATTTTTAAGGAGGATTGTTGGCGGACTATAGATACGATAATGAAACATTCTGTGTGCTGTTCCGACATTTTAGTGTAGAAAAAAGTCGGTTTTAGCGGTCACATATTTAACCGAGTGTAGATAAACATTTTTTGCTTTTTGCTAACAAATGTGGGTATGCAGAAAAAAAGTGTTTATGAGGAGCAGTTTGGTATCATTTCTTAGTTATCTTTGGGATAAAAGCCAATTTCTGTTTATGGACACTAAGTTAGTTTTCATTTTCAAATTGGCTATTTCACGTTCAATTTCAATGCTGACATGCTAGTATTTTTCTAAATAAAGAAAACGTGGAATCACTTGACGGTATTTTTAACAACATATGAAATATTTTGTTTGATATTATAAAGGTAATAGTGCTATACCAACTAATTAAGTTTCTTTCAAATAAAACGCTTATCAGTCTTAGTTCGATAGATATCCCTCTTGGTTCGAGCTTTCCCACCCCTGTTTGTGTTTTGATTTTATTGAGTATTTTTTGAAAGTGTGTTATGGAGAATTTTAGATTTTTTCTTTTTTGATTTTGTATGTCATGCATCGATGAATATTAAGCTGGAATCGTGATGTATGAAGGTTGGATTTTATATAGTGTTGCATTATGTTGATTTGTTCTTGATATTTCAAAAAAAAAATATCCATTGAGTAGAGTGTTTTTCTCTGAAGTCAAATATGAGTTATTTGTACATTTATCCGTTTTCATGCCATTCTTTATGATATAAAAGATTTATTCTTGCAGTTAAGTTTTGAGTTGTTGCATATCATGAATCTTCTGATATCAACTTGTTCTTGATGTTGTTAATGTATGTTCCAAGATGTTAAAGATGTCATAAAAATACGTTATGACCGATAATAACCTTTATATCATTTATCTCGTCTACATTCTAATATAATGTTCCCACCTATTTATCTAATATATTGGTAAAAATATATTTAACACGATAATTTTCTTTAATAAATTGTTTAATCCAGCTTGCTTAAATTGCATGTGAACAGTTTTATTTTGCAGGTTTCAGTCGACCATTTCCCGTGAATGATATAGTAATTCTCTCCTCATTTCATCAGATCTGTTATCCCATATAAAGGTTAAAATAACATTTTATTAGTTCGTCTATCATTTGAGCTAGGGACTTTGATAACATAGTAAATGGGAAAACTAGTTTTAAGGAATGCTTACGTAATAACTACAGAGACTTATCCAAGCAATGTTAAATGTCTGTGTTGTTACTGTCTATGATATATTAAGCTGCCTACTTTGAGAACTAACTTCAGTTTTCGAGGAATTGATGTTTAAGCCTGATGTAACACCACAATGGATTGGATATCGTCACTTTAGTGCAAGAACTCAATATCTGCGTCTATTGTTATTTGTGGTTATTGAGTTGTTGCACTACCATGACGATATGTTAGGTTTTTTTTTAATATGACAATTCACTTCAATTGTTAAAAAAGTAACGTCACCGGCGACTAGTTTTTGTTTTATTTGAGTGTTTTACTGATAATCCTTCAACTGAAATGAAACGTTTTTGTTCGTATCTTGTTTATCAAAAGGTAAGGTAATTTAACTATTGAAAATCCGTGGACAGATGTTTTTCCTTAGCAGGCGCACTTTGGGGTGTGTTTAATTATATTTTGCTCATAGAATAGAGCTTTTCATTTCGTTTGTGTACTGTTATTATGTTCAGCTCATGAAATTGATTACATGGGATAATCGATTGCGCGCTATTGGATGAATTCGATGATTTGACAATAACACATACACGAATATTGAGAGAATAAACAAAACGCGCAAGAAATGACTTACACAGTTTCAGTTTTGACGAAAGGTTGAGGAAGGTATAACGAATGTTTTCTTTCTGTCTGACGAAAAACATTAACAATACTGTTTTAAATCGCAAATTATTTAAGATGCTTAATTAGCTCTTCTGTTTATCGAAGAACACACGTCGGCGGCGTCGTTGTATTTAAGTGTGTGTGTTTGTGTGTATGTGTGTGTGCGTGCGTGCGTGCGTGCGTGCGTGCGTGCGTATGTGTGTGTGTGTGTGTGTGCGTATATGTGTGTGTGTGGGTGTTTATAATCTTGGCAAGAAATTGTTCAAGACAGTCATGTAAAACATATTATACTTCTGCAAGAGACAATACGCACATATTTAGCAAAACCTATAAGCTAGCTTTTAATGGTTGAGTTAAGCCTCTGGTCCGACAGACTAACAACAGTAACGTATGCTTCAATGGTTTTGTTAGAATGTTTATTTATTCTTGACCTACATTGTTTAACATTTTTCTCCCGATTACTGTAAGTAAATAAATCAGTGCCAATAAAATACCGAATGAAGGCCGACATATGTTATTTAATAAAGTTTCTGCAGAATATATATTATGAAGCAGGGCTGGAAATGCGAATTACAAAGAACTTATTTCCATTCTTTGTTACATGCTTTGTAGTTATAAAATGGCTTGAGCAGCTAATTTTAAACATATTGACTTAAAGTAGACTGATGGTTACAAAGAAAGTTCGTAAACATATTTCTTAAAATAAAAGACATTACAACTAAGGGGCAACACACTGTTTACATGATGCACCAGAAATCTAATTTCCTATATTGCAGTAGTTATGCAAATGCAGTCCAAATATTATCATAATTGTTATAAGTACACGTTTTGAATAACGAACTCATTCAGCTCAAATTATACTGTATCGGATCTTTAGCAGGAATCGGAGATTTAATTTTACATATTTAATAAAACTTTTCAATTAAGATTTAATTTAATACTGAAAAGCTAAAACGGAAACGAAATTGGAATATTATATCAAAAGTTCGAATCCTACCATTTCTATTTAAATTTGAATTATTCCAAGAACATAGACGACAATTAAACGTAACAAAATATAATTTGTTTATAAAGTGTTTTCTTATCAGCTGATAATTAGAAACTTCCTGGAATTATTTATATATATATATATATATATATATATATATATATATATATATATATATATATATATATATATATATATATATATATATATATATATATATATATATATATATATATATATATATATGTCAATGGGTCGCCATCAGATTTTCCTGCGAAAAAGCAAGATTGTCCACTATAAGACCTTTCAAAGACAAATCATGTTGACATTGCTTTTTTATATTTTGGACTGTGGTAAGTCATGAATGCCTGCATCATATTTGACAAGCGCTATCAAACAAATGGTTTTGCCACAAGTGGTTTCTAAAATATTTATAAAAGCATTTTCCCACTCATTTTATCGATATTGATTTCATATTATATTCTAATGAATCCTAAGATATATTAGTTGTTTATGTCGACAGTATATTTCCATAATAAAAAGAATCGAAACTTCGATTGCAATTAAGAGACAACATTATTCGCACATATTTAGACTCCTGATCAACACCAGTGATTTCTTATACATTTTTACTGAATTTTTGAGGAGGTTAACAAGCAACATTTATTTCATAAATGGTTTGAATGGAGCTCGGACATTATCTTCATAAATCTGTCTATCGTTGATATGCATGAACATTCACAAGTATCATCTTTGATTAACTATGTTAAGTAAAACAAGCATAATAAATAAGATTCAAACTCTTATCATTTTTATTACTTTACTAAATCAGTAAATATATACATAAATATGCCCTAAACATTAGAAACGAACTTCGACTGGTGTATTTCGAAAAGGGCCTAAAGGGCACTATATCTGTCACCTTGTTAAAATGACCAACGAATCGGCGGCAATTAGAATGCACGCTAAAAAAGTAAGTGCTTCGCGAGTAAATTGGTGATTGATAAGGAAGTTGGTCATTGTATAGTATTTTTAGCTGTTTTCCAGGGACCATGCATAAGATGGCAATGGGATCTGACTGTTGCTATGGTAGTCAATGGCTGCTATGATTATAGATTGTTACGAAGAAAATCTTTGTTTGCAATGAATTCATTGAATTCTAAGGAAGGTAATAGTTGGTATGAAAGAAATGCATAAAAGTGGCTATGGTACTGGTTATGGCGTAATTGATTGCAAAGGTAGCCAATGGTTACTTAAGAGGTAAGTGGTTGAAACGGAAGTTATTGGTTGCTATGTGTGATGATAGATACTAGGGTAATTATTGGTTAAGCAAGTCATTACTTCCCTAGGAAGTAATTGTTTGTCATGGATATAGTTTGGTGGTGATTAGGTCATGGTTTACTTTGAAAGTTTTTTTCTTTAGATGTAGGTAGCCTCAGTTGTTATTTTATAACGGATGTGTCATTATTACTTTTAACTCGCCTACGCATTTAAGACGAGATCAACTTCAATGGTAACTGCTAAGATGTAAATGGTTGCTAAGGAAGTCGGTGGCTGCTTTGGTAGTCATTGTTTTATAAGGAAGTCATGGACTGCTAAGGAAGTCATAGGTTTCTATTGAGGTAGCCAGTATCTAATAAGGAAGTGGTTAAGGAAGTCGATGGTTGCTAGTGAAGTAAGTTAATGCTTAGAAATATTATGACTTCTCAAGTAGCCATTAAATTTTATGTAGCTACGGAGGTCTTTGGTGGCGAAGGTAGCCAATTGTTGCACAGAAAGTCATTTCATGAAAAGGAATATATTGGTTGATATTGATGTAAGTAGTAAATACTGATGTTTGTTACCAAAAAATAAGGGTCTAGGTCTTCAGTTTCAGAGACGGGGCAACATTTGACTCAAGGGATCTTATATGAACAATCTTGATTAAAGGCCACTTCATCAGGCTACATACCAATTATTAAAATATTTTGCCTAGCGGATTCAGAGAAACTCTATATAAGTTTATAGAAAACCCGATACCAAGTGGACGGTGCCAGCTTTGACCAAAGGGGCAATATTTGAACTAATTAGCTGTATGATCACAGCATAAGGCTTAAACCAAATATATAAGGTCTTGTCAATGCGTTTACAGCAATGTACAATTTAAAACAAAAATAATTATCTAGAAATATAGGGTTTGGGGGCCAGCTTTGATCCTTAGTAACATAATTTGAACAATCGTAGTAAAAGAGGTCCGCTTCACGAGGTTTGATAAAAATTATCAAAATACTTTGCTTTGTGGTTTCAGAGAAGAACATTTTCAAGGTCAAATTATAGAAACTCTAGGACTTCTTGGACGATGCCAGATGCGACCCAGTGGACATAATTCGAAACAAACTTGAAAAAAAAGTTCACTAAAAGATAAAATGCTCAATTTCTAAAGTTCAAGATTTTGCGGATTCAGAGAAGAAAATGTTTGTTTTCATCGAAAACCTGAGACTCCTGGGAGTACACGTTTCGGAAAAAGTTAGAAAAAGAGTTTATGAAAATACAGAGCAGCGACTCACATGACGTCGATATGGTCAAAAGCGGTCATTTTACGTGTATGTTCATTCTCTTGCGCAGGGTTAACCTCGTTTCCGTAAAACACCCTACGCTCTGGTTGGAAAGAATCTATGATACACTCTCGGCTATGGAAGATACTTATAAAATCCTATCCTGTAAGATCTATGTGAATGGTTTTTAAACTAATGGCCGATACAAAGTCCCAATTATCCATATTAAATGGTTATCATTCTATTTTCTATAAACCTTTAATTTCATTTATTGCAATCTTAATATTTAATCATTAGACGTTAAAATATACTTGAGAATTTCACTTCTATCACCAGTATTTGCTTGCTTTTTCCAATACCATGCATCGTACCAGATTCATAGAACTAATTATATATTGATAAAGGAATTAAAATATTTTGATTTTTTAATCCTTTATCAGCAAAACAAAAAAAAACAACGTAAACATTTACCTTGCAGTGACAAAATTGTATAGTAATTCTAGGGAAGTTAAGACGTTGGTAGCTGGCTGTTACCTTAATATGGCAATGGAACCCGACTGGTGTTATGGTCGTAAATGGTTGCAATGGATGTAGGTACTTGCTAAGAAGATATTTATTTGCTAAGGAATTCACTGGATGCTTAGGAAGTCATTGATTGCTATAAAATACATACGTGGCTATGGTATTTAGTACATGCTTAAGAGGTAATCGGTTGCTTAGGTAGCCAATGGTTACTTAGGATGTCAGTGGTTGAAACGATAGTTATAGGTAACTATAATTGCTAAGATAATCATTGGTTGATAAAAAAATGATTGTTGGTTAAGGAAGACGTTAGTTCCTATGCAATTCATAATTATATTTTTATGGATGAAGGTAGCTGATGAGTGAGTCATGGTTTGCTTTGAAAATTATTGCTTAGGATGTCAGAAGTTGCTAAAATGTAAGCGGTTGCTATGAAAGTTAATGGTTTATAAAGTATTCATTAATTTCCACGAAAGTCATAGATTGCTTACGGATGTAGACAGTCGCTAAGATGGCAGAGGTTGCTAAGAAAGGCAATTATTAGTGGATGCTAAAATAATATCTGTCTAATAAAGTAGCCTTGTTTGCTTAGAGAATCATTGGTTGCTATGATGTTATTAGTGGCTAAGGAAGTCAATTTTTGCTAAGGATGAAGATAGTTTCTAGGGTTATCATTAGTTTCTGGGAAAGTCATTGGTTCCTAAGGAAGCCTTTTGTTCCTAAGGAAAGCAATGGTTGCTTTGCATAAAGGTAGTTGCTAAGATTTAATTGGTTGCTTAGGAATGCAATGGTTGCTAGGAAAGTCATTGGTTGATATGGAAGTCACTGGTAATTAAGGAAGAATGTTGAATGTGCTCTGAAATAACCTAGTTTCCAGGATTTGTAAATTGTTGCTACAAATGTCAGTAGATAAGGAAGAAATTGGTTATAACGAATGTACGTATGTGGATGTTGTAGAATTATTTGCATAAACCTTTATTGCTTTTTTGCTAAAAAATGTGGTTATGCAGAACAAAATGAACAAAAATGGTTTTAAAAGACATGGTATTTATTTTAGATATCTTTGTGATATAAAAACCGATTTCTGTACTTGGACATTTGATCCTTCATTATAGCTATTTCACGTTCAGTTTGAATGCTTATGTATTTTGAACAACATATGAAATATTTCATGAGTAATATTATGAAGCAATACTGCGATTTTTACTACTCTCATTTATCAATTAAACACCAATCATGCTTAGCTCGATTTATATGCCTTTTGATTGGAGTTTTTTTATATTATTTCATAGATAATGCAGTATATGGTAATTAAAGAATTAGTGGACAACATTTGTTTACATTGTTAGAGCACATGTCGCATAAATTAGTATTGGATGTTTTACATTTGGGTAAATATTCAATAGGTATACCTATGGTGATTAAAGTAAGCTCAAATGCTCGTATACGTTTCAATTGTTGCATTGTTGCAATGCATCGCATTGTGTAAATTTAAATATAGTCTAAAACATTTATTTTTCATGCATTGATTTAGCTGTAATCGTTATGTTGGAAGATTGAAAATTATATTTTAATATAGTGTGGTATTCTCTGGGTTAGTTGTTGATATTTCAAATAATCAATTTATCAAATGAGTAGAACTTATTATCTAGGATGTCAAATTTGTGTTCGAGGTATAATATTTCTTTCATGCCACTCTTTATAATAATAATATGTGCTATTACTGCATTTTATTTGTTAGATGTTGCATATGAGAACACTTTCTGAAATCAAACTGTACTTGATTTCGTTTATGTATTTTTCAAGACTATAAGAAAACAAAAGTCATTTCTATTATGTTCATCCATTCTACATTGAAATATAATTTCCCACCTTCTCATCTAATATATTGGTAAACATGTTTTCTATTTACCACGATTATTATCATCAACAAATCGTTTTATCCAGCTTGTTTTTTTAAGCATGTTTACCTTTTTTTATTTGTCAGTTTTAATACACCATTCCTCCGGCGATGATATAGTTGTTCTCGATTCATTTCATCAGGTTTGTTATACCATGTACAGGTAAACATAAGTGTATTATCAGTTGACAAGGGAAATTTGGTAACACATTTAATGAGAAACTTATTTTTGAAGTGATAATGTTATATCTACAGAGTCAAGCAAGGTTAGATTTCTGTGTTGTCACTGTCTTGGACATTTTTATTTTATTTCTGTACTATAGGTCTGATATTATTGGTTGGAAAGGACGAATTAAGCTGCCTTCTTGGAGTACTAACCTTGTCGAGTACATTGTAAATGATGTTTAAATTTGATGTAAATCCATACTCCTGGATTGAATATATTAGTTATAATATGACAATTCACTTCAATTGTTAAAACATGTAGCGTCGCCGGCAAATAGTGTTTGTTTTATTTGAGTGTTTTTCTGATATTTCTTCAACTGAAATGAAACGTTTTGTAATTGTATCTTGTTTATCAAAGGGTAAGGTTAGTAAACTATGGAAAATCCGTGGACATATGTTTTCCTAAGCGCACTTTGAACTGTGTTTATCTGCCCCTTCCTCATAAAATACAGCTTAATATTTTGTTTGTGCATTAAAACTTTGTTCAGTTCATAAAACGATTAAACGTGATACTCAATTGCGTGCTATTGGATGAATTTGCGGATTTGACAAAGAACACACACGAATATTGAGAGAATAAAGAAATAACGATAGAAATGCCTTACACAGTTCTCGTTTTGACCAAAAGTAGGGAAATGTTAAACAACAGATTTCTTTCTGGCTGAAGTTAAACATTTACTATGTAGTTATAAGAAGTCGAGTTCATATTCAACGAAGGTATAAATGTTTGCAAAGATACCTCGAAAATACCCTTGCTTTAAAAAGGAGTCTATTTCGACCATTTAATTATGATTATGTTTGTACAGATTATCATATTAATAATGTGGCGTGATTTATATGTGATAACTTTAGAGATAAGCAGTTAATTGGCAAACAAATATTGACTTAATGTATACTTCTCGTTGTTATAAAGAAAATCCGTAAACATATGCCATAAGATAAAAACGAATACAACTAAGGGACAACATTTTTTTTAAAAGATAGTGTCAAACATAATGGAACATGGAACTTAATTCCTGATCTTGCAAATACAGTTCGAATGGTCATATCCTCAGTACACTTATGTAATCCAGAAACGCGCAAACAGACGCGCACATGGAATATTGCATCGTAAGTTTAAAAAAACAAAACAAGCTTGATAGTTATATTTGGTTCCACAAACATGTTTAAACCAAACGGTCAGTCAATGATTCCACTATACCATATATTGTTAACAAAATGTGCAACGTTGATTCCGACTATTGTTTTCTTAAAATTAAGATCTCCAGATGGACGACAGAAAGACATGACATGACGAGTATCAGCTTTGATTAATTGTGTTTAGTAAACTAAGCGTTTTAAATGAGATTTAAAACTCTTAATTATTAGAAATAACCTTTTTTTTATTTTTCTACTTTACTAAACACTGTACCCTATAATGTTTACAAAATGTGCAACGTGGGTACAGACTATTTTCCCTTAAATTTGAATTATATCCAGATGTACGACAACCAAACATGACATAACATAAGAAGTATATGAAACGTGTTCTTATCAATTGATAATTTAATCGTAGTGATGGTTTTCTAGATATTCATAATATATATTTCAAAGGCTTGCCTTGAGATCTTCCTGCAAACAAGCAAGATTGTCGACTATAAGACCTAACAAAAACAAATACTGTTGACATTGTTTTTTTTGCAAATTGGACGGAAGCAGTTCGCAAATGCCTTTAATATATATCCCCCGCTAATTTACAAATGTTATTTGCAATATTTGCAATTTCTTAATTTTTGTATAAAGTAACTACCGTTTTATCTTCATTGAAATGCTATTGACTTCATATAACAATCAAACGGATCCTATGACATATTATATTTTGAAGTCGAAACTTGAATGCAATATTTGCAGTCTTTTATTTTGGAAACAGATAAAACAATGTTTGCATTTGCATGTCTCAGTTATACAAACCTGTATAAAGTTCCCGAATTTTCATATCACCTGGAGTTACATCTGAATAATTCCATAAAGAATACCGCTTATGAGTTGGATTGAAAGGTTTGTATAGGGAGGTATCGGGGTTCGTTTATTGTGTTATGGAAATGTCTTGTACTAAAGTGATCTATAACGTATCAGAATAATTACATACATATTGTTTGTTTTTAAATTAATTATAGATACATTCTTAGTGATGTGAGTGTATCAACAAGATCAATTATGTTTTAAATATATAATTGGTTTGTCAGTATTTCCGATCTAGTCCTTTGAAGTCATTTTCTTTCCTTACATATCCCACGTTATCTAGTACGCAGTATATTAGTTTGCTGATCATTATTCTTATAAAAATTCATAATCATTTATTTGATTTATATATATAAATAAACATAGTTGAAAATATACCAAAATTTTAATCTCTCAAATATTCACAGTCACAGACTCGAGGCATGGAATAGGCTCCAAACATTCAATCTCAATTCTGACTGGATATTTCGTTTTGTACATTAAATACTTGCTTATTGTTCATGTATTATAACCACAACAAATCCTTTGATAATGCTTATGTGTTGAATTTTATAACGCTTTGTAGGCAAGGGAAGACTCTACTTTTATTTCAAATGACTTTTTACGGTTATTTAATTAACAACTCAATTGCATAAACCTTCCTAATAGGTAATTATTCTGTTTACGTTTAAAACAGTTAAGAACTACGTTCGAAACTCAGTATATGTGTCAATAGATCCTGAATAGGACATGTTAGATAAATGTTAATCAATTATGGTAAAATATTTTTTACCGTTTCAAAAAAGTCAAATTGTCGTGTGGCGTAGCTTGATTTCGGGTACTTTAATGGTATGTATGTTTTAATAAGTATATGTTTCATATATCTATGTATATCAAAGAAACATTCGAAATATATCTACAAATTTCTTTATCATCATTGCTTTTAAAAGAAATACGTATAAAATAATTAGCATCATTATAAAAAAACCAAAAAAAAAAAATGGTAAGAAATAAGGGCATACTAATTTTAAAGGATAACAAAAAACGGCATAATGATGCTGAGATTTGCTCAACAGTTATTATTGATTTTTTGACGATTGAAAATTAGGAACCGTTCGAGCTACTTTGTTTATGGTTTAAAATATATTTGTGTCAATAAGCGTTTATCCATTAGCGCGTTTTGGCGAGATCATTGATCATAAACATTTGTTTAAATGTACGGATTTCAATACAATACAAGTATGTTAATTTATAATTCTTGGTGAGACTGCTTTTGCGAAATGATTTTTTTGCCAAAAAATTAAACATCAACTTAAACAAGCCAATTTATTCCTATTTAAGACTTAACTTCATTTAATTAATAATTATTCTGCTATCAATCAAGTAATATGTTATATGTTAAGGAATTTTAAATAACAAAAAATGAAATTAACAAAGGCAATTTTTTTTCTTTGGCGATTCATTCTATTTTAATTAACATGCAACTAGCAAATTTCCGGCAATATTTTTTTTGGAAAACGCATAAGGTATTTATCATAATTCAGATTTAATACCATATCGATTTAGTTGTTGAAAATTGTTGTTCTGCATAAGATTATCTGTATATTTTTTTTTACAATAAACGTATGTGTTCGTGTATATAGAATCGAAGGATCATTTTAGACTATCTCTTGTTCAACGAAACGTTTGGTAGGTAAACTATGAAAAATCCGTGGGCAGATATATTGCCAGAGTGTACCATTGAACTGTGCTTAACTGTTTCTTCCGCTTAAACTAATTATGTTTATTTGATTTTGGCACTGTTACTGTGTTCAGTCCATATAATCGATTAACTTTAATCTTGAGTGCCAGCTATTCGATGAATTTGGGGATTTGAAAAGAAAAACACAAATATTACGAGAATAAACAAAAGGCGAAAAAATGTCTTATACAGTATAAGTTTATACCAAAGGTTGGGAAATGTAAAACGAACGTTTCCTTTCTGTCTGGAGATAATCATTAACAATACCATTTTATAGCACATATAACTATTTAAGATGCCTTTTAAGCTGATTTGTTTTTCGAAGCAAAGACGTTCTCCTTAAATTTCTTTCTGCGTGGTCAAAAACTAGAAACTGTTCATCTAGTCATGTAAAATGTATAGAACTTTTGCAAGAGATATTGCGCAAATGTCTAGCATGACCCAAAAGCCATCTTTAATAATGGATGACCTAAGCCCCTCGTCCGACAGACGAACAACAGTAAAGTATGCTTCAATACCTTTTTGTTTATTCATATTTGACCTACATTGTTAATCATTTTTCTCTCGATTACTGTAAGCAAAGAAATATCGGTGTCAGTTTACTATCGAATATAGGCCGACAAATGCTGTTTGCTTATATGTAGCGAGAAGCAAACTTACCATTATAAACTGGGAATGCCAGTTTCAAATAATCTATGTCTATCCTTTGTTATACGCTTTGTAGTAATCATGTGCTCATACTCATCGAAGGTATATATGATTGTAAAGATACATGTACGATTCGTTTGTTTTCAATTAGAAGAGACCGTTTCGAAAATTTTATTATAATTATGTTTGTGAAGACTATCACATGAACAATATAACGTGATTTATGCATGTGTACCTGAAACGTTATTTCTGCTTTTGCAGAAGTTATTCATGTACATTCCAAATAATGTCATATCATAACAAACTCAGAGAGACGCGTTAAAATTCATTCAGCTTTTGACGAATTTATCGTCAGCAAATCAGAACCCTACGTTTGGATTGTTGAATATTTGTGTAAAATGTAACTGTAACGGAACTTTAGCTGGGATCGGAGATTAAGCTTTACATATTTGATAAAAAAAATAAAAACGATTTATGTAATCCGGAAAAGCTTAAAACAGAAGCCAAATTGGAATACTGCATCATTAGTTCGAATCTTACCATAACGAAACAGGCTAGTTAGTATTTTGTTTACAAAACAAAAAAGCTAAAACGAAACGTTCAGTCAATTGCTCTACGGAACCTGTTTAATTTTAACTATTTAACTTTTTAAATTTAAATTATCCCATAATAGATCATAGACGACAATAAAAGGTGACATAACATGATTTTTTCCCAATAAACCCCAATGCCATAACATAATCTGTTATTAAGTGTTTTCCTATCAGCTGATAATTAAATAGTTACTTCGGAACTCGATGAATAATGGTTAAGGCAATATTTAATTCCTTAATAATTTGAGAGGAGCTCGAACGTTATCTACATAAATCTGCCTTTCGTTGATATGCATGAACGTTCCCAAGTATCAGCTTTAAATACCTATGTGTAGACGGATCAACTTCCCCAGCAGTCCGTTTCGTTTTGTCACTTGTGCTGTCCATGTAATTGTCATTCGTTTAGTCAATGACAACTTCATGTATGTACACTGTTTTGTATGGGGTGATGTCTTAAACTAAATTAATAAATTTAATGTACAATGTCATTAATCTAAATTTATATCATCACCGCACCAGATTAACTTTCTATTTTCCTGTAATCATTCTTTACCTAGCACGTTTTAAGTCAATTTGCAATTTGTTTATCATTCATTTTATAATAAAACTGTTTGAAATATTACATCGTCTCATATCCTGATGAGCTGTTTTATGTCAGTACATATATTAGTCGTTGTTTTAAAAATAATATCTAAAAAATAAAACACATTTGTAATTATTTTTACATGACCCATAGTTTAAGTGGCTATTGCATTGTACCCTGTAGTATGGCTTTTAAACATTTGTCTTGTGTTGTATTTTATAATATATTATGTTGATAGATTTCACCATACTGGTAACATAAACTGATAAACCCCTAGAAGTGTTGTTACTATATATAAACGCTTAACTATTAGAAATAATATTATGTTTTTACTTTACTTAACCAATAAATCTATGTATGCCCTGTAAACATTAGAAACGTACTGCGACTGGTGTATAACAACAAAAGGGCATAAAGGGCACTATATCTGTAACCTGGTTAAAGTGATAAACAAGTCAGTCGTTCTGAAGGATGCTTGCTAAGGAAGTAAGTGCTTCCCTGATAATTTGAAGGTTGATAAGGAAGTTGGTCATTGTATAGTATTTATAGGGCATTTGTCAGCTGGTTATTCCCTGAGACATTGCATATGATGGCAATGGAATCCAATTAATGCTATTTTAGTCAATGGTTGCTATGGATGCAGGTAGTTACAAAGAAAAGGTTTGTTTGCCAAAGGAATTCATTGGTTGGTAAGGATATTAATAGTTGGCATGAGAGGCCATAGTTGACATGCTAGTTAATATCTGCTCATGAAATAATCGATTGCTAGGGTAATCAATGGAATATTAGGAAGTCAGTGGTTAAAACGGACGTTATTGGTTGCTATGGATAAAGATAGTTGTCAATATGATTATTGAATGCTAAGGTGGTTAAGCAAAAAGATGTTATTGTTTGTTATGGATGTAGGTTCTTTTTGAGTAAGTCATGGTTTGCTTTGGAATTTCTTTGTTTAGATGTAGGTAGTTGCCAAGATGTAAGTAGTTGCTAAGGAAACGAGCAATTGTTAAGGTTTTCATTGGATTTCATTGGTTCATTAGGAAGTCATATATTGCTTAGGAAGTCATTGGTTTTAATGGAGGTAGGCAGTCGCTAAGAACGAAATGGTTGCGAAGGAAGTCAGTGGCTGCTAAAAAGGTAAGTGAATACTTAGAAATCAGACTGCTTAAGTAGCCCTTGGTTGATAAGGATATCATTGGATGCTTTTGATATAGGAACTGATTTAATAGTCACTTGAGTTATCATTGGTACCTAAGAAAATCAAATGCAGCTAAGGAGGTCATTGCTAGCTAAGAAAGTCAGTTGTTGCTATGGAAGTCATTGTTTTAAGATAAGGTTGATGGCTATAGACAAAGATAGTTTCTAGGGTAATCATTGTTTGCTGAAAAAGTACCATGTGCTCCTAAGATAATCATGGGTTGCTTTGAAGGTAGCTGCTAACACGTAATTGGTTGCTAAGGAAGTAAATGCTGTCTAAGAAAGTCATTGGTTTATTAAATGGTCGTTGGATACTGAGGAAGAATGTTGATGCTCAGGAATTGTCTGGTTTCTAAAATCATAGTCATTTGTTGCTAAGAATGTCAGCGTTTGCTAAGGAATATATTGGTTACTATGAATGTAGGTCTGTGGACGCTCGAGAATTATCAGGCTGAAAAGGTTGTCATTTGTAGCTAAGGAGGTGATTGGTTGCTAAGAGAATCATATGTTGTTAAGAAAGCCGTTTGTTGCTTATCAACATGCTAGATACAAGTAGTTACGGCATCTGTGTCTTCAACAATACGGTCAGCTCCCCTACAGTGGCCGACGACATTTGTAACAGTTATTCAGAGCGCTGGCGTTACGAATGCAATGCCAATTTTTTATTCTGTTTTTTTAAATACATAATTGATAATAACAATGTACCGAAATTTAAACTAGGGAATAAACATAAAGCTAAGGAATATGTTCACCTTGGAATAAAGTGTGACCCATTCTTGCACTGTGCTGCGAATGTCGACGACGCTTGTGTGAAAATGCGTGGTACCTTTCTTAACATATGCAATTGTGGGTTATACACGTGGGAACCTCAGTCCGCTTACATCAGTGACTATATACAACTCTATCGATATTCCAAAAAGTCTATATTGCTGCGAGTTCTGAACAATGTCAACAACGGAATTAATTAATAAAAGTAGATATAATGTGTTATAATTTACGGCTCTGCAATTTTATATATAATTCGCTGGCCCACAAATGGAACGGTCATCGGTTACATTATCCAATTTAGGAGGTATATTGAAAGGAAACTGGCTGACTTCAATGTATAACTTGTATTTGACAGATACCGACCATACTGTACCAGAAAACAAGAAACAGTTGATATGTGACGTTTTGTCGACAAATGTAACATTCCCAGAAGCAGCCTTAAAACACAAACCCGTTATAACCGGGGAAGATGATGTACCACTCGATGTTACAGAGAGTGTAACGATAAGACTGGAAGACATGCGAACAGCACATGAAAAGGCGAATTATATCCTTGTTCAACAAAGGGTTCTGCTTGTCAATGAGACCGAAAGTGGTATATGCATAATATCTGACAAAACTTATGTGTTTGTGCTGGGTCTTTAACCTTTTTAGTATACCAAGTGTATTTGAAAGTATTAATGAAATCACCAACACAAGGCCGCGTGCAGATCAACGCGACGTCTAAGGCTAACAAAGATATAATACTGGATTTACCAGCAGCTCATGCATTATCCGGTTGTGACACAGTGGCGTGCTGTCATGGAATCGGAAAGGTTCTAAAATCTCATAATACACACTCTATATAGTCTATTGGAAATAAAACATCGACTTTGGACATCATCGTCAGGGAATCGACGTCCTTTTTTGCTGCTTGTTACGGGCTCGACGGAATAAATACAATGTCAGACGTAAGAATGGCTGCATGGGCCAAAAATGTCCAGCAACAGGACAAAAGCTTCACATCTCCCAACAAATGAATCATTCATTGATAATATAACACGAGCACATAAGTAATAAGTGAAACTGATGTTCATGTGAAAGCAAAATGCCATGATTTATTATGCGATGCCGTTGTAATAGCTCTCTACTGTCATGCAATGTGTTCTGTGCTTGTCGTGGAAAAGATATATGCTGTAACGTACATATCAATAAGGAAATCAATGTATAAGCAAGAATGTATAAGCTGTATAAGCTTGCTTATATCTTATTAAACTAGACCGATTTAACACTGAAATCAAAACGTGTCAAATGAAATGTAGAGTTCTTTCATATATAATTTTTTGCCTCTTTTTGAAGTGTTATTAGTATTGCGTATATTAAGTATATAATCATTTCCGTTTTTTTATCTTTGACATCGGTCAATATATTCACCACAATGTTTATCTATCGTAAAAAAGAATTGGAATTACGTAGACGTGGTAACGTAAATTTCATTACATAGTCATGTATTATATGGATTTCTGCTAACTTTGCAAATGAATAATCATAACGTCATTCTTTCAGGTATGTTGCCATGTTATGGATTTATATTTTCACAACGATGCATAACAGTCGTCAAAAAGAACTAAGATAAAGTGGACGTGATAACGTATGTTACATTTTATTGTAACCATGCATTTCATAGGTTGATAATTTACAATCATGACATTATGCAGTAAAGTTTTGTCGCGCGGATACAGTTTTATATTTTAAACACGATGATTATTGATCCCAAAATAAGAAAATGTAAATGAGTTGAGTAGACATTGTAACGTACATTACGTACATGACATAGTCAACTGCTCAAACTTGCAAATTTATTATAATTATAGGTTTGCTAGCACGCAATTAACTGACCAATCACAAACCTACATAACACGATACGCATATACTTCATATGATTTTCTTTTCTTATAATACAATCGTTGTACTAGTTTGGTAACTTATTTTTATTAGAAAGTGACAATTTTATGCTTTTTCATGAGCAAATTCCGTTTTATACCGGTACATGTACACAGGAGATTGTTATTGCTGCGATGTAATCATTTGTTTTATTAACATGTATCTGAATTACGAAATATAGTACGTGTCTGTGTTTTTTTTTGCCTTTTTTGGCAGCCATGTTGGCAAACATCTTGTTTTAGCAAATTGCTCAAAGATGCCAGTGTTTCATCACCCGGATTCGTTAACTTCAAGATTTAACCTACCCCAAAATGCAAAAATATTGTGTATATACGCGATTGCACGGTTAAGTTGAATATTGGCTTATATCTGCCGGACTATACTTACGTTTATTGAAAATAAAACGCTAATCAGGATAAGTTTGATAGATATCCCTCTGGGTACGAGCTTTGTTTTAATTTTATAAAGTATGTTTTGGGAAGTGTGTTATAGAGAAATTTAGATAATGTTTTTCTGGATTTTATATTTGTTATATTTAGCTCGAACCGTGATATCTATAGACTGAATATTGAAGTTAATTTAGTGTGATGTTATTTTGGCTAATTGTTGATATCTTAAATAATCAAATCATCAAATGAGTAAAATTTCTCTACACTGAATTCAAATATGTGTTTAAGGTATAATATTCCCTTTTCATGCCAAATTTTAAAATAAATAGTTTTATTATTGCATTTACTTTTGAGTTGTTGTTTATGATGAATATTCTGATATCAGTTTGTTCTTGATTTTGTTAAACTATGATGTAAGAATTAAAGACGTAATGAATAAATTCATTATGACCACAAATTCCATTTATATGATTGTTATCCAGTCTCAATTCAATTAAACAGTTCCTTCCTTTTTATTTTTTATATTGTCAAAAACTGTTTTCCATTCACCTTTATTATTTTTATCAATAAATCGTTTGATCCAGCCTGCTTTATAGCATGTAGAACTTTTTTAAGCGGAAGTTTCAATCGACCATTTTTCCGGGGATAATATAGAATATCTCGCTTTTTTATCAGAATCGTTATCCCATATGAAAGTAAAATACAAATTAGGATTTCGTCTATTAGTTGACCTGGATGATTGAGTAAATCAGTGACCGGAAAACCCAATTTTAGAAGTGCTAACAATTGAATTACAAAGACCTTTCCAAGCAAGGTTAAATTTATCTGTTGCCATTTTCTAATACATTTTTTTGAATTCCTGTATTATCGGTATAATATTGTTCGTTGCAAAGGATGAATTATCATTTTAAAATTCCTAGAGTTTTTGCTGATCTGGAGGTGTATGAGAATCGACTTTTAACTAAAATGTCTTTTCTTTTCTTTGAAGCTGCCACTTATAGTACTATTATTTTCGTGTATTTGATGTTTTAGCCTGATGTAACAGCATTCTCCTGGAGAGAATATGTTGCTTTTTTATATTATAATTTATTTTATTGATAACAATGAAATATGTTGGCGAATAGCGTTTGTTTTATTTGTGTGTTTTAACTGACCTTTTTGAGAAGCAATGTGAATGTACCTCTGATCGAATCCATAAAACCTTTTATACACATAGACAAATCTAACCCCTGGAAAACATTGTTTTTTTTATGAGGCCAGTTTCATATATAAAAGGCTAATTATTTTAAAATCTTAGATGATCGAAGAGCATTGTTAGCATTAATTGATATAAATGTTTCAACCAAATGTTCATGACACTTGTTTGATCAAGTTTGTATGGCTCCAAGTTATCTTGGTCAAATTGGATAATACTTCAGGTCCTCTGACACCAAATAGCTACCAAAGGACACACCAGGGCAATTCAAAGACATCAGCAACATTACCCTGGCTACATATTCATGTAGATATGATTTTGTTGTTGTTGTTGTTTTTTCAAATAATATACTGTAAAACGCTACGAAAATCCAGTTTTCGTATGATATTGTTTTACTTTTGCCGTTGTTTGACCATAGCATTCCATCCTAGTGATTTCTTTAAAAGAAATAGTTACTGTGTCTACCGTTAACACTTAAAATGTATTTATTTAACTTATAACCAACTTTAAACAAGACATCTGACCATTTTGTGTTGTTTTCTGATTAATGGAGTAATTCGACCCCTTTATGATATCCATACAAATAAAATGAGTTCAGTGTTCACTCATTTGTTTGTTTCATTTTATTGTTTAACGACTACACTCGTTGAAATATAAATGTGTTTGGGGATCTATTTAAGGTAATGGCTAAAGATAACTTCCGTTTTTGCTTTTTTGAATTGTGGTAGTGATCTTAGAAATCTGATCCTTTTGATCCTTTGTAAGTCCAACTGCAAGTGTAAGTGCAATACTAGACACAATTTTTAAGGAAAAAACGGTGTGAAAAGCTGGTTCCTCTGAAAACAGTTCTTCCGAGTCTTGCAACCTTGGGTCCCTTACTATATGCTAATTATATGTACACTTATGGCCGATACAAGGTCATAAATATAATTTTTAATGGTAATAACAATACACGGCGGGGAATCCACGTGGCAAGTGGTTGGTTTCAGTGCAAGATGGCGTCACCAAAACGCTAGAATAGAGCCAAAAATCAAGGTCATACATATAATTCTAATAGTTTCTTGAATTTTAAAGATAGCCTATCATATGCCCACCTACCTAGTGTGTATTAGCATTAACATGGTTCCCTTGAAACTTTAACCGTTTTTGAGAACACTTCTGCAATGTGTCCAACATGTACGCAATCCGACTGGTAGGTTTAAGGCACATTTATCATTTTGGCTGGGATATAAAGAAAAATGAGGTTAAAGTTCGGGAAAACCGTATACAACACTTAAGTTTTGTTTAAATATAAGATGTACATGCATTTGTGAACGAATATTTTAATGATTTTAAAATAAATGAGAACGAAAAGAAAATGGTTGGTTGCAGCTCAGATTGTTAAAGAGATAGGTTGCAGTTCAGTCTATAGGTTGCCATCTGGACTGCAAACTCTTTGACTTATTCTTAGTCTGTTCAGCCAAATATGTACGTCCTCATTTAATTGAACCAGTTGATATTGCAAAGTAACAATGAATTCTATTAAAAGTTTATCTCCACATTTGCCAATTTCCCGAGTTTTAGCAGTTAAGTCAAATGATGGAAAATCTAAATACAGTTGTATACATGTTAAATGTTGATATTATTTGCATTATGGCGAACAACAGATTTTACATTGAAATATTTTCTATACCTGCGCATCCATGGCATGCATTTGCATTCTAGGGAAGTCATGGTATTGAATTGAATTAAATAATGCTCTGTATCATTACGATAGGCAGTGTAAAATATTTTGTTAATGAAAACAATTTATTTTGTCACAAGGACCAGTGAAGATTGACGTATTGAAGTTATAAAATTATTGTAATGTATTCTTTCTCCGTAAGAACGCTGACATGTGATGTATGTGGATAACTATATATTGCCAATATTATAACATTCTCATTTCAGGCCCGAAAAAAATTATAATAGTTTCGTCATCAAAATATTACACTCATAAAGTAAGAGTCACTTATTGAAAAAAAACTGTCTTGTAATGCTGCTTTTACAACATACACACTGGATCAATGGCGGTCTTGTTTTTTTTGTTTTTTGTTTTTTTTTCATCTAGCAATGAACAAATATTTTTGTTTTAATTTTGACTGATTACACTCAACCCATTTGGACGGCAAATAACCATCTTATCAATAGGCGCATGCCCGTGTTATTCGTTGTATTTCCAATATGTCCGATCTCAGTATGGTACATTCACAATAAGACAATATTTGTTATTAATATTGTCGGAATAAGACTGATATTCTACACACCAGCTATCTTGTTAGCTTATGTAACGGCGCTGTGGCCGTCGCCAGTGCGTATTTGAAAATATAATAAAGTCTTCAATGATGTTTTAATGATTACAAACGTAGCATACCGAATTTTTGTGTTTTACAAAATGTCTTCTTTCAATCATAAAGTAACTTGATGTCTATAGGATACAATAGCGCCATCCATTTTTGCAAACATTTACTAAAACTTTGAAAGTATTGATTGACGTTCACCAATTTCGGTTACTTTCGGCAAACATTCAACCTCTTAATGTTTATCCTTATATTTCATTCATGATTGGTTTTAATATCATCATTTCAGGTCCTCGTATCATGGTCCAATCAAGCCTGAAGCGTGTGCCGTTTGTGGGCAAAAAGGTGCATCAAAGTCACTAATTAGGTTGCATCTTGTATCGCACAAAGAAAAACGTTTTAAGTGCAGCGATTGTTGAATTAATTTCGTAAGAAAGCGAATTTAGCTAATCATCGCGGCCAGCATGACATGTTTAACAAATACACTAGCCAATGTTGACGTGCCTACCGGTACTCCTCCGGACTTGCGCGCTACCGAAAAACATGCAAGGCATAGATTGGTCTCTCATAATAGTATGATATATTCTGAAATTGTATGGCATTGTTTTCTTTAACAGTTCGTTGTTTAAACGTTTGAAATCATTTGATGTTACATGTAATTGATTTCAACAGACAATTCGAAGAAAAGTATTTTTGATAAAACAAACAAATGTAAAATTAATTTGGGCAATATATGCTATACTGTTTCCATACTGAAGACTATCAGCGATTTGCTATTGTGTTTGATATCTTTTATATTTTTTATCTGTTCGTGTGTCTGTCTTGATTTTTGGCAATCAAACTACAAACATTTTTACATGCTATCATCTTATATCAGAATACAAATCATTATTGGTGGTAACCTTATAAATTTGTAAGCAGAAAAATCCAAAGTATAAACAAAGCAGTCCCATTTGATTTTCAATGATTTTATGATTTTAAATGCTGTTTTAACTATGTAAAATGAAAATGGCATAGTAAAATATCAGTTAAGTTTTATGTGAACGTATATATTTGGCTTGGACACTAAGAATAATTCAAAGTAATTGCAGTCCAGATGGCAACCTATATATGGAACTGCAACCCCTATCTTTTTAAAAATCGGAGCTGCAACCTATCATTTTCTTTTCGTTCTCAAATCTTGAAAATTCATTAAAATATTCGTTTACAAATGCATGCACCTCTTATATTTAAACAAAACGTTAGTGTTTTATGCGGTTTTCCCGAACCTTTACCTCATTTTCCGCTAAATCCGAGCCAACATGTTAAAAGAGCCTGTAACCTACCAGTCGGATTTCGTGCATGTTGGACACATTGCAGAAATGTTCTCAAAACGGTTAAAGTATCAAGGGAAATATGGATATGCTAATACACATTAGGAAGGTGGGCATATGATAGGCTATGTTTAAAATTCAAGAAACTATTAGGATTATATGTATGACCTTGATTTTTGGCTCGATTTGAGCGTTTTGGTGACGCCATCTCTCACTGAAACCAACCATTTCGTCACGTGGATTCCCCGACGTGATAATACTTCGTAGTCCGTGAGATTTAATTGCATCTATAGACTAATACAGTTTATCAATATTTTAAGGCATACTTGAGAAAATCGACTATATCACCATCGATTGCTTACCTTCGTCCAAATAAATCCTCCTCATCACTGAAAAACAGAAATAAAAGTGTATTGATAAAAAAATCCAAAGAACATCCAATTTAAATAACCATCAAATTATGGATTAGTTCATGCTTTACGACTCTTTTACGCTCATTAGGCTGCCAAGAATGAGAATAAGTTTTATAAAAAGTATCTAATCACACGGTCAAGTTTATTATAACGCATTTTGTTGATCAAATCATCTTGTTCTTGACTGGTATTTAAAGTGCAATCTAGAAGTATGTCAAAAACATCTTCATATACGTCAATTAATCAACCGTTTTAGCATAATGTTATAACTTACCAGGGATGCCATTTTAACTCTATCGTGTGTTATTTTGCATTAGGTCATACGTCATAACTAAAGTTAGCATAAGTAGCTTATAAAGTCATGATAATAACGACTGCCAATCGTTATATTATTACGTAATTAATCATACGATTTATATGCTATCATTTATTTAAACCTGTCATAATGATTTTGTTAACGGCCAATTTTGTCATATTTTTTATGTCAAATTAGTGAACAGGGAATGTCAATAAAGTTCAAGGAGACTTGAAATAATAATACGATATGTGAACGTATCACACCAAAAACTAAATGATTATCATATGGTTGGATGCATTATTAATGGAGTTTTTGGATTGAAAATGCATTAGAATTATTTGAAGACGTATACATTGAAAAAAGGTAAAAGCGTAATTGTATTCGCATGTTTCAAATTAATCTACCCATAAAGGTCCTAAATGCTCTGTACAAATAACTGGAAATTAAAAGAAGAGTTTGTTACGACCAAATCACCTCTCCTTAAGCTATAAAAGTCTCAATAAGAATTTGGTAATATGGGTTTATTAATAAAATAACGCTTTTTTCAAAATATCCCGAAGAAGACCTCTTTAGTCAGTATGTTTAATACATTCCAATAATGTAATTGGCTTTTCAAAAATACTCCAACATACAGCAGACACAAATATTTATATATTTATATTAAACAAACTGTTTATGTGTTTTTTTGTTAATGATATGAAAAATGAAATTTCACATTTATCTATTTGTTTAACATATGTTATATACGCAATGAAAAATATACCAGTGTTTCAGAGTGTCAAAAATAACCTTTTAAATTTTAGAATGAATTGCGGATTCAAAGGCAGACAAAACGTTAAAACAATAAATTAACATACCTACTTGTTTAGATCTAAAATTGTTTATCAATTATAATGGAATTTAATACATTTGATATAACATTAACAAATTTGCAATAAGACATGTAATATTAATGTGCAATACATAGTTGTAGTGGGGTTAATTATTATTATTAGTAGAAGTATTATTTTCTTGTTAAGAATATAATTCGTCTATGATACCGAGTCAAATAAAATACGATCTTACATTAATATAAGCCAATGTTTTGTATCTTGTATGCTTATTTTCCGAGATGTATAGTATTCTAATTTATTTTCTTAATAACCCCCTTTTTGAAAAAGCCGTTATTCACGCAGCTACCCGTGGGACACCCCTCACGCAAAATTATAGCTGGTGCGTTGCTGTCAGTTTTTTTTCTCTTTCCTGTTTGATTAGAAAAAGTTCTCTGATATTATTTTTTATAATTTCTTATTCGCTCTTTTAGTGCTAATATTTTATGAGAAGTTATCAGTGAATCTTTATATGTGCATCTTTGTTCCAAAAAATAACGAAAACAGGTTGTTCTAAGCGGGGCATCAATACATATTCAAATTACTACGCCGTCAATCATTACATGAACATTTGAAAAGGTCGAAGGTGTTGGCAAAACAATTTCGGATACTCATTGCATATAAAATATTTTTCTTAGTTTTATAGCGTGTGTCCAAATATGTATTCATCTCACTGTCAGAGATCAGTCTGTTTCGCTTGAAGACATGTCGTTTTCCAGGTAATGATGAGGACCACGCTCGTTTTTTGACACATTTTGAGATGTGGGTTGGGTAGAAAAAAATATCAGTTAATCTGTAAATAGCTATGTAAATTTTCCAGGGGTTTGCATGACGTATTACAACGACAAACAGTTCAAAATACATTTGAACGATGATATAACATTATATTTAGGTTCGAACAGTTGTTTACGTCTGTAATTTTTGATGATATGAAAGCAATTGTTCGAACAGTCATCTTCAAGATCAAGAAAACATTTGAAAAACGGGATAACCATTTTTCTAATAACGGTAAGTTCTTAATTTCCAAACATATCTTTACTTAAAGATGCATTCTTGCTCCAAGATAAGACTTACCACAATTAATAATATTGTTTTAATATTCCAAAAATGATGAATACATGTCGAAAACAATGGTTCTTTTGAAGTATGTGTTTAATTTGAAATAAATGAGCATAAAACACGGTATTTTTACCTTATAGTATAGCATTTACGAATTACTTAATATTCGTGCGCTTTCTGCTATAAGTACACGGTTACAATTTTGGTAATA
Source organism: Mya arenaria (assembly GCF_026914265.1). Classification (NCBI taxonomy): domain Eukaryota; kingdom Metazoa; phylum Mollusca; class Bivalvia; order Myida; family Myidae; genus Mya; species Mya arenaria. Next base: position 22,264,635 of record NC_069138.1, read on the forward strand.
GTAATTAGTATTTTCCATAAATGCATTACATTGTATTTAGTAAGTAGTTTAAGGATTTATTGATTTTGAATAAGAGTGTCAAATTAAATTTATGTCACATTTTGTTATTTTTTTATTTTTTTTGCCAACATGTTCTGGTTGAAGTGAAGCGTTCTGTTCTGATCAAGGGGGAATTCCTACAATATTATTGAAAAATAGTCCTGAAAGATGATATTTTTGTAGTTGTTCTTTCACTAATAAAATCCATATTTCATTGCAAAGCATGAAAGAAAAAACATATCAGGTGATATAAGGGATCCAAAATTTATATTGTTTCAAATAAACATCTGCATATTTTCCCGTATGTCCTTATTTACTGAGATAAATTAGGCAGGATTCTAAAACTACACATTATATACATATACTTATCAAAAGATACTGGTTTCTTAAATTAAAATCATGTTTACATCCGCTTAAAACCAAGATTGTTGGTATTGTTGAACTAAACTTTAGTTTCCCAGCCAGGGTGGTTACATAACATAACATAATATGTTTTTGGAATCTTAAGTGAGGGAAACGTTCAGCTATTCTGAAGAAATACCCTACTGATCTGCAAGCAACAAATTTACTTCAAAAATCTGCTGCACAAGGTCTACTAATGAAAATTAGAAGTTTTAAGGTTTTTTTTTGAAAACGTAGCAGAAGTTCTGCCCCACCTTAATAATTTAAGTAAACCTTTCAGTTAAGAAGCATCTCAGTCGCTTACATCTTCTATCAAATACACCTATGACAGGATGATACGAAATTGCAGAATGTGTCCTCAGTAAAAAATGTGTCTAGCTCGTGAAGTGGATGGGTGGTTAAACATTTAAGAGTTGATACCGTCTGACAATAAAATTCAAGTATGGAATCACTGTGTAGAATATTCTCAGTTATTTGCGTAAAAGGTTTCTAGGAAACATTCAAAAATCATGGCGTCAATTATACGCAGGTAATTGAAGAGTTCTCATAACTTGATTTGTAAAAAAAATACAGACGTCATTAGGAGAGAATGCTTGCATATGACATGGCAAATGGTCTAAATATGATACTGAATCTGAATTTTGTCAATTAAAAAGTTCATTAGTAAGCCCGTACTGTCATATTCAGATTCAGTACGATATTCAAGTACTCTTATGTTTAGTTTCACTGTCACAAACTTAATCCTTATATTGTATGTTAGAAATGTGTTTCCAAATGAAAATATACTATTCACCAGAAGACTTTATTTTTTGTGATTCAAAAAAGCTTCAATTCATTTGCGGTCGGGGGGGGGGGATTCTTTCCCGAAACCTACCACAAAGGGCATTGTCCCCTTGATTCTGACTGGAAAGGACCCCCAGGTCCCCGCCGATCTAAGGATATGCCCAGCAACTTGAATTCATTTATACACCCCTTAGACCTTTTAAAACAAGGCGTATTATCTGTTTGAGATGTTTAAATGCAAATAAAATGGAAATAGGGGCATACCTGACATTAGGACATTATAAAATTAAAATAAAGACTGCTGCACAATTATGGATCTAATATACATAATAATTACACTTTTATAATGTTTGTCCTGATTTTTGTGTTCAAAACCAATACTCGTCAGTTTATAATACGAGAAAGATAAGTGACCAACGAATAGAGGAATTCCGATATTTTGATTTATTTTTAATTAATTTATAAACATAATAATTTCAATACAGAACTTGGTGAACATTTATATTGCAGTAATAAAAACTGCTTACGTTATTTCAAAGGTCTTGCATTATATGTTACTCCAAGAAAAAGTGGAACATATTTTATTAAGAAGGTATGTTTCTGTTTATAAGCTTAAGATGAAATTCCCGTATACATGTATCAGTTGTTATTAAGTATTTTTTTTTCAAGACTAAAACCTTATTTACAAAGTTATTTCAACCAAAAATAAGCATTGTTTTCTAAAGGGGTTCCACAGTTCTTGTTTTGTGAATGCACACAACGTTTATTTTTCATGTTTTGTTACCACCGGAAATCCTTTGCTCATGCTTAGACTAGGTGTCTCTTTTAACTGTTTCATTGAAATAGATAGAGTTTAAAAAGAATACGGATACATCAGGTCATTATTAACTCTTCTTGGTCAGGTGTGCTTAAAACAGTGTTTCTTTCATTTTGTCCTGAATGGCCAATTATTTCCCTTTATGTACGCATTTACAAAAAATGCAAGGAAAAAGACTGTGTTTACAGACAAATCTGTGACTCACATGGCGCCGACATGTCCATAAGCGGTCATTTTGAGTGAATGTTTATGTTATAGCGTTATGTCATATGTAAAATACATCCGGATACTTTTTTGCGGTAAGTGATTTCAAGGTATGTAAGACCAATTTCAAACTCAATGCTTAATACTATGAGTCTGAATGTTTCTTCGTAATATGCATTCTCTTCTTACATGATGGTTACAAGTTTGTCCCGTACGATTGAAAAATAAAATACAATGTTGTTAATATGAAATGATCGTTTTTAAGTGATCTTATCGCTTCAATAATTGCTATTGTTTAAAACAAGCGTACCAGGATTTGTTATCCTATCATATAAAGAAAAGTCGTTGTAAGTTTTATGTTAATGATATATAAACTGTTGCAAAGTCTTAAATATCCATAGTAAATAGTTATCATATATCTTTTAACATTTTTTATTTCATTGTATTTAATTATATTTTATCAATGTTAAAAATATAATGAGGAAAATCACTTGTAAAACCTTTTTCATTTCTGAAACATAGAAATAATTTTACATTGATATAGGAATTCCAATATTTTGGTTTATTTGTTATTTATTTATAAACAAAACAATTTCAATGCAGAACTTAGTAAACATTTATGACATAAGAACATTCATAGAATGTTCGACATTGAAATGTAATGTTTTTGTTAAAAAATGTTGGTATTCAGAAAAAAGAAAAAGAAAGAGAGAAGAACGGGTATTCTCTGTTTGAATCTTTATGGAAAAATATGGTTCGTTTTTCATGCTAACTATGTTACGTACAGTTTGAATGCGTTTGTGCGTTAGGAAAGTGTGGAATTTATGTTATTTCAAACAACGTATGAAATATTTAATGAGTAGTATTCTGCAGGTAAAACTGATATATTAACTGCTTACGTTATGTCAAAGGTCTTGTATTATATGATTCCCGAAGAAAAAGTGGAAAATATATTTTAAATTGCAAGAACACTTGTCGCATTAGCTAATGTTGGACATTTTGCATTTGAGGAAATATTCGTCTGTAGGTGTGATTCCGTTGATTAGCATAAGGTGGAATGCCCATACACATGTATCAGTGTTGTTGAGTTAATTTCTTTTAAGACAAAATGTTTTTGTCCACTTTTGTTCGAGCTTTAATTCCAATTAGTTATAGTATTGGAAGTGTGTTATAGGAAAATTGAGATGTTATTATAAAAATTGTGTTCACAATTTTCAATTATATATACTTTCGGCATTAGCAGATCAACTGAAAAGTAAGAAAAAGAGTAATTTACATCTGAATAAATCCATAAAGAAACCACTTCTGAATTGGAAAATTAAGCGGAGTGTGGTTTTAGGACTCGTATATTTTGTAAAGGAAATGTTCTGTACAAAGGTTGATCTATAAACTAATATTAAAACAGAATTATTAAAAGCATACATATTGTTCGAATTTTAGATTAATTATAGATACGTTGTTAGTGATGTGAGGGAATCAACAAGATTACATATGTTTCAAATATAAAATAGGTTAGTCAGTATGTTTTATCCAATCATATAAAGTCATTGTCTTTCCTAACATATCCCACGTTATCATGTACTCAGTATATTACTTTGCTTATCAATAAAAGGGATCAACGTTCAAAATCATATACTTGTTTTATAATAAATTCAATTTACAGGATCGAGGCATGTTATAGGCTCTAAACCTTTCTTCTAAATTATGTCCTGATAATCTTGTTTTGTGCATACTTGTTTATTTCATATGTATTTTTACCACAGGAAATCCCTTACTTATACTAAGGCTTGGTGTCTCTTTTAAATGTTACACTGAATTAAATATTGTTTAAACAAAGTAACGTGTTGACTTTGATAACGTTTTTAGGGCACGGGTTGTCTCTACCTTTAACCCAAATGACTGTTCAACTACTCTGTTGCAAAAAACTACTGAATTGTTGTCGTTTTTTAATCTACGTTTAATGTAATACAGTATAGAACTAATTATCGTTCCCAGTGCATAACATGAGTGATTCCTGGATAGGATATGTCAGATAAATGATATACAATCAAGTTAAGTTTATATTTTTTGTTTCAAAATAGTCGAATTGTCGTCTGCTTTGAGTTATGTGTCGTTGTAGGCTACCTTTCGGGTACTTTAATGACATGTATGTTTCAAATAGTATGTTCGCATATATCTATGTATATGAAAAAGTTCGATAGATACCCGAGCTGTTTCTTTTTCCCAGGTAAATGCATGTGTTTCACTACGTGAGTATCAGCCATCGCGTTTTCGGCAAGATCATTGAGCACAAAAGTCTGCTTAACTGTACGAAGTTAAAGAATATTCTATGGCGAATACATGTATGTTAATTAATACTTTATTTTTATTGTTTAGCTTTTTCTCAATGTTTATTTGCCAAAAAAGTTAAATATTACGCCAAACAATATATATTATTTTTTTAATTGATGTATTAATGTAATAAAGTTATGTGTGGTAAATTAAGGGTTTCTAAATAAGAAGTTAGAAAATTAAGGCATATTTTTTAGCGAACTTTTCTAAATTAACTAACTTGCAACTAGCTAGCTTTTAAAATTATTACTTAATATACAAATACTGTTTAGAAAAACAATCAAATCAAGGTATAAAATTGAAACAAGTAAAAACACTACGGGACAAGGATGTCTTAACCATTATTGCGGTTTAATTAATAACCATGATAATTTTGTTGTTGAAAAGTGTTGTTCTACCTAATTTAATCTGAATACACTAAACATCTGAAACATAGGTTGCTAAGAAAATGGTTGCTTAGAAAATCATTGGCTGCTTAGGTAATCAGTGGCTGCTCAGCAAGTAAATGGATGTATTGATGAAAGTAGTTAATGTCCACTACATGATACTACATTTCCAAGTAGCAAGGGTCTGGACCTTGCGGTTTTAAAGAAGATTTAAAAAAATATATGAGTATGAAGAAAACTTTTAACCGGACCGTGGCTAGTTTTGATCCAAGGGCCATTATTTGAGCACTTTTAGTAAAAGGTCAGTTCTTGAGGCTACAAACCAGATTTGAATGGTCTTGGTCATGCCTTGTTCAGAATTTAGCTATATTATTCAAGAAAAGTAAACTTGGGACCCCCGGGGAGGGGCCACATTTTACAAGAAGGACTTAATGTGAACAATTTGAAGATTTATATCACTTTAAACATAAAAGTTAAAAGAAACGCTGAGACAGTTATGGATCTAATATACATAAATAATCACACTTTTATAATGTTTGTCCTGATTTTTGTGTTCAAAACCCATACTCGTCAGTCTATAATACGAGAAAGATAAGTGACCAACGAATACCTTTGTGATAAAATCAATAATAATAATAATAATAAGAATTAATTATAATTATAATAATAATAGTAATAATGATAAAAGTAATAATAATAATAATAATAAAAGTAATAATAATAATAATAATAATAATAATAATAATAATAATAATAATAATAATAATGATTTCAATTTTACGGATTATGATTGTATATGTACGAAATGACCTAAACGCTTTTGTTTTCGAATGAATTATTAAAAAGTATAAATTCTTTCATTTTGTCAACCATAACTCGGCTTTCATAATTATTAAGTTCAGCATGTTTTTAAGCTAAAACTTATTTGATCCGTTTGCATTTAGACGGTATCAATTACTATTTTTGTTTTGATAAAATTCATGGACGAAACCCTTAACAATGTATTGTGACTTGAATTATCTTGATAAAATTGTAAATAAAAATAAAGTGACTTTTTGTTTATATATTTTCGAATGTTGACAACTGATAAAACGTCGTGTTTCTTATTTAAAAAGAACCTCGCTTAACATATTTCTTTAAATCACTTGATTTTATATCACAATGTTGATGCAGTTTTGCATTTCTATGCGAAAGTCGTAAGTTGCTAAACAATAGGTGCTCGCTTAGTAATTCAATGGTTTCCAGGGAGGTAATTTTAGCGAAGGAAATTATTCTTCACTTAATAAATGGTTGATTAGATCATTTGTTGCTGAGGAAGTCATTGAAACCTAATGAAGTATGTTGGTGCTAAGAAATTCATTGGAAACTAAAAAAGAATGGTGATTTATCTGCTTGCTAAGGTAGTCATTGGTTGTGAAGAATGTACGCAGTATTAAGGAAGTTGTTGGTTACCATGAATGTAGGTATGTGTATTCTTAGGAAGTGATTGGTTACTAAATGATTTATAGGTTACTAAGAAAGTCATTTGATGCTCAAGAAATAAGTGGTCGCTAAATACGTCAATGGTTTCAAAGGAGGTAAGTTTTGGCTAAGGATATCATACTTCGCTTAGTTAGTAGTAGGTGAGGAAGTCATTGGTATTTGAGGAAGTCATTGTTTGATTTGCAAGTCATTTGATGCTGTTGATGAAGGTGGTAATAACCACTTCCTGATATCACATACAAAATATCAATGGTCTGGGCCTTGCGGTTTCAGAGAAGATTTTCGTATATAAAAAAAGACCAACGGGATTTGGATCAAATAGTCATTGTTTGAAGAATTTTAGTAAATGGCAATTTTGAAGCTAAAAAAAACATATAAATGGTCTAGGTCAAGTGAATTTCAAAATTAAGTTAAATAAGTATACACAAAACCTTGACCACATTTCACTCGAGGGACATAATTTTAACAATCTTGTTTAACGGCCATTACGTTAAGCTACATTTCAATGAGCACAAATATTGGCCTTGAGATTTCAGAGAAGAAAATGTATAAAGATTTTACCATATATATATATATACGTATAAAGAAACACATGGACCCCACTGCGGGGCCAGCTTTGACTCAAGTGACATATTTTGAACAAAAACGGTAATGGATCACTACAGAAGGGTAGGGAAAAACATCAAGGGTCTGCGTTTTGCGGTTTCAGAGGAATATCATTTCAAATATTTAACTAAATAAGTATATAGAAAACCTGACACCGCGGGTAGATGCCAGTGTTGATCCAAGAGACATTTTACTTATTTTGGTGAAGAATCGCGACATAAGGCGTCATACCAAAAACCAAAGGTCTGGGCCATGGGATTTTAGAGAATAACATTTTTAGAAACAACAACATTAAAGAATATATAAATCTTCGAACCTCTGGGGTAAACGGCCATAACATGAGACTACATCCAAGTTGTCAAAAGTCATGCCCTCTCGGTTTTTATAAAAAGAAGATTTTTAAGGTTTTATTATAGAAAATTTTGACGACCGGGACGGGGCCAGCTTCACCCGAGGGGACATAATTCGAACAATACAAACTTGGTATAATGCAACTACATGATTTAAATGCTGAGTAGCAGAGAACCTTAATTTGCGATTTCAGAGAAGATTTTCAGTACATTGAAAACCTGAGTCCTCAAGGGGGGGGGGGGCGGTTGGCTACTTTTGGTCAAACGGACATTATTGAAATTATCAGACTAGAAGATTTGTAATTTAAGAGAATGTTCACGACGGTCAATGGACTACGGCAGACGGACATATTAGCTCGCTTTTAACACTTCGTTGTCAGATGAGTTTAAAACATTGTTCCTTTCATTTGTCCTCAATGCCCTTCATTATGGACAGTTAATTTTATTCATGCACAAAATGGTTACCTTTAACACTTCGTGGTCAGGTGAGCTTAAAACAGTGTTCCTTACATTTTGGCGTAAATGCCTTTAATTATAGACAGTTACTTTTAATCATCAGCAATCTTAATACTCTGAGTTTGAATAGTTTTTCGTAAAATGCATTTTCTTCTTAATTTGTTTCAACATATGGTTACATATTTTCCCCATATGATTGAAACAAAATACAATATTGATAGCATGAATTGATCGTATTTGAGTAAACGTATTGCTACTATATTTGGTATTGTTTAAACAAGCGTTCTATGATTTCCTATCCTATAATACAAAGAAAAGTCGTTGAGAGTTATATGTTATTTATATATAAACTAGTGACCTATACAAAGTCTTAAAATTGCATAGTAAATAGTTATCATATGTCTTTTAACCTTTTTCACTTCATTGCATTAAATTATATTTTATCAATGTTAAAAGTATACATTACTTGGGAAAATCACTTGTAAAACCATTGTTTACTTACCAAGTGGATCAAATAAGATCTCTCTTGAAACATAGAAAAAATATATAATGATAGAGGAATTCCGATATTTTGATTTATTTTTTATTTATTTATAAACATAATAATTTCAATACAGAACTTGGTGAACATTTATATTGCAGTAACAAGAACTGCTCACGTTATTACAAAGGTCTTGCATAATATGTTACTCCAAGAAAAAGTGCAAAATATATTATTAATTGCAAGAACTCTCTGCATTAGCTGGTGTTGGTCATTTTGCATTTTAGTAAATATTCCTCTGTAGGTATGATTCTGTTTATAAGCTTAAGTTGAAATTCCTGTATACATGTATCAGTTGTTATTAAGTATTTTTTTCAAGATTGAAACCTTATTTACAAAGTTGTTTCAACCAAAAATAAGCATTGTTTTCTTAGGGGGTTCCACAGTTGTTGTTTTGTGAATGCACACAACGTTTATTTTTCATGTTTTGTTACCACCAAAAATCCTTTGCTCATGCTTAGACTAGGTGTCTCTTTTAACTGTTACATTGAAATAGGTAGAGTTTAAACGGAATACGGATACATCAGGTCACTTTTAACTCTTCTTGGTCAGGTGTGCTTAAAACAGTGTTTCTTTCATTTTGTCCTGAATGGCCAATTATTTCCCTTTATGTACGCATTTACAAAAAATGCAAGGTAAAAGACTGTGTTTACAGACAAATCTGTGACTCACATGGCGCCGACATGTCCATAAGCGGTCATTTTGAGTGTATGTTTATTTTATAGCGTTAAGTCATATGTAAAATACATCCGGATACTTTTTTTCGGTAAGTGATTTCAAGGTATGTAAGACCAATTTCAAACTCAATGCTTAATACTATGAGTCTGAATGTTTCTTCGTAATATGCATTCTCTTCTTGCATGATGGTTACATGTTTTGTCCCGTACGATTGAAAAATAAAATACAATGTTGTTAATATGAAATGATCGTTTTTAAGTGAAGTTATCGCTTCAATAATTGCTATTGTTTACAACAAGCGTACCAGGATTTTTTATCCTATCATACAAAGAAAAGTCGTTGTATGTTTTATGTAAATGATATATAAACTGTTGCAAAATCTTAAATATCCATTGTAAATAGTTATCATATATCTTTTAACCTTTTTTTACTTCATTGTATTTAATTATATTTTATCAATGTTAAAAGTATAATGAGGAAAATCTCTTGTAAAACCTTTATCATTTCTGAAAAGTTGATAGAACAATACCGTCAGTCAACTTTTCCACGTTTCCTGTATATTGTTATGAAAATGTGCAATTTGAATTGGGTACCGACTTTTTAAAATTTGAATTATCTTCAGATGAACTACAATAAAAAATGCTGTCAAGTTGTATACAAAGTGTGCTTTTATCAGTCGAATAAAATACTAGTAATTATGAAAGTCGAGATATTCATGATATATATATATTTCATTGGGTCGCCATCAGATCTTCATGCTAGCAAGCAATATTATCCACTATAAGACCTACCAAACAAGGAATTTTGATATAAAATATTTATAAAAGCATTTAACCCGCATTTAAACGATATTTACTTCAGATTAAAATCTTTCGGATCCTATAATCTATTATTTTTTATGTCCAAACCGAATCTCAGAATAAAAGGAAACGCATTTTCAAACGTTATAAAGAGACAACATGATTTGACACGTTTTTAGACGTGATTTAGTATGTATTTGAACTGACTTTTTTGAGGTGGTATACAAAACATTTATTTACTTTATAGTTTGAAGGGAGCTCGTACGTTATCTATATGAATCTGCGTATCGTAAAAATAAAAGGATTACAATTTGTATTGCTATAAAAACAATGTAATTTGATTCATATTTAGACTCTTCGTCAACTTCAGTGATTTCTAATATATTTTGACTGTCTATGTTGAGAAGGAAACGCAACATTTATTTACTTTATAGTTTGAAAGGAGCTCGTACGTAATCTATATGAATCTGCCTATCGTAAATACGCATGAACGGTAACGAGTGGTAGCTTTGATTAACTGTGTTAAGTAAACTAAGCGTTTCAAATAATATTCAAAACTTTTAATTATTAGAAATTGTTTTTGTATAATGTTTTACTTTAGTTAAGCAGTTAATCTAAATACGCACTAAGACAAGTGTATAATTTTTTAAAAAAATGGCAAAGATGGCCATATATCGTTCACCTGGTTAAAATAACCAACAAGTTAGTGGTAATTAATGCTGCGTGCTATGACAGTAAGTGTTTGCCGAGTAATATGATGGTTGATTAGGAGGTATGCGATTAAATAGTATTTCTAGGAGATGTTGTCAGCTGTCTTTTTCCATAGAAAATGCATATGTTGGCAACGGAACTCTGATCGTTGCTATGGTAGTCAATTGTTGCTATTGATGTAGGTTGTTTGTTTGGAAAATAGATTTCTAAGAAATTAAGTCGATTCTATGGATGAAAGTAGTTGGTATAAAGGTCCTTGTTTGCTAAGGATGTTTTTTGCTTTTAATGTAGGTAGTTGCTAAGAAGTTAGTAGTTGCTAAGGAAGTAATCGGTTGCTAAGGAATTAATTTAAATGAGTGTAGATGTTCGCTAAATAATAGTAACTAAGACAGTAAAAGTATGGTAGGGCATTATCTGGCCGCTTAAGTAGCCCTTGATTGCTATGAAAATTATTTTCCTTTATTAAGTTTATTTAGGAAGTTGCAAAGGTTGTCATTTGTATTTTTAAAAGGCATTGGTTGCTAAGCCATGCGTTACTAAGAAATCAAGGGTCAGTGGAAGAGTAAAAGGCTGCTGAGGTAGGAAATGGTAACTAAGAAATTCATCAGTTGAAAAGGAAGTCATTTGTTTTCATTTATAGCTAAGAATGCCATTGGTTGCCAAGGTAGTCCTTTTTTACTTACGAAATCAAAAGTTACAAAAGAAGAAATGGTCGCTAAGTAGGTGAATGTTTTACAAGCAGGTCATTGTTGCTAAGGAAATCATAGGTTGCTAATAAAGTGGTTGATGAGAAAATCATTGGTAACTTAGGAAATCAATGGCTGCCAAGCAAATCATTGGATGCTATTGGTTAAGATAGTTAATGTCCACTACATGACAAATAGCAAGGGTCTTGGCATTGCGGTTTTCGATAAGATTTTGAAACATTTTACTATTTAAGTATAAAATAAACTTTCAACCGCAGAGTGGCTAGTTTTCACAATTTGAGGCTTAAACTAGATTTGAATGGTCTTGGTCATGCCATTTTCAGAACTTAGGTATACAAATAAAGAAAAGAAAACTTTATGTTTATACAAGAATTCCAATATTTTGATTTATTTTATTTGTAAACAGAACAATTATGGATTTCAACGAGTTGTACAATTGGTTCTCGAGTACTCGGACAATCTTCCGATCGAGTACTAGGTTACTCGATTTTTCCCGGATAACTTGAATTGATATTCGGAAAAGACAAGTTCGTGTATACATGTATCGTTCATGTACTTGTGCGTTGGTCGTAATATTGGCCATTTTCATCTTTTAGTTTGACGGTCATTATGTACCTTAACAGAAAAAGAAAAACAAGCATTGTTTCATGCTTATAATTTGTCCTTTTCATTTGTTTCATACCTACATATATAACACAGTATAACTGGAAAGTAAAATCAAATCATATTCAGATAGATGATCGAGACTATAATTATGAACAACATTCAGAAATACAATGAACGAAGCATATTTATATATTTGTTGAGCTGTTTACTCTACGAAATTACGAAATAAGATTTAAATGACAGTTTTTCATACTAAAATATTTTTTTACCTCATTAATATTCATAACTCCTGAATTAAGATACCCACCAATCAATTGTGGTAATCAAAATAGTGATTGCAAATTGACGCCCTTTTATGAATCATTGCTGATATGGTCCTTACTAATTCGCTCGTCAACGTCAATTGTTTGGTGAAAACTTTCTAATTTGTAAACAATACAATACTGTAGGCAAAGTACCTCTATCAAAACTTCACTAATTGACATCAGCGTTATTTGCAAATCAGGGTTATAAGTTGTATTGCTTAAAAAATACAATTTAATACATATTTAGACTCTTGTTCAACTCCAGTGATTTCTCATATAATTTTCCTGACTTTGTTGAGAAGGAAATGCAACATTTATTTACTTTATAGTGTGAAAGAAGGTCTTACGTAATCATTATCACTATCGTAAATACGCATGAATGGTAACGAGTATCAACTTTGATTAACTGTGTTATGTAAACTAAGCGTTTTAGAATATTATATTCCAAACTTAGGTAATATATATTGCCTTTGTATAATGTTTTACTTTAGTCAACCAGTCATTCTGATTAAGCACTATTAACATTAGAAACGTACTGCGACAAGTGAATGACATCAAAAGAGGGCTAAGATGGCCATACATCGCTCACCTGGTTAAAATGACCAATTTCGTATTTTCGTATGCAGGGGTGAGTTAAGGGGAGTTTAGGTGTTGTCAACTGTTTTTTACATGAGAAATGCATATAATGTCAATGGAACCCGATCGTTGCTCTGCTAGTCAATGATTGCTATGAATGTAGTTTGTAAGTTTGGAAAAGGTGGTTTCTAAGAAATTCAATTGATGCTATGGATAAATGTAGTTGGTATGTCAGTCATTATTTGGATGTTCTTGCTTTTAGTGTAGGTAGTTGCTAATAAGTAATTAGTTACCAAGACACTCATAAGTTGTTAAGGAAGTCATTGTTTGATAAGGAAGTCATCGGTTGCTAAGGAAGCCATTAGTTATAATACGAGTTTAGGTAGGCGCTAAATAGTGATAATGTAAGTGGATGGTAGGCTTAAATATCCCTTGATTGCTATGAAAATCGTTGAGTTTTATGTGTTTAAGAAAGGCATTGTTGCTAAGAAAGTCATAGGTAGCTAAGAAAGTCAAGAGTCACTAGAAGAGTAAGAGTTTGCTGGGGTAGGTAATGGTAACTAAAAAAGACATCGGTTGAAAAGGAAGTTAGGGATAAAAATAGTATCTTGGAAAATCATCGGTTGCTAAAAAATAGTTTGCTAAGAAGCCATTAGTTCCTATTTAAACCGTTTTGCTTTGTATGTATGAGGTGGCTAAGAAGTAATTGGTTGCTAAGAAAGTCATTGGTTGCAGAACAAGTCATTGGATACTAAACTGGTCAAAATATGACTAGGAAAAATGATAAATGCTCTGTAATTATCTACTTGCTAAGATAGTCAGAAGTTGCAAAGGAAGCTATTGGTAACTGGTTGTCATTTATATCTAAGGAGGTCCATGGTTGCTAAGGTAGCCCTTGTCACTTAGGAAGTCATGAGTTGCTAAAGAAGTAAGTGTCGCTAAGTTAGTCAATGCTTTACAAGGTCTTTTTTGCTAAGGTTGCTAAAAAAATGGTTGCTTAGAAAATCATTGGCTGCTTATGCTTAGGAATCAGTGGCTGCTCAGCAAGTAATTGGATGCTATTGATGAAAGTAGTTAATGTCCACTACATGAGACTTCATACCAAATAGCAAGGGTCTGGACCTTGCGTGTTTAGAGAAGATTTAAAAAAAATACTATATGAGTATGAAGAAAACTTTTAAACAGGCGTGGCTAGTTTTGATTCAAGGGCAATTATTTGAACACTTAGTAAAAGGTAACTTCTTGAGGGTACAAACCAGATTTGAATGGTCTTGGTCATGCCTTTTTCAAAATTTAGCTATACGAATTAAGTAAAGAAAACTTGGGACCCCCGGGGCGGGGCTACATTTTACACGAAGGACATTATGTGAACATTGTATATTTGATATAGAAGATTTATATCGCTTTTAACATCAAAGTATAAAGAAACGCTAGGACAGACCGTGAACTATTTTGGTAAAGAATCACTACACACGGCTTCACACAAAATTTCAAAGGCATGGGTCGTGCGAGTTTAGAGAATATGTTTATATTTCAATATTTATTTTCATTTAATTGCATTTCATTATCTTTTATCAGTAAAAAGAGGCCCGCTTCTGTTTATGGACATTTACTTAGTTGTTCCTGATTTTTTTTATTGTTCAATTAGAATGCATAAGTGCAAGTATTTTCAAAAGTAGGAAAATGTGGAATCATTTGTCTGTATTTGAACAAATATGAAACATGTCATGAGTAGTATTATGAAGGTAATACTGCTATATGTACTACTTACCTTTCTTTCAAATAAAATGCTTATCAGCCTAAGTTCGATAAATGTCCCTTTTGATTTGAAATAATTTTTCATTTGAGTAAATTGAAAAGCTGAAAGTTGTTTATTAGCTTAAGTTGAAATGCTCGTATACATGTATACACGTATCAATTTTCGCAATGAATGGCATTGTGTAAATTTATTTCCAGATTAAACCTGTATCAAAAGGAGCTTTCCCATGTTTGAGTTTTAACTGCAATGAGTTACTTTTTGGAAGCATATTGTTGAGAAATTGAGATATTTTCCTTTTTGGTTTTAACAATATTTATTCGGATGTTTCAAAATTGAACATATTAATTTGATATTTGTATGGGTAATGTTAAAAATAAATAAATGGGTAATGAAGAAAGACTCGTGATATATGCACAAAACAATTACACAAATACAAAATAGAGAAAAAAGTTCCGTAAAGATGATTATGATTGTGTGGAGGCTGCTGTGGTTAATCGAATATTAACAGAATGAGATATGATGAATACATTGAGAAATAGGAGGCAAAATAATGGTACAGTTGAATAAACGATAATATAGAAATTGCAAGAAAAGGAAGAGATAGGCAAACGATGACTGTGGGTAGTAGACAAGACTGGACTAAATTCAAGTTGATTCTGACTTTTTTGGAGTTCAGAAACGTTTAGCATGTCGAATATAGTGCTGTCCTTGTTGGAATAGCGTTATGTTTGTAAGAATGGCTTCTTTCTATTTATTTCAGTATTATTTTAAGACGAACTTACCGTGAGCAAAAGTGAGAGTAAAATGGTAATGTATTAGATGTCTAGCTGAGATCGGAGATAACGGGCTTTACATACTTTACTATTATTATTATTATTATTATTATTATTATTATTATTATTATTATCATTATTATTATTATTATTATTATTATTATTATTATTATTATTATTATTATTATTATTATTATTATTATTATTATTTTTATTATTATTATTATTATTATTATTATTATTATTATTATTATTATTATTATTATTCGACACTAGAACATCAACAAGCATGCGTAGGAGCTCTTTTAAAATGTTTGTTCATATCTGACTCATATTGTTATTATATATGTATCAAAAGCAATACTTAAAATATCAGGAAAGCATATACTTTTACAGAGTTATGCTAAAATTTCGTTTGAAATGAAACTGAAACTATTTCGACAATATGAATATGATCATGTTTGTTGTGTCCAATACTCAAGAAAATCCAATTGACAATTTTATAAAACAATCCCAAGACAATTTTGAGGCATTATTGAGTTTGAATGCAAACAAAATCCGAATTATATTATATCCTATATAAACGTACTGCATCAGGAGATACAACTCGTAAAAGTTCACATTTTAAGGGCCATTTCGTCAGCAGTACAAGGCCAACATTTAAAAGGTCGAAAGACAGAGTAAAAGTAATACTTAACAATAAGGAGCATAACATTTATTAAATCAATTGTCAATGGCTTTGCTATCATGTCACTTTTTGTCTCTGAGAACATGTGCAACAAGTTACAATTGAATATTTTTATAGTTTTTAGTAATGACAATTTTAAAGTGCTAGCGCTATAATGATAGTTTCACCAAGCATATTACAACAGTGAGTCAAACTTAGAAGTAAAATTGTTATTTACCATGGACATGCAGGTTTTTCCCTTCATCATGGCTGGACGTTTCTGCTCCTTGAAGTAAAGAAAAATGATATTTTCAAAATAATACCAGTTGTATAAGTATTGCTTTTACTACTCGGTGTTTAAAATCATTAGAAATACCACCTACTACTATATAATAGTTTGCATAATTGTATAAATTGTATATCATAGGCACATGAACAGTCATTCTACACAGAAACATTCAAATTATGGCTTCTTTCAATTCACTGACTTTATCTGCTAATTAAAGCATATTTTTCTTTTAAAGTATGAACATATTATGAAGTACGAATCTTAATTTTACTTCGCAACGAAATAAAAAAAAATCATCACTTCTTTTGTAATAAGAAAGATCACATCGGCTACAATAACTCTGACTAATTAAAACAATTAAAATTTGCCTTCACTCCCTTCTGTCTGTTTTGTAGATTCATCCAGATTTCTGTCAAAAACTGGAAAGAGAAGGCAAAATCAGCTTTTGATATAGAGGATAAATGCTTGTGTTCCAGTGTAAGATCGCAATATATTTACTAAGTGAGCACAATAATCTATGATACAAGATACGCCGAGTTTTTGTTTCCTTGATAAATCACCCGAAAGATGTGATAAAAAAACTAAAAGTCAATATCAAATACTGTCATAATTTGTCTAAGGAAATACAATAGTTAGTTCCCTTAGACACAGAGGAATGATAAATGTATGAATAAGGTCACCGGTTATGAATACTAAGAGCATCAAATGGCAAACCTTTTTATTGCATCATAGACTGTAATGTTGTAACACCACTTTGTTATCAAAACATTACTAATGCACCAGATATTTGTAACCACGGCCCCCCAGGTCCGGGGGGAATAGCGGGGACTTTGACCTACGGTCCAGCCAAGCCCGGGCAAAGTCTCCACCCTGCGGGAACAATCTGCTGGTAAAAACCCGCCAAATGCACCCAAGGGACCCTAGATAAGGTCAATTTCCCGCTAAATTTGGCGTGAAGACAAAACCGCCGCAGTCACACGGCACTATGTGGCCACCTGGAAAGTAAAAACACGGCCCATTTCCCCGGATATCCCCGGTATACCCCCGGACCTGGGGGGGGGGGCGTGGTTACTGGTGCATATGTTGAAAATATATAGCTTGATTTTACATCTATACATTGGAACATATATACTTTTCTGAGTGAGAAAGAACAGCTGTATTTCATGAAGTGAAATATGTTTCGCACTTACAGTGCAAAGAACAATTTATATTATTTTCATAGAAAGGTTTTTAAATGGAAATGAATTGCCGTAATTCAGAAAACAAGCCAAGTTGTTTACGAACATAAGGCCATTGCACAAACTGGAATTTCAGAATTAAAGAATACGTATATAGATGCCTGGTAACCCCAAGTGACTTTTATCAATTTAAACTGACTTAGTTGAGGAGGTAACTACAACATTTATCGACATAATTGTTTGAAAGGACCTCGGACATTATCCATTTGAATCTTGCTGCCGTACATATGCCAAACGTACACAATTGTACGCTTTGCTTAATTGTGTTAAACACATTAAGAGTTTTCAATGGGAGTGGAAACTCTTTCATGTAAAAATAATTTGTCTTCATTTTTATTTACTGTAATCATTCGAAACGTACCGAGATTATATATATCAAAAGTTTAAACAAGTCATTGGAAGCTAAGGAAGTCATAAGTGGCTATGGTTAGTAGAATTTGCATAGGAAGAACTCCATAGCTGAAGTAGCCAATATAAAAAGGAAATTTTTTAAAAAGAAGTAATTTGTTGTTACTTCGGTTATCATAAAAATCGCTAAGAAAGTCAAAGTACGTAACTACTTTTTAAGGAATGTATTGGTTGGCATCGATGAAGGAAGTTGGTAAAAAAAATGTTTGGCTGCGGAAGTTTTTTTCAACTTCTGATGTAGGCAGTTGCTTAGACTAAGTAATTGATTCTGAAGAAGTCAGTGGTTGATAGGAACGTCATTGCTTAAAAAGAAAGTCACGGGTTTTAAAGAAAATAAATCTATGAAATCGGTTGAAGTAATGGTTAAGTAAGTAAATGGTTTCTCAAAAAGTAAGGTATTGCTAGGGTATATCTGACTGCTCATAAAACCCCATTATTTGCGTAAAACGTATTAGTTGCGATGAATATAGGACGTTGCTAGGTTGTCCTTTGTAACTTAGAATGTAATTGGTTGCCAAGCAAGTCACATGTAGCTAAGGAAATCATTGGTGGCTAATGGAGTCAATTAAGGCTAAGGGTGTCATTGCTTTAAAAGGAAGTCATTGGTTGCTATAGGTGAATATAGTGTGAAGGGTATTCATTACTTGATCATTGGTTGTTAAGAAAGCAATTATCTGCTAAGATCAATGAAAGATATGGATGAAGGTAATTGTTAAAAAGTAATTGGTTGCTTAGGAAGTATTTGGTTGCTAAGAAAGGTATTGTTTTCTAAGAATAACATTGAAAACTAAGGATATATGAAGAATCATCTGATTGCTAAGATGGTTATTGGTTGCTTAATATGTCAGCATATGAGTTGACCTAGTGGCCTGGTTTTGACACCTGATTACCCAGTTTCAAACTCTACCTAAAGATCATCAATAATAACATTCTGATCAAGTTCCATGAATATATGGTTATAAATGTTTCCTCTAGAATGTTAACATGCTTTTCCTTAAATGTGTCCTGGTGATCTAGTTTTTAACCGCACATGACTTAGATTCAAACTTGGCCTTGAACTAATCACTATGAATATTCTGACTAAGTTTCATGCACAAACATTCATAAATGTGACCTCTAGAGCGATTACATGCTTTTCCTATGATTTGACCTAATGACCTAGTTTTTGACTGCACATGACCCAGATTTAAACTTGACTTAGAGATTATAAATATAAACATTTCACTTTCATGAAGAAACATTTATAAATGTGACCTCTAGATTGTTAACAAGCTTTTCCTTTAATTTGACCTGGTGACCTAGTTTTTGAGAGCACATTCTGACTAACTTTCATGAATATACAGTAATAAATTTGACCCATAGAGTATTAACAAGCTTTTCCTTCCATTTGACCTGGCGACATAGTTTTTGACCGCACATGACCCAGATTTAAACTTGACCTAGGAATTATTAATATTAACATTCTGACCAGGTTTCCTGAAGATACAGTCATTAATGTGACCTCTAAAGTGTTAACAAGCTTTTCATTTAATTTGACCTGATGACATAGTGTTTAACCCCAGATGTCCCAATATCGAACTATTCCAAGATTTTATTAAAAGTAACATTCTGACCAAGTTCCATTAAGATTGTGCCTAAATTGTGACCTCTAGAGTGATAACAGTCAAATTGTTGACGACGGACGTTGGACGACGTCGGACGACGGACACAGGTTGATCACAATAGCTCACCTTGAGCACTTCGTGCTCAGGTGAACTAAAATATATGGATAACATGGACTGATCGTTTTTCTTTGAACTTATCGCTTCCATATTTGCTATTGTTTAAAACAAACGCACTAGGATTTATTATCCAATCATTCAAAGAAAAGTCTATGTAGGTCATATGCTTATGGTATAACTAGGGACGAATACAAAGTCTTAACTATCTATGATAAATAGTTATCATATATATTTTAAGTTTTTATACTTCGTTGCATTTGATTAAATGTTATCAACGTATAAAGTGTACTTTAAAAATCCATTGTAAACCTATTGTTTACTTACCATCTGCATTACTAATCGCCATTTCTGAAACATGAATATAATAACATTATATATTGATCAAGATATTCAAATATCATTATTTTTCAAAAAATCAACAAACAATTTCAAGACAGAACATTGTGAACATATATCTTGCAGTGGTAAGAATATTTCATAGAAATATACTTTTTTAAACTATTTTCAAAACATTACGAGGAGTTTTAATGCAAAAATCAATAAAGTTCGACATAAAATTGTAATGCCCTTTTTGTTAAAACATGTTGTTTTAAGGACAAAAATAAAATAAAATAATAATATTAAAGCCCATTTGTGTATATGGTCATTTAATGTTGTTTTTCTAATAATAGCTATGTCACGTTCAGTTTGAAGTTGAAACTTGAAACTTGTTTATTTGCTTAAACCCCTATTTCTACATACAAATACATATTCAATAGCGTTGTACAGTAATGAATTAGAAGAAAATATAAGTAATTCAGCAATACAAACTAAATCATTCAATAACCAGTAATCAATGAAAAAATCATGAATACTAGCACACAGTTCATTACATACATAGTTCAATGAATAGTATATAAATGATGTTATTTTTGTACAACATTTATAAACATAATTGGTGTTCACCAACGTATAAACAGACAACGGCACATCAATATATTGGTAAATAGTTCATGGGTATATGTTTAAGAACAATGCATAATTAATATTTAAAAAGGTGAGTTTTCAAATGTTTTATTAAGGTGTTTACTGACTCACTTTGTTTAAGGCTCAGAGTCAGTTCATTCCAAAGCTTAGGGCCAATAGTACTAAAACGTCTGTCACAGAATATCTTTTTCTTATTCAAAGCCACAACGTAGCATCCTATTGAGGATTTTGAGGATCGTAGTGTGCGTTTAGAATCTTTACTAGATAATAATCATTAAGGTATTGAGGGGCATTTCCATCAAAACAGTTGCACATATAAGTTAGGATCATAAAATTAATTCGTGCCTTTATGGGTAACCAGTGCAGATCATATAATGACTGTTTTGAACTATCACGTCTAAAGCGGTTGAGAACAAGTTTAGCACACATGTTCTGGATACGTTGTAATTTGTGTAGTACACACTGAGCGACACCATACGGAATCACGTTACAATAATCTTAAGGTTTAAGATTGGATTTCATAGTATGGCTGGTAGTTAGTTGTTGTAATTGAAATAATCACCTTAAGAAACTTCTTATAAAAATGCATATTATCAAATGAGAAGAATTTCCTTTCTATGAAGTCAAATATGTGTTCTATATACAATATCATTTATGCCATTATTTAGAATATACAGTTGTATTTTTGCATTTGATTTCTGAGTTGTTCCTTATGATTAATTTTCCTATATCATCTTTTTCTTGGTTTTGTTTAAGTATGTAAAGATTTAATGATGCCATTAAAGATACGTAATGATAACATATGCCCTTCATCCAGTCTTTTATAATGTTCCTACTTTTTTATCTAATATATTAGTCAAGAATGTTTCCATTTACCATGAATATTTGCATCAATAAATCGTTTTTATCGAGTTTGCTTTTACAGCATCTAGGATTATTTTATTTTTTGGAAGTTTTAACCCGTTTTTTCCCCGGGGATGATAAAAATTGTTCTTGCCTTATTTTATTAGGTAAATTACTCCATAAGAAGGTAAAAATATATTATTAGTTTTTTAGTCATCAATTACCTTTGTGGATTTGGTGCCACAGTAGATGGAAAAACTCATGTTGATAGTGAGAACCCTTTTACTGCAGATACCTTTCAAAACAAGGTATTTAAGTATACGGCATTTTGTTCATCAAATCACTATGACTGATGAATAAATATGTCATTAAGGCAATATAGTGCAAACACGTTATGTTTGTATATGCAATCAAATCACTTGAAAATCAGATAGTAAACACTCCTTCAAGCTGCCATTTTGACTGTGTCTGTTGTAATTGTCATTAAGGGATTACGCAATGAATATAATAAGTATAACAAGCTATTATAGGCATGACAATTACGAATATTCATAAAAAAATTATACCATTACAATACAAGTATATCATGATTTAAGTTAACACTGATTACTATGTACATCAACATATTCAGAATAATAATAACATTTCCTATATCCTGGAGGTTTGGTTATGACTTAAAGATGCACTTTTACTCGCAAATAAGAAATAGCAAAACTAATTTTTGTGTTCAGCTATTAAATGCACGGTTACAAGCTTGTTATTATTAATTAATTATTGTTCCATTATTGCATTATTTTGTAAGTAATTAAGGCTTAATTTCTCAAAAATCATGTTTCTTTGACATGTTTATGTATTGATTATAATTATAGTGTCACTTTACAAATACCTTTTCCTTTTACAATAAAAGTTGTAAACGGGGCAATATATCTTAAAGAGGTGTGTCCATAAAGTTTGTGAACACTTAGAAATAAGGAATATGACTGTCACAATCCCAAAAAAATTAAATCAATATCATATATCTGGAAGTACTAATGGATTATTTGCATTAAAAATGCATCAGCATTTTTTGATCAGGCATATTTTGAAGAATGTACAATCATGATTATTTTCACATGTTTGAAAATACTTACCGAGTTTGTCTTTAATGTTTCCTAATCGTATTCTCTGTAGATGAACTGAAAAGAAAAAGAAAACAGTTCGTTATGACACAATCATTCCATAACCTAAACTGTCTGGGTGGGCATCGGGACCCTTTATAAGGTAATGTTATCTTGCTATATATTTTCAAGCTATAAATCGTGACACTAATTAATAAAACTGTATTACGATTGATTGATTAACTCGTGATAAGTATTTTGTGATTTAAGTGAATCAATAAGCGAGTTTAACAATTAACTATGGAGACAAGGTTTAGTCAATATATTCGATCCATTCCTATAGAATCAAAGTCTTTGCTAAAATATTCCACATAGAGCTTCGGTATATCTAATATATTTATATGTAGAGCAGTACATGAATGTGTTTATCATTATCATAAAAAATGGTCTTTCATATTCATAGACTAGTTTTATATGTATTAAATACATTACTTGTAGTTTTGCAAGTTATCCTATATGTTAATATCTCATTACATCGTTTATTTAAGAATGTTTTGTTGATGCAAGAACATACATAAATTAAAATCTAAATGACTGTTAATGATTTTATATGAATATGAATAAAATAAACCATACAAACACGTAAAGTTTATTATCTTAAATGTTTCGGCTTAAGGCCATCATCAGTAGATAAAAAAAACTATATAAAAAGGCAGTAACGGTAACGTCATATAATATATGCAGCCTTATCGATATATACTCTAAAGCTGACATCTTTTACGGATAGTTTTGAATTAAATTAAGGTTTGTGTCCCTTTGTTCTTTGAAAAATATGGTTCACTTTAAATGTTGGTTCAGTATATTGCCAGTTACTAGTATGTTCATGCTTTGTATAGGACCTACTGTCACGTACATATACTAAATAGTTCATCCCCTTATTTGCTTACTACATATTTTGTAATCGCATGTCGAACATGCAACGTCTTCGCTTATCCAAACACAAAACGTTCTAAATGAACTAAAAGTAATTTGTCTATTACACCAAAAAAATAGGAGAGCATAGGCACTCGTATTTAAGTACTACTAATACTGAGTATGCCTGTAAATAAAGAACTATCGGGGTCCATAAAGCTTCCAACATGCCTTTTACAAATGTTTTTTTTTGGTTATTTCATAATTTTTCAATAGCAATACTCAACATTTCAGGTTTAAACACAACATATTTACCCCTCTTATAAACTACCTACAAAATTTTATTGAAAATAAAGCCGTTCTGTGAGTGTCAACTGCACATCAGTGTACATCTTCGGTCTATAAAGGAATCAAGAGAAACTTTCAGGTAGGTAATCATTGGTTCAGAGAAGGTTAAAATCCGTTTGCAATCAAAATGAAAACCCTTTCGACGATACTAATATCATGGTGTCTTCTTGGTAAAATCCTTTGTAATGAAGAAGTAAGTTGTTAAAATAATCAATTTTGCTAATAAAAAAAACATACAAACACAGTGGTCCCAAAAGACAACCATCAATTAATGATTGTTACTGTTAATTTGAAACAGTTTTACAGTTGAAGACAAACTTGCAATAAAAAACAAATAATATCCTCAATAAACGCTATGTTCAAGTATCTGAGGGCATCCCGTAAAAGGTCATATTTAGTTTATTCTAATCGTTACTCAGCTGTGATCGTAGAGTTAGCGCCTAACCTTTCATTAAGGATTGATTTATTTGGAAATGGTCGGTTCCCCAATCATTATACCCACATGTTGTCAGTCATTTTTTGTTTAAAGTCAATAACCGCACGGTCCCTTTAAATTATAAACACAATCGGTAACGTGAGTGGGCCGACATTATCTCCAAATGGACGAAAATAAAACATGACATAACCTCAGTTGAATAGCATGCGTAATCTTATCAGCTGAAGTATTAATATCAATATTGCAATATTGGGAACCCAGATCATAAATGTTCAGATATGTACATGCAAGCATGATCGTCTACTTAAGATTGCAAATTCTATTGAAGATAATTCCGTTAAAATATGATTTCGTCATATGTGCTAATCTTTTAACACAATATAACATAACAAACACAAGAATGGCATGAACTGTCATATGTAGTACGTTTGCTAAATATATAATAGTTCACGACCGCAAACGCTTTGTCTTGTTGTGGTTTTGTGAGTCTTAATGATAATTGCCAATCGCTAATTGGAAAACGGCTTATGCCAAACATTGCAAAAAACATATGTTCATAGGCCTGGCCAATCTTAAAATCCATATCAAAAGGCTCCAGAATTTTTATAGCCAAAAACAGGATTCGGAAATGGCCCATATTTGTAAACCGGTTCAATACTAGTGATTACTTGTAATAATAATTTTAGAGATTTAACTGCCCATGTTGTGAAGGTAACCCATGTATTTATCTATGTTCATTAATTTTCTTATTTAACATCAGAAAATTAATGCGCAAAAAGTCTCCATAATCAACATCTTTGACTACAATTTGTCAGATAGATAAACGTTCTACATCAGATGTAAAATCGGAAAAAACATGAAGCTTAATACTTAAGACGTATTGGTTTCACTATGTTAAAGTATTTTATTTTATTTATTTATTTTTTTTAAATTTGCTTCATCCTGTATTCAAATCAGTTAAACTTAAATTACTACAACTTGTGTGAGGCAAAACGCATTGTTCATTTGTGTTTCCATTATAAAAGTTAACAAAATATTCCATAGTGGAAGTTTCTCTTACCTAGGTTACTTTTGATCATAACTGAAATGTTCTTGGTTATATATTTTCTTCAACTACAAAAATGTTATCCTAAAACAACTATTAAAAGAGATATATATTTATTGAAAAAAGAAAAACGAGTACGCACCTCAGGAAAATACGTTTTTCCTCTTCCAGACTTAACTTCTTAACAATCCAACTTCACTTTCCGAGTGTTACAAGATGATCTAAGATCTATTGATATCAAATTACAAATCCCAAACATATTAGAAATAGAGCCAGCTATACGGAAATTCCAAAGGCTCTAAATATAGCTTGTGGGGGATCGAACAAGTTTGTATTGCACTCTCGAGATAAAGGGGGATATCGGAACCTTTGGTTATACTTCTTTATCTAATGAAAGCAATGTAAACATAAATTTAAGGCTTTGAGAAACTAGACTTATGGCCATAATTCGGCACACTTTGTAAGGATCTGAGTACATTTATTTGTGGATTGACTGGTTTCAAAGCCATTGGCAATAAGCTCAATCCATTGATAAAGTTTAAGGGCCACAAATATCTGTATAAGTGATGATTAAAACACATGTTCCTTATTCCTTGAAACAATAGGGATATTTGCATTTAACCATCTCTGCTTTGATTTATAGTTCGTGCAACTTAAAAGCATAGTTAATAACAGTTTATGCTTTCTTTGTTAATAAAAGCGCTTTACAGCGAACAAATACAATACAATATTATTTTTAAATAAACATTGCATTCTTTATATTTGAACACTCTTTCGCGCATCATTGCTTGACTAAATTTGTAATAAACAATTGGTGTCCATTTAAGTAGATTAAAACAAATACGTATGTACAACACTATTGATTTTAATAATGTTTTGATAACTTTTTGTTTACAAAAAAACAATGTACATAAATGTTATCGTCATGGAGTTATTGACTATTTATTGGTATCCTTAGTTTGAGTTTATATTAAACAAATACTTCTGTTTTCATCAAGATGTTATCAAGATAGACCTGAATAATACCATGATGTCAACCCGCTAGAATGAATGAAATGCATGGGATCCCGTGTTGTTTTATCTCTGTTATCTCTGTGAAATTTATTACAAATGTGTTCATGAATATGATCTTCTAGTATCACTGCATTTAATGTCTTTCACATCTAATTGTGCAAATGGTTTATTAATCGATGATAGTATGTGGGCAATTATCTTAAACTGACTGGACTTAACATTTTTAAGACAATTTATTTGCACAGGGCGGTCTCTAGAATACTAAATAAATTACAAGTATATGAATCGTAAGAGTATTGTTGTATGTATGTGTCTATCCATAATTTGACTGTATTAATGATCATATTAACAAATATTGCTACCAGAAAGGGTCAATTGTGAGTAAGTTTATGCCATTTTAAATGTCTACGCATATCTTGTCCTTTGCGTAGTACTAAGTATTTAAAAAGTTCATACGCTAACCCGAAAAAGTAGCTCTTGTTTAACTCGTGTCAAAAGTAAAAAGCATAAAGTTGGCATTTTTGTTCATTTATTTTACGTTAGAGTTTAATTTGACGATCGCAGCCAAGGTACGCCTGTTTTATGTCTGTCAATCGCCAAAATTGAACAGTAACATATGCATATAAAGTAAATAAGTCACTAAAAGCAGGAATGTTAAAATATCCAAGTTGATAGTGCTAAACATATATCTCTTTGTGACGAATATGTGATAGCTATTCAAGGATATTTTGCATTTCAAAAAGCAGATTTTAGAGTTGTGCTCGCTAATATTTTCAATGTAAATTGTTTAATTTCTTTACACTTTCAACCTGCATTGGCTACATCTATCCTCGGTCAAGTTGGATACATTGAATAGTAATTATGAAATAACGAGATATTAGAGTAATGTTGAAATTCAAAACCTTATAATATTTGAATGTTTGTCTAGTCAGCTAGGCTGTATACATCACAACGTGGCAAGATTATAAAATTGATTAACAAATGGTCATAATGGCTAGAGTGTTTACAAATCGTGATATTGCAAGTAAAGTTTAATATCTAAATTAATGTCACACGAATGTTTTCACATCAAGTCTTAAAACCGTTTTATGGTTTTATTACAATGGGAATATGCAGCAGTCACGTGACTTTATGCATTGGTGTCTATTCTAGGAACTTAATCAGTCATACACAGAAATATCACATTTGCAGTTTCTGCAATACAAACACATATGAACTAAAGAGGAGGATGTGTGGCAACATTCCACTTGGAGTTATCTCCTCTTTACAGATGGCCTCTTGAACATTGCAACATTGCAATAATACTGGAAAAGAACGTTGCACTTTTGACAGATAACAAGGAGGTGAGGCCATTTTGCTAAAATGAGAAATGCGTTTCTGTGAATGTCCTATCGATATATGCGATATTTATGTAATGCTATAATACCATACACTGAGCCGAGTGTTCAGAACTTTGTTAAAGATAATCGGTTTTAACGACATTGTTGTAAG
This sequence comes from Mya arenaria, assembly GCF_026914265.1. Taxonomy (NCBI): domain Eukaryota; kingdom Metazoa; phylum Mollusca; class Bivalvia; order Myida; family Myidae; genus Mya; species Mya arenaria. The sequence goes on from NC_069138.1 coordinate 22,292,422, forward strand.
CTTGAAACATGACATTTTCGATGATGTGCTGATATATTTAAATATAAACATGTTCAGCTGAAATAGTTGTGTCATAGCTTGTCAGAGATACAGCAGATCATATGTGTACCAATTACTCTTCCAGGGCAGTTACGAGTTGTAAGGTTAGAATAATGTTACATCGGCCCACATATAACAAAAGAAGTGCGCAGCACATGCACACATCTACACCGTAAACTTAAGTTATACATCTACTGACCATCCTCGGCACGTATTTATATCACTGGGTGCCGAACACGCTACGGACATACATAGGAAGAATTTTACTCAATGTGTTTTATAGTCGAGTGTCAGAAAAAAAATATGTGAATATTCACGCGAAACCAAACTAATCTTCCAGATCATTAAAAAATAATGCTTATATATATATATATATATATATACTCTTAACGTATAAAATTATTGACATGTTTAATGCAAATAATAATGAAATATAAATAAGTTTACAAACAAAAATAGTTTGATGTGCAATATAACATGTAACATAATAGCAATACATAACATACAACAAATTTATATAACCGCAATTTCTATGTGAGTAACAAAATCCCTAATTTCACCCGTCAAAATGGAACGCAGTGAGAGTCTCTGCTAAAATGGTATGCGAAAAAAAACCATTTCATTTTCAGCCCTTTTAAGAAAGCTGACAAAACTAGAGTTTAACACAGGACATTGTTTTTCTCTCAGCCAAGCTGTGCCATTACAATTTACAAAAAGGTGTCTGGCCAATTCAGAGACATGAGCTTTACATATTTTGCACGTATATAGTTTGAAGTACTGTGCGATTAAAACATTCACAGCACTGATTGCATGTTATTTCATCTCTACCGCCAACGGTTTGAAGGTGCAAGAAATCTCGAAATATCTTCATAACTTTGTGTTCTTCCTTTTCATGCATTGGTATTAAACTGTTTAAGGTTTAAATGAACGATTTTCTCCCAGCTACATATACTAGGGAATGTCGAGGTTCGGATATAAACCAGTAAGTAGTTGAATATATCATACTGAATAAGCAAACGAACAACACTTTGTAAAATCCCCGTTGATGCTAAATACACACAGATTAAGTATGTAATTAAATATTTTTCGCATTTAGTGTTCAGTTCGGAAGGGTGCATAACATTGTTTGTATTAACGTTAGTTTGTGCTTATCTACCTCCTGCTCTAACGAGAAGCATCCTAGCAGTCTCAATGCCATATCAGTTTAGGTTCACGTTGGTATATACTGTATACATTTAGCAGCTAATCTGATGTGTTTTAAAACTTCAGAATATCATGCCCTGATACGTCATGCCAGAGTTCAGCACCGTACAAGACTGTAGGTATACATACGTTTCTGACTTATTCGCTTATTGTTAGCGGGATAACGTCACCAGTGGTCTTTTCCATTGCGAGGATTGAAAATATAAAAGCACATCCTTTTATTACTCGCTCGTCTATTGCTTTGGTGCATTTAAGTGTACTTTCAAGTTTGATACACACGTGCTGTGCTGTTCCTGTGTTGTTTATATGTTCAATGCCGAACTTAATATTTTTTTGCATTATTGTGTTTGTTAGAACTAAAAAATATGCATTGCGTTTGTTTAAATTGAAGTCATATCCCAACGTATTAACATATTTTTCACAACATTCAATTGCTTTTCTACTGCTGCTTTAGTTCCACAAAGCAGTGTTAAGTCGTCTGCAAATGTAGGATAACCGCAATGAATACTGTTGTTAAGGGTAAGATCGTTGCCGGTAGTTTCTAGTTTGTTATAACTCCAAGTGGATATTACACCCCTTGCCGGATACCTTGCTGTACATCTAAGGGGATCGAGACTATCACATATACCAACACGCTTCAATGTAAGATTAAAAACGTTCCATTCATCCCATTTTTTATTTGCATAATTATTTCAATGGGTTGTACATTTTCAAAAGCTCAGGCTGTGTCAAGTAAGGCAGCACAGACGTTGGACCCTAGTTCGAATCACTCGTAGATCGATTCATGTAGGTTGAATTCGAAGACAGCAGCGATTGAGCCGAGGTGTTTCTATTAGGCGTTTCGTTGTTTATTTGGGAAGTGTACAATATGAAAAGAACGCCAGTGAGACAATCGTTTGTGTATCAGGTGCTCAAATAGTTTGCATATAACTTTTATTAATGTTATGTGCCTTTAACATAGCTATACGATTTACAATGATGATTAACTGTTATTATGTGCCTGAAAGTTTTAAAGATGGAATTATATTTCCAATACACATAGAAGGAAAACCTTAAACAAATTCCAGTAGTTATGTATCTGTAAAAAACTGTGCCACCATGTTTTAAATGTTCATAATTATGTGATACCCTCATAACCTGGTGCTTCTCGTAGTTTCAGAACCCGAACGGTCTAATTTTACATCTGATAATTGTTCTGCTTTCATTCGACCAGGGTCACGGCTCCGATCTCCATATGCTATGAACTCGCCAACACTACCCCATAAGGAGCCAGAAAATTAATTGTTACAATGTGATTTCCTCTTTGGAAAAAATGAATTCTAAAGTTCCTTCCGAACTCACGCGCTATATTGTAAGGTTTGCGTTCAGTTCTTGTTTCCGATTGTATTTCATTGCTTGGATATCAGCGACTGCCTTTATGCTTGCGAGTTAGTTTCATGAACAGTTTCATGTCACAGTTGGCAGCCGAGTTTAATTCTTCAAAATGTTTTTCGTTGATAAACGCTCGTTTCGCTGTTTGGTACTGCTTGAAGGAAATATAACCATTACCTCTTGGTTTGCCCTGCGATATTCACTTCAAGATGCAGATATGCTGTTCCTTATGCGCTTGTTTGACTTCTTCGTTCCAATGTGGTTTAATATTCTTATTGTATTAACTCTAGCAAAAAAAATCTCATCAGCGCTTATAATGCTGTTCGCTAAATGGTCATATAATTTATCTATGATGCGTTTATCATGACATATGCTATTAAGATCTATTGCAAAATGGAGAATTTTTAGTTTCCCCCTATATATGTCACATTGGTATCTGAGCATTTCTTCCATGCGATAAATGGCTTTTCGAGTAATGCATTTACAAACAATGGTATACTACAATGAGAAACAATAGGCAAGTGATCAGATACATCATCATCTATATATAACAATATATAAAGTTCTAAATTTGTTTGCGATTTGCTTACAATGACATAGTCAAGAGTGTTTTGTGGGTTTAAAGGTATACCATTATCCAGTGGTTTTTCGGTTTGTTAAGCGGTTTTTTACTAACAACGTCAAGGAAACAATGCGTCATTTTGTCACAACTATTTTCCTGCACGTTTATAACACCAAAAATCATTATGAACCCTTAAGACAATATATGTCATATAAGCTTTGAAGTTCATCGACACACTCTTTTTAAGCGTCATAATCATAATTCGCCGACGGTTAGTATTCACTAAATATGAAATTACTTGCAATTGTATTATTTACATTTGACAATTTATACCAGTTATGCGGGTGAAATATATTATATTAAGCAATGTATTTAATAATAATGATATTTTTTGAGGAATGCAACGTGTTTCTAAATCCATCACAGGTCGGCTACAGTTTATATTCGCGTCTCCAAGCAATGTCAATGTCGAATGATTCAAGTAAATGGCTAAGGGATCCCGCTGTAGACATAGCGCCACGGACGTTCCAGGTGAGAATATTACACTGTGGTGATGCCGGTGTATCCATTACTAAGTTTGTAACGCATAGTGACGCTATGCCTTTATAATCAATTTTCTTTATTTTTATATATATTGTATTGTCTCCATTGAATACGATCTGCCACGCTGTCTGCGAATATCATTTCCGGCAATATATTTTACGTGGCAAAAAGCGTCTATATTCAATCATTTCATAATCTATTTAGTTAGTTTGCAGCTAAGTCCCCGCGATGGGGGTCAATCAGTATTGCTGAATCGGGTGTCATTCCGTTGTCATTTAAGAAATTTAGGATACCGGCTTTGTTTGAGCTCCTTGATATCCCGCAAACGTTATAGCGTTGTGTACGTCGCGGACGTGCGCTTTCGAATACCGCTTCTTCGGGTTCTTTGCCATACCGTCCTTTTGTGTTCGAGCCTGCAACTGTTGGTTCACTTCTGAAGATTTTACCCACGCAGGCGTTTTCCAATGGTCGTTGTTTGCCAGTGATGTTACCTACAGGTGTATTTGGAACCTGAAATGTATTTCTGATATGTCGAATATCATAATAATCATGTTGTTTATGAAGAGTTCCATTATAAAAGCCTCTATATACAAAAACAAGTTTTCTTATTTTGTATATGTTTTTGTGTCTATAGGTGTCTAATAAATGCCATTTAGCATCGATCATAATATTTCTGTTCTGATGAAAATCATTTTTAGTCAATTAACTGGTAAAACTGGTATTACATGTTTACAACACTACATACATATATCGGTCAGTCTGTATACTGCTTGGTTATCGTTTAAAGGTTTATCCTCCAGGTTCTACCCAGTATATTATTGTATTTTTTTTTGTCATAAAACACGACTATCTCCATGGATTTGGTATATTTTTTGCATTTGACATTTAGATAATGGTAATTGTTTATATTGACACTTTTCGCTATCAGACATATTATAAATTAGAAACGTTCTCGAGAAGTCTTCTGCCTAATGTCAGGCAAACACAATTGATTTCTTTATTAAGTTATTGCAAACTTATTATTATCACAGGTCAAAACAGGTAAAAGAGCTTTAATAATTCCTAAGAATTACAAGATGATGAAGTACTACATTCCATAGCACACTATCTCATATGACGGTGATATATCCAATAACGTTAAGGGGCTAAAACCCGAGAACCTCTATGTGTAACATGGAATTACGTTATCAGAATCAGTATTGTAATATTTAATCTTGGCATAAAGGACAAAATTTGACCAATTGATGTTAATTAAAACATAAAAAAATCAATAAGACTATGGGATGAACGGTTGTTTGATACATGTATTCAACATTTTAACAAAGGTTTACTTTGATTATTGGAAACAATACAACTAAAGGGATCGTCCAATCGATCCCAATTCACAGACAGGTTTTCTGCATAATGCATTCCCTTTTTAAGCATATTTTACTAAAAAATAGAACCAACACAACAACAAAAAAAAGTTAATTTCTTTTATTTTATAGCATTATTCCATCCAAAAGAGTCAAATATAAGAAAATGTTCAGTCGACCGAACAAATGAAAAACTAGAAATGTGTCCATAGGACACGGATGCCCCCACTTCGATTTTTTGTCACAGAAAATAAGCCATAATGATTATTCAGGATAATCTGCACATAGAGGATAAGTTGAGTTGAGTTGGGTTTTACGGCATCGCAAGACTGTATAGGTTATATGGCGCCATTCAGGCAGGAAAAAACTTGTTGGATCCACATTGGACACATACTTTTCAAGAATTAGATTGGAAACATATATTTTTGAAGTATTTTGGGCAAAAAAGGGCCGTAACTCCTAAATGACTAAAGCGATTTCCATGACTATCGAACTTGATCAAGATATTATGGTCACAAACATGTGTTTAAAGTTTGGTGAGGATTGGACAAACAGTTTTCAAGAATTAGATTGGAAACATATATTTTTGAAGTATTTTTGGCAAAAAAGGGCCGTAACTCCTAAATGACTAAAGCGATTTCTTCGGGACGTACGTACGTACAGACAGACAGACAGACGTACGTACGGACAAGGGCAACCCTATATGCCGCCACTTTGTGGGGGCATAAAAATAACAAGACAGAATTTAAACTATTCAAAACTATCAATTCACAAAATGTTCATTAATGATAACAAATTGAAAATAGTCAAATTAAAATCGAAACTTAAAATTGATGTGGTCAAAAAGTTCTTAAATTGAGAGTAAAATTTTTGATGTATCTAACAATTTGAAAATGGTCAAACTGAAATCGAAACTTGAAATTGATATAAAATGTTCGGTCGACCGAACAAAGTTTAGTGGTCAAAATGTATTTTTCAAATGTTTGATTGTCCAACCAAATTTCAAATCAAGAAGTTATAAACTTTAAGTATACAATATTCCAAAGAGAAAATGTTCAGACGTCCGAACAATTTCATGTGCTAAAATGCTTTACCATAAAAGCTAAAAACTTGACAAATAATGTCCAAAGAGAAAATGTTCGGTCGTCCAAACAATTGGATTTGCTAAAATGCTTTACCATAAAAGCTAAAAACTTGACAAATAATGTCCAAAGAGAAAATGTTCAGACGTCCGAACAATTGGATGTGCTAAAATGCTTTATCATAAAAGCTAAAAACTTCACAAATAATGTCCAAGAGAAAATGTTAGGTCGTCTGAACAATTGGATGTGGTCAAAATGCTTGAAAATTGCAAATAAGGATTTCGATGTAATTCACAATTTGAAAATGGTCACACTAAAATCAAAACTGGAAATTGATACAAAATGTTCGGTCGTCCGAACAAAGCTAAGTGGTCAAATGTAAAACCATTGAAAAACAATATTCTAATTTTCAAAATGTTTGACTGACCTACCAAATTTCAAGCATAAAAATTATAAAGTTAACAATTTTTATAAGAGAAAATGTTCGGTCGTCCGAACAATTGGATGTGGCAAAATGCTTAACAATAAAAGCTAAAAACTAGACAAAAAATGTCCCAAGAGAAAATGTTCGGTCGTCCGAACAATTGGATGTGGTCAAAATGCTTAAAAATTCAGAATAAGAATTTTGATGTAATTAACGATTTGAAATTCAAAATGGTCAAACTAAAATTAAAACTTGAAAATGAAACAAAATGTTGGTCGACCGAACAAAGTTTAGTGGTCAAAATGTAAAGCTAATGAAAATCCATAATTATTTAATTTCAGTAGGTCTAACAAATTTGAAATCATTAAATTCAAAAGAAGACAAACAATGTCCAGACAGAAAATGTCCATAAACTATGGTCAAAATTTATACAAAAAATCAAAATTTGAAAATATAATGTTAGTATTACTTTCAATGTATCTTAGGCCTAAAAAAAATTGTGTGGTTAGGGTTACATCCTTTTCAAAAATAGGTAGGGTAGGTAGGCTTTTTATATTTATTTTTTTATTAGGCTTTATATAAGAATGTCATTTTCATCATTGGAGAAAAGTGTTAAAGTTATCTCCTGTATATTAAGCATTTAAAGTTTTAAACTCTATATTTAAAAATCAGAATTTTTTTTTTTAAGTTTTTCATTATTTTTTTTCAAACTGACTATAAAAACGGTAGGGTCTGCGCCTATTCCGTAGGTAGGGTCGGGTAACCCGAACCAAATATTTTTTTTTAGGCCTATTTCACTCACTTTAACAGTCTTATAAATTCTATGAGTACAATCCTTTTTTAAATCTGGCTGGGTCATTATTTCACCTAAGTACAATAATATATATATATATGAAGAAATGGAGCATGATCTTTGGAATCATTAATTAAATACTCCTATTAGTTTTCATCAGAACTATGCCATGCTAAAAAATAATAGTATAAAAATGAATTAATCATTCCATCTAGATATAACTTGAAGCACAAAATAATTCTCATCAGAACTGAGTTAATGATAAAAATTACCTGAACCTATCAACATTTATAAGTTTCACATTTCACAAAACATATTATGTTTGGAATCATCAATTAAATTCATCCAATAGTTCTCATCAGAAAATTGTAATGATAAATATAAAGTTAAAAAGATAAATTAATAATTCCATAGATACTACAGAGTCTGTTGCTCAAAATGAGCATATAACTTGAAGCACAAAATAATTCTCATCAGAACTGTGTTAATGATGAAAAATACCTAACATATCAACATTAAACAGTTTCACATTACACAAACATAGCATCAAGATTTCTTGTCTCTAACATAAATAGTTTAGGGATGCACAGAGAGACAAGGGCTTTCATAGAACTGATTGGCATCAGCAGCCGTCCAATGTGCATCAGTAGAAGATTTCGTATTAAAAAAGCAATGAATTCAAGCATTTCGATAACCAAAGACTTGAGTTGAAAAACAAAAATCATCAATAGACATAGCAGCCGCGACATAAATAACATGGAAAAACACATTTCATAAAATATTTTGAGCCAAGTGTGTTTTTTCTCCTCATCTGTCAATAGAATGGTAACAAATGTAGTTATTGATCTTGTTTTTGTTGGTAATTTCCTTTTTTGGGGGTTGACAACTGGAAGACTTGGTTGGCCTTGAGTCGGTTTTCGTTTTTGTATCACTTTTACATTCAGTTGTCTTTTTTCTTTTTCCATCAGAGATGCTATTTGTTCTGGCACAACTATTGGGGAAGTTTCTTGTAAATCACTCTGACGGGGGAAATTTGGAAGAATCCATTTTTGAGATGATTTGTATTTTTTCTGTTTTATGGTTTCATAAAAATTTTGCCAGTCAGCTATACTTGAGTCCTGAGAAAACATAAATTGATTGGAAGACACTAGTTTTTCATGATTTTCTATATTATTTTTATCAAACGAAGGAATTACTTCTGAAGGTTTCGAATTGGGTAAGGTATTTAAAAGATTTTGAGGAAATATTTTCCAAACATCATTATGATTGCCTTTGTAGTATCCTTTGACTGTGTCTTCAATGCGCTTGATCAAGTCAAGAAAATTCATTTTATCATGCAGAAAAATGTCATTTACAAGTTTTTATAGCATTGGCTATAATATTTACTGTATAAAAACAACATTCAATTTCAGTTTAACAAGCAAATTTGTTGAATTGATATCCCCCGCCTGATTGAGCTAAGTCAAGGAATGGAAATCAATAATTATTGTTGATGGAATATATATATATATATATATATATATATATATATATATATATATATATATATATATATATATATATATATATATATATATATATATATATATATATATATATATATATATATATATATATATATATATGAGTTTGAGTTTGATTGCAACTGTTTGAAATAAAAAAAATATTGTACATAATGTAACATTTAGAATTGACCAAGAAACCTAGTTTATGACTCCATGTTACCCAGTTCCAAACTAATCTAAGATTTCATCAAGGCAAACGTTCTGATCAAGTTTTATGAAGATTGGTCCAGATATATTGCAAACAATATAGTCTCTAGGGTGTCCACAAGTTTTTTTTTAAGATTTGACCCAGTGACCTCTTTTTGACCCCACATGACCTACTAGTTTCAAACTATTCCAAGAGTTCATTGAGGCATTCTGATTAAGTTTCGTGGACATTAGAGCAGATGTATTGCCTCTAGAGTGTTCCCAAGATTTCTGTAAGATATGACCTAGTGACCTAGTTTTTGACCCATATAACACACTTTTAAAACGCAGTCGAAATTTAACCCAAAAGAACATTCTGACTGTGTTTGAACTTAATCAGACCAATCACCACCATAAAATAGATCGTATGTGACCCAGTTTCAAATAAGTCCAAGATTTCATTAAGGAAAATATTCTGATTAAGTTAAGTTTTTGACCCCATGTGACCCAATTGTTTAAGTGATCCATATTTCATCAAGGGGTACATCATGACCAATTTCGAACATAACTTGACCAATCATTACCATGATATGGTTCCGGGCATGATTTTTGAAAGATTTGACCTAGTGACTAATTTTCGATCATATGTGACCCAGTTTTATTTACTACCAAGACTTCATCAAGGAAAACATTCTGATAAAGTTTCATGAATATCTGACCATGTATAATGCCTCTAGTATGTTCCTCTAGTATGCCTCTAGTATATGTTCCAAAGATTTTTTGACCCCATGTGACCCACTTTTAAAATAGGTTGAGATATGATCAAGGGGAACATTCTGACCAAGTTTGAACATTTTCTGATCAATGCCTACCAAGATATGGTACTGGACTGACGGAATGACGGACGGACGGACAATGCCAAAACAATACCCCCCTCCCGAAATCTTCAATTCGGCGGGGGATAATAAAGCTAATGATTCTAAAAATGACGTTCAGAACCCTACTTGCCAAGGTCAACGACAATTCAACTGTTAGGATTATAGATGAAATTATATTGGCCAAGGGTCAACTGACTACTTAACTTAAGTTTTATGGTCATGAAATGTTATTGGCTAGAGTCTGTTAATACTTAACTTTTATGGTTCTAGGTGAAATACTATTTAGTTATTGTGCATCAAATATTTACAACACTTTTGCCTCTTCTTTCACTTAAACATACAAAATTTTCTTGGTCATATGACAATCCATTTAAAAGTTATCATGTTGACAAATATCTCATAAAACATATTTTTTTAACTTAAAAATGAAAATCAGCAATTTGATATTTTGTCAGCAGTCTTTAATAAATGGATTCCATGCTTTTTTGCATAAATTTGCATGTTCCAAGAAAAAACACCAAGAGATGTAATTCAAACGTTAGTCCCCCTGAGCGCCATTTTGAAAGAACATTTATTAACCCTGCTCAGATGAAGTATTATATTTGCTGATAAAAAATGTATCCTCTTAGCAGCAAGGAATAAGTAAATATGACATAAACTTTAATGATAAATATGAGTTATGACCTTGAACTTTGACTCTAGGACTTCAAAATTCATAGTGGTTATCAACTAGTCACCCGAAACCTAAATGTCAAGTAAGAGGGCCATGGTTGCAGGCATTGTGGAGTTATTACCGAGACAAACTATTTGCCTTCGAGGTCACTTTTACCTTGACCTTTGATCTGATGACCCTTAAAATCAGAAAAGGGTCATCTACTAGTCAGACCCAACCATCCAGTCAAGTTTGAGGGCCATGGGTGCAGGCATCACAGGGTTATCACTTTTGTGAGAGCAGCTTTAACCTTTGGCATACTGCTGAAATTTCATGGTCATATGTCAAAAAGTTTGAGGCCAAACACATGATTTAAGAGCTAAAAGCCCCCTCACAATTGTTTTTTCAAAAAAATGATGGTTGGTTTCAAGCATTACATAAAAGACAGCATTACTTAAAAGACAGCTATTACCTCATTGAAAATTCTTTCTTTCACAAGGAGCTCGCAGAACCCAAGGACATACTGGTTTTTATTTTCCCTCACACAGTTGTCTGCTTGAAGATAAAGGGTGGGTGGCAATCTATTGCTCTGGAAATAAGTTTGGATAACATACAGTATACTAAAAGATTTTCAAAGCTCTCAAATAGTCATGTAGTGTAATGCTACCCTGCCCACTATTGATGAATTTAAATGAATCAACATGGCTTGAAGGAACTTAATAATGGGTAGTTTTTTCTGTTGGTTGCAATGGCAACCAGATTTTCATGTGTCCTTTTATTTAAAGGAATTAGCAAGAGTACCATCCAAGATACATTCCTGTTATATTTGGTTGCAGGTTTAGAAAGTTGTTTGAAGGATAATATGGTAGGACAGTCACAAAAGCTCACCATTCCTTCAAACAGCACTTTTGTACTTGGGTGAGTAAAATGTAAAATGCAATTGATTTTCACAGAATCCCGATCCAATGTTCAATGACAATAAGGTGAAAAGTCAGCTAGAACTGCACTTACATTTGTTGTTACTGTTTTTTCTAAGATCCTGAGAATGACATCGATAGTCAGGTTTGGATCATGTGGAAATTGGTTAATGTCCAAAAAACTGTACATTCCACTGTGGCCATGGCAGATCACACCAGTAATATGGGTTTTCAACAGGTCAGCTGCACTCAGGCTCTGGAAAATAAATTCATGCAAGTTTATCCATTAAAAATAATCTACTCAAACATTGTGTCTCTAAAGGTTATACAGGCAGAAACATTTTAAAAAAATCTTTGGAGAGCAAAAGTTGCATGTCCATGTTGCGAAAACTAGTCCGTATGGACGCCGTGGCTGAAACATTCAGGATTGCCAGAATTACAAATAAATCATCAGGATTTTGATTTAAAAAAATTGGGGTCAATGTTTAATTTGACAATGTTAACAGACTTTCGGGAAATCATTCAGAGCTTGTTGGCCTTCTCCCATAGAAAACAACAGCACAGCTTCAAATAGATTTTTTACTTAAAAGTGTATGATACACCCTTGGGTCATTAATAAAAGTACTATGGTGATTTTTAAAGTGTACTGGTACATTCGATTACAAATATGAATGACCAATTTAATTAAATAAACTTTTTAAGCACATATATAGGATCTTACACAAAATTGAAAAGTTGCTCAGCAAATTACAAGTCCTACTAACCGTCAAAATGTTGGAAAAACACTTAAACAACACGACTAGCTAAAAAAATCCCAAATGCTCGGAAGAACTTTACGCCCTATTTATTTTTTTAATCCTAGAAGTACGAACAGCCGTTTGATTTGACATTGTAATGGGCAATTTTTAAAGTGTGTTTACGCCCCTTACTAACACAACGAGCAGCATATATTGACAGGAATTCAACCCCACCACCCCCACTTCTACACCAACATCCCAACCCCTTATAGCATAGGTTGATAGACACCCCCCCCCCTACAACAACTAAAGCACTGTCACACCCCCATCCCCCCAACCCTACTACTGCCAACACAACTTAACAGGGCCGCCAAATTCTTGCATCTATAACAGAATGTTTTGTTTTTCTGTCAACTGTTGAGCTTCAGAGATCTAGATCCGGCTACAGAAATCCAAGTATGTTGCCCAAATGGCTTCAAGGGTTAAAAGGCATACTGATGTTCACTAATAATTAATGATGCCTTCAACAACATTGGTATACAGTCAGCTTGAATGCATTCATTTCAAATTCTCTTAATATTATTAAGTTCCTCCTAAAAAGATTAACAAATAATGGTCTAAGGACCCAATAGTTTAAAAAATAAAGATGAATCCCTAAGAAAGACAGACATACAGGGATATAAATTTATATGATAAGTTGCAATCAGGCACAAGAGTGTTTTACAGAGTCCTTAAATGTGTTTTGATAAGATGTTTAAAATTTATTTAACAAAGAAGTATATCAAGGATCATTCTAATCAGACTGATTAGATACCAACCTTTGGCAACCGGCCTGTGAAATGTGGCAAATTGGTCTTGGCTGAAAAACAAAACACGGAAACATTAGCATTGATTTCTTGATAAATATAAAAGACTGGCACAAAGCACAAAATGTTATATTTGCAACATATTTAAATATGTTCAAATTAAAAAAAGGACTTGATGATGATAAGGTGTCATCTACTGGTCAGGCCAAGTCTCCATGTCAAGTTTAATGATCATGTGTCCAGCCATTATTGAGATATCACTGGGGGAAGCTTTGTTAATTTTTTCGCATTTAAGGTCAATGTTACTTTTTAAACTACTACTTCATACATATTAAAACTCATAGACTAACTATAAAAACAGTATGGTCAGCTCCTATATTTTAGGATTGGGTCACCTGAACCAAATCCATTTTTTAGGCCAAAGCACAAAAAAGATTATATTTTAAATTGCAATTTTCTACAAGTATACAGTATCAAAGTACCTACATAATTAAGTGTAAGATTTATGTGAAGAACTTACATTGATCCATTCCGTCAATGATTATGGACATGTACTTGGTTTGCTCTTTCCTGCTTGCTTCTCTTTTTTTTGTAGTAGTAGGACCGTTCTAACCTAAAATCATAATCATTTTATGTATTCTTTCTAAGCTACAGACCCATTTTTGTTAATAATATACTCTCGTGCTACAGTAATACAGCTGGTTATCCAACTTGTCCATGATATTAACAAACACATTCTGACCAAACATGGTGATGATTTGACTAATACTGCACTGGTAAAATGTTTTTTTTGGCTTGCTCAAATTCTGAATTTTATATAGCAGGCTTGTTCAAAGCTGCCTAGCCTAAGTATGAGAATTTGTGCTTGTTCATCCAAAAGTTTAATTTCGATGACTGATTCTTTAAACATTTTTGAGCACACTAGACCAATACAGAGAATAAATCTTGGGAGTGATGTCAGGGTTAGACCATAACATTTTTCACAAACAGGGGGTACATGTATTCTGCAAGGGTTGAAGTGAGGTTTTGGAGCTTGGTATGCAAGATGGTGGCGAAACCATGATGATGAGTTTTAAATACAAAATCTGCTGCCAATTAAAAATTATGACTTTCAGACTCATATAGAGAATGGAATGAATATATATTAATACTTTTAATTTATTCCAATTTTCAAATAGTCATACTTATTTGCAATTGAACAAAAATACAAATGAATCCATTTTGTATAATTTCATCAACATGTTCGTTTCAGCATTCATCAAATAGAAAATATACCATCATTATAATAAATAAATACTTGGTCATTTCACCCAGTTGTCTACTTTCAGTTTCACTTCTCAGTTCTGTCATTTTCCAATATTTGCAATGAAGGTCAATGTCATGTATGTCGGTGAAGCATGACAAAGAACAGCATTGTCTATTAGTTATTTTAATCCCCATCTGCACCGAGTAATTTATTGTCAACATTAAATTATTAATCCTTTCGTTGATAATTATACATGTTTATAACCCAATGTTTTAACTCTTAATTTGTTACATGCTATCTGATTGGATTAAAAATATAGTTCAACCAATGAAAATCCCCCTTTCACCATGACGCAGTAATAATCATTGTATGTCTCTGTGAATAGAAGCTTGGATGTAGGGGATGTAACTGTTTTGTTTATATTTCATCGTCTTTTTTTCTTATTTTCTTTTGAAGTTTTTGAACTTCAGATTATGATTTTTTATTCGGAAAATGGGAAAAAAAGATACTTTTTTCCATTGGGAATATGACAGAATACCGGCTATAAATTTTGCCAAATAAAAACCTGAGCGTAATCAAGAGTTTATGCTCAATTAACTAATGTGATATATTTACTTTTTCTAGTAGTCCGACTGACTACAGACTACCAAAAAACTGGTAGTCTCGAACTACCGGCTCCAGTTAGTATCAAACCCTGGACTATATCAATATATGTCTAGTTATCACATTTGTCCAAGTTATTGTGCTGATACACATTTTGATCAATTTTGGGAATCATTGGATAAAGGATTCCATATAATGAACGCTGCTACCCATATACCCAATTATGAGTTTTTTTTAAAAACACATCAAAAATAAGGTCTTACATTTGTCTTTCATGATGTTCAAGCTTTAGTTTGCGGAAGTGGGCTCTTGTATCGGGGTTCAGGGTTTTGGTCATCTGTCTTTCGAGTGATGTACAGATTGTACATTTGGAGAAGCTGTTAAACTGAAAAATAAATAAACAAGTATAGTAGAAAATGCTTCAATCAACAACCACAACATTAAAATTTACATCTAAAAGTCTATAACTGACGCCCTAGACTTTGCGGAGAAAAACAAAAGGCACAATTACATCTAGTGATGGGAATCGGTTCCAGCTTTACTATCGATGATCGGTTCCACTCAAGTAACAGATTATAGATAGTACAATCGGTTGGACCATTTCTGACTATACCTTAAATTTTTAATGTAGTAGTATTTTGTACAATAAGTTAATAACTCATAATCATTTTAAACTAAGCTTATGTTATACATGTAAATGTACCATGTTAGTTTGAAGTAGTTGTTTTTTTTCTTTTATTACTATCAGTCATTAAAATTAGACTTTTGGATAAACAAGCCCGAATTCTTTTTCTATTGCTTGGCATCTAATTTTTTAACAAGCCCTGCTATATAAAAATCAGAATTTGAGCAAGACTGGATGACAATTTACCAATGCAGGGCTTGCGGGCTTGTGCTAATTTCGACCACTGTACTATGAGCCAAATAAATACTGTAATAATCAAACTGCTTCACTCGACAGTCTGAGTTTTATGTTTCATCAAAGTCTTAGTCTCGGAATGTAAATATTGATATTTCGTCGAGATTTGGCGCTTGGTCAGCCATATTATTTGACGATAAGAAATGAACAACTCCAAATGTATAAATGAAGCAAAAGAAAATAGGCGGTAATGAACGGAAAGTGAAGGACGAATCTCTAACGCAGTGATGTCCCCTGGCGAGTCCCACACAACTCTGGTTGAACCGATGATCGGTTATGACCATTTACAATCGACTGTCGCAGACTTCTGGGGCAACCAATCTGGGACTTATAATTGCTCAAATGAACTTAAAATAGTTGAACCCATGTATACAGTATCGCTGTCAGAACTGTTTTACCCACATACCTTTTTAATCTTGAGATGAGGAGAGTAACGCTGCCATACAGAGAAGAACGTTGATCTTGACACAGAATATGATGACTCCTGCATAAATCGATTGAAAATGTCAACTTTTTTTAGTCCCATATGGCAAATAGCAGTCTAGACTGTCAGGCATTCGATCTGTATGAAATGATGCATAATCCTCAAGCCATGTTATTAAAATCAGTTTTGAAGAGGAGCTGCACCTTTGTTTTGATGTTCCAGGAGCTTCTTTCCCTTCATCCACCATATTTCCTGCCCTACTTAGTGTATTCTTATTAATCCTGAAGACTTTCAAAAACGTTTTAGAACACACCTTTTGTCCATCACTTATAACAAAAAACGTAAATTTTCCTTCCCGTTTGGAACTCCGAATGTAATTCTTCAACACATACATCCTTACATTCTTTGCCTGGCTCCAAAACCCTTTCCTCATATCCCTGACCATGGCAAAGTCAAAAGCTGACATACAGTTTTGTCCACACTTGCACTGGTATCGTAGAACACTTTTTATGTCCAGAAGGCTTTGAGAGCGTCCAAGCATTTTCTTGCTACATCTTGCTTCTCCTGAAAAGTTGGAAAAAAAATACTGGCATACTTGCAGTGTTTTTTTTTAATACAACCTACATTTACAGCAAATGATATTGCAGATAGGCAATCATTCAGTAAATCTCAACTTAATCATTCAGGATTTCAACTTTCACAGGTGTTAAAAGGTTGGCCAATAATCTGATACGCAATTGATTCCTGCATTAGAGTTATGCGCTGTCAAACTTGTGTCAGCCTAGGTTGCATTCTAAGGATGATGTGAATTAAAATCTTAAAAATTAAAAAGGCCTTAATTGTTTGCTACGCTTACTCTGCAAAAATAAAATCATTAAGATTTTAATTCATGCAATTCAACTATTACATTAGGCCTAAAAAAATATCCCGGTAACCCGACCCTACCTATAAAAATGCGCCGACCCTAACTATTTTTTTCCGTTTCTGAGCCCAAAAAATATTCGTTAGCGAATAGAGAGTTACGAAGGGCGGATAAATGCAGATTTTAATCAGAATAATTGCTAATATGATAAAACAAAGTCAGGCAATGACAGTAATGTAGAAAAGACTGCCATGTGCAAGAAAACACTCTGGACTTACGACAGATTTTGAAAAAAAATCCCTACCTAGCCGTAACCTAGAAATTTTGGGAAGGTTACCCTTTTGGCCTTATGAGACTTCGGAGGAAAATTGACACCTTTCATAATGGTTGTCCAAACAATAGTACATTGCCATATCTTTAACTATTATTGATATGGCATTGACTCCTATCACTAAGGAAGAATCCTGTATACCATGGCGTTAATCAAATGGAATCGGACCAAGTATTTCGATTTGCTATCGGACAGTAATCGAAAGTTCATAATGTCATTTTGGTATACATTTTTTAATCATAGTATAACCATTATCATTTAAATGGTTTAATCTGGAATCAGTATGTGTGATGCTATAATCATGCGTTTGCAGCAGTAAGTAAATATATCCATAACCTTTTTTTGTTTTTAATAACTCAACGAATAAACATTACAACAAACCACATACTTAGTAATTGGACATCAATTGCAAAATGATGCACACCACATCAGGTAAGTTATCTAAGCATTTTGTCCATGATTGTAAAAGCATATTAAATATTTGTTTTTAAGCTTAACATTCAATAACTTGTAATATTTAAGATTTTATTAAAATAAGTTTCATAAAACTTTCACCAAAAAGTAAAGTAAATAAAATGTTATAACAAACCATATTGCCAAAAAAGGTTTCAAAAACAGAATGCATCGAGCCGGGTTTCCCGGTATTTTCAGGTACGACTGGACTACTACACCATAGACAGAGTAACAATTTGTATTTTTGGAGTGTTTGTAAGTTTTTAAGCAAGTGTTTATATTCATCGCATTTCAATCATCGGCACAACACACAAAAAAACAACAACAAAAACAAAATCAAAGGACTGAAGGTCCTGAGAGTTGCCAAGAGAAGTTTCTTGCAGATGCATTGCTAAATGAAGCTTATATGAGTAAACAAAAGTTTTGTAAATATTTGACGAAAGGTTCTAGATTTTTAGCAGACATGAGACATGTAATATTGTCATGGTTTGAAAGAACTATACACAGTTGTTAAGCACATAAAGATGATGTGACATATACAAGATCCAGGTCCCTACCTATAAGGTCAAGGTCACACTTGGAGGGAGACAAACAGCTGTATACAATTGTCGGATGTAAAATCACTTGCAGTTACAAGTCTTGCATAAAACAGTTGAAATCAGTGTGACCTTGACGTTGATGAAGTGGTTATAGTGACAAAAAAAAAATTGTGGACTTTTCTTTTATTTTTATCAAGAAAATAGATACATTGCACATTAAGTATGATTTGGTAAAAAATCAGAGGTAACAAAATAGTGAATATTTAACCTGTTTACTGGCCTAAATGGCACACAGTAGCTCAGGGGCCGTATTCATAAAGCTCCTAAGGAAAATCTTAAACTTAAGTGAACATTTCAGATGCGGATTTCCAATTTATTTTTAAGCAAACGTCAAAGAAACTTTTCATGCTTATGAGCCTGTACAAGACACTTAGTAACTAAAGTTTCATCTAGATCCAAACTGTTTGAAATTCAATCCATAGATTTTATTACCAAAGGTTGGGGAAGTGTTTTAAGTTGGAAGTAAATATAATAGTTTTCATGTGCACACTTGGCCTGGGAGTGAAGGGGTTATTTTTTCTAAGCCTTTGATATGAGATGAAGAAAAAAAAACAATGACTAGATTGGCATAGAATCTGCTTGAAATACTGGTTAGAATGAGATTGTACATACAAGATGGTGTAAAAGTAATACAAGTACAAGGTTTATGTTGTACATTATCAGTTTTGTAAAATAGTATGTCTCATGTTTCACATAAAACACTGTTTGTAAAACAATTTGCTGCCTGTATGCAATATGGCCTATTAACATCTTGATTAACCTTAAATTTGACCTTTGACTTTGAAGGATGATCTTGGCTTTGATATGTTGCCATTAATTATGTGTACTAACACTAACCCGCGACACTATTAACCCATTATCTGATAAGACACATTTTGATGCATCTGAGAAATGTTAAAAATGGAGCATGTTCTTCTTAAGGAGCAAATGCTCACTTTTTTAAAAAGGTTTTCAAAACTGTTAGAAATTCAATTTTTCTTTTGCAAAGCATTTCAAAAATTTATAACCAAGTGTAGAAAATAATGTCATCATCCAAATATAGCATATCGGGTAATGGGTAAACGATGTACTATAAAAGCAGTTGTATTCCTGTTATATTAATTTAAGGTTAGCAAAAAAAAATTGGCTTGAAAAAATATCTAAGTTGAATGAAACAAGGATAAACAGACAACGATATGTACAGTATAGTAAAAGTTTAGTCATAACATAGAAAGAAATCATAGGCAACATAATAAGCAAATGACATATCAATAGTTTGTAAGATATGTGAAATGACATACACGCAGTCAAAGTTCTAACCGATCACTTCTTAAACTGGATTTTTTTTAAAACGATATTTCTCTCCTGTCTGAAAAATTAGTAATTGTCTCAGCTGATGTAAACTTGGCAAAACTCCTAATCGGTCACTTAGTAAAGTAACTTTCCTGAAAAATGCATAAAGTGTCAACAATATACAGTTCAGTATTCTATTTTCCCCATCTCGTGGCAATATTCTTAGAAAATTTCAGCTAAATCGAAGCTTAAACGGCAGAGAAAACACAGTTCATATGTGATTACTCCTAATCCAAAAGTCACAAGGAAAAGAAATTACAATGCAAATTCCATAGGGAATCACATTTTTCATTGATTTTGTATTTTTAAAATCTTTTGACACAGTCTCTGTTTCACATAGAAGGTAATGTTAAAGTTAAACATTTTTTTTTAACTTATTAAGCCATTGGTGACTGTGTATCAGTCTCACATGTCATGTAATATCATTTTAAAGTGACAAAGGGTGGTATTTTTATTTTTCTTCCTTTATACGCTATGTTAGATTTTGTGACTTTTATTATTGATAGTGTTGTCATTTGAGACACTATCTTTTTGATGAAGCGTAGTACGTGAACCAAGTTTTCACAGCATGTGTACGAGATAATGGTCTTTTCATAAATCTAATTTGTAATTAAGCTTATTGTACAGGGAAGGGAATATCAGAAGATTACCTAGGTGACCGATTAGGAGTTTTGTTGAGTGTATTCAGCAAAACAACTCTTTAATACAACTACCTGTCTTAGATAGGTAGTGGTCAATTAGGGAAGGTGTCACCAAGAGCATGTAAAAAGAATGCAGACAGCTGTAGCTGGAATTTGGCAAAAGCAAATTCAATTTTTAAAGCCTGGTATAATTAAATGCGAGTATTCCTGTACTCCTTGTATTTAACTAAAGTATATTTAAAACTTAACTACTAGTAGACATGCATATATGGTACATGGACGCCTCCACTCAATTGGTGTGTGAAAATCAAGGTAGAATGTGAAGGTCAAGGTCAGAATGATAGTGATAGGTCAGAATGATAGTGATACATGACACTTCACAATCCAAAAATGCAACCACAAGCCAAGTTTGGTGATCGTAGGCCATATAGTATAGGAGATATGCACTGACAAAGATTTAAAAGTAATTCTGCTGATGAATATTCAATCTTTCAAACACGAAAAAAACCTATATCGTCTGGTAAAAGTAATGACCAAAAACGTTATAGATGAAATCATTTTTAGTAAAAGAGGTAGATTTTTTCCTACAATATGTAATTGAACTAGAACTCTGACCAAGTGAGCTCTACCATTGTATGAAGTAAATATGAAATTCCATCCAGTAGTTTTCAAGTTATGCTCCAGACAAGTAAAAGTACCAAAGGACAATAGCTCCATAATTAGCAAATTAAGAGTTATGGTTCTTGTACACTGCACTTCATCTCATTGAGTTTTAACATTGTATGAAGTATTATGAAATTCCATCCAGTAGTTTCCAAGTTTTGCTCTGGACAAGAAAAAGTAACAAAGGGCAATAACTCTGTAATTAAGCAAATTACTGCACTTCCTATCATTGAACTTTACCATTGTATGATGTTTTATGAAATTCCATACAGTAGTTTTCAAGTTATGTTCCGGACAAGACAAAGTAACAAAGGTCAATAACTCCATAATTAGGTAAATTAGAGCTATGGTTCTTGTACACTGCATTTCTTCCCATTGAGCTTTACTATTGTATGAAGTTTTATCAAATTCCATTAACTCATTATCTCCTAGAGACACATTATTGCACAATTATTGTGGCTGATGTTTGAAGAAATTGTGAGAAATAGAGCATTTGCTCCTAAGGAGCAAATGCTCTATATCCCATAATGCCTTTAAAACCATTGAGATAAACCGATACTTCAAGCCTTCAAGATTATTTTTGGTTAGCTAAAAATATAAAAGTTATGGAAGAAAAACAAAAAACGAATGGACGGACAGACAAACAGGGTGATTACTATAGGGCTCCCACATTGATGTGGGGGGGGGTCCCTAATTACACCAAAATGAATAAAGTGTGAGGATTTTAATGCCTCATGATTCCCACCCCAGATTGTAAATTAGTTTACGAACCGTTGCGTGCTTTACAATAGGCCAATTAAAAAGTACACAAGAGGTTGATTGGCACATTGCTGCTCTTGTTTCATACTGGTACCTTTAAAGTAAAATTGTGAAACGCGGCTGGTGGTTCACATAATGATTGACAGTTGTGGGCAGGAACTATGAGAAATAAAATTCTCAAATTAAATTCAAATGACTTTTATAATAGGTAAAATACGCCACTTTCACATCAAATAATGCATCAATCTGTCACATCAATGACAGATAGGTAATGTCCTCTAACAGACAAAGATAGATTTTTGTGTGTTTTAAAGTGAATTTTCATCAAGAATATTACTCTAAATAATGAAGATCAAATGTAAAGGTCAACGTCAGAAGGACATGAAACTGATGAAAGTGGAACGCTGCATTCAATATATGCATCCTCACACTAAGTTTGGTAATCCTAGGTGGTAACTAGATTCTCGTTCGATTTAGTGAAGATTCCATCCTGTTCTGTGACTAAGCTTGATTCCACACCACCCAGGTCAAGAGCTAGCAAGTTTGGTAATTCTTGGTGATGGAATGATATAACAGGCAACACTATGAATGCTCCAGTGTATGAAAAGTAAACATCTCTAAACTATAAACTATGAACATGATTTTTCACTCATTAAAGGTGACCACAGACTGTCATGCTCCAGTGTATGAAAAGTAAACATCTCTAAACTATAAACTTTGAACATGATTTTTCACTCATTAAAGGTGACCACAGACTGTCATGCTCCAGTGTATGAAAAGTAAACATCTCTAAACTATAAACTTTGAACATGATTTTTCACTCATTAAAGGTGACCACAGACTGTCCTTTGGCTATGAAATTCAGTGTGTTTGGTAGTTTGGCTGTAATGTCTTCCAACTGACACTGAAAGGCTGCAACTAGCACTTCGTTTGATACATTGAAGATTCCATCCTGTTCTGTGAGTAACTGGGATTGCACATCACCCAGGTCAAGTCCTAGAATGGTGGCCGTCATCTCGGTGTTTGGCATGTCAGTAACCTATATAAATAAAGTAGGGAAAAACTCCGTTATGAAGCATAAAGGGGTTATGGTTCTTGTACACTGCACTTCCTTTCATTGAGCTCTACCATTGTATGCAGTATATGAAATTCCATCCGGTAGTTTTCAAGTTATGCACTGGACAAGAAAAAGTAACAAAGGGAAATAACTCTGTCATTAAGCAAACATGGGTTATGGTATTTGTAAACTGTACTTCCTCTAATTGAGCTCTACCATTGTTTAAAACTTTATCAAATATAATCTAGTAGTTGTAATAGTATGCTCTGGACAAAGTTTACACTATTAAACTATGGAACAAGGGGAGATAACTCTGCAACAAATTGACCAAGCGTTATAATCCTTGCAAAGTGCACAACTTCACATTGCTATCTATCTAAGTTGCAAGTTTCAATCAAATTCCTTCAATTCCTTTAATTCTTTCAAGTAGTTTTTAAGTTAGAGTATGGGACAAATACACTATCGAAATAGTTTGCATGCGTAATTGCCAGGGGTAGTATAAACATTTCATAAATGAAACGCTTGATGTTGATGGGACATCTTTACCTTAACATGGCCGCTAAAAAAAATGAGCGGCTTCCTGAGATGCAATATCATGTTAAATATGAAGTTTGTCAAATGGATGAAAAGTTAATGGCAATTTTACATCTTGAATGTGACCTTGACAAGTGGACCCTCAAAATGTGTGGGTCATTGAGATGCACCTTCATGCTAAAATTCAAGTCTGTGCATTGCAAATAGTTTAGGTAGATCAGAGGATTTGGAAAGGAACTTTTGCTCGAGTACATGTATGTTTGTATGTTCCAAGATATAGCATTTACCTCTATCTTTGTAAATTGTGTTGACGACAGGGATTCCTCATTGTTATATCTCTTGCTGTTGACAACAATATTGGTGATGGCAACAACATCCCCCAACACCACAGGCTCTGCTGCAATGTTGCGCCACAGGCTGACTTTCACCTTCCCAGTACGGTCCTCCACCGTAATGGTCCGCACATTTACCTCTTTGTCATTCACCATTACTGTAGTGGCAACGCTGTCCTACAAGGAGAAATAACATCGACATCTTTGATGTGGCATAAAGAAGTTTTTGATTGCTTATTTTCAATCATCATCTTTTATGTATGCCAACATTTGTCTGCCTGTAAAGGGGCATTAAATTTGCACGCAAAAAAACGTTAGTTATTACCCTGTCAAATTGTAACCCTTGCGATGGTAAATAAAAGTGTGTAGTTGAAACACCAATGCGCCCAAAGGGTCTTGTCACAAATAAATTTGACATTTGACCTTGAAGGATGACCTTGACTGTGTTATGTTACAAATGAATATCTGCAACTTAATGAGATACACATGCATGTCAAGTATCAATTCTGTATCTGCAATAGTTCAAAAGTTGACCTTTGACATTGAAGGATGACCTTGACCTTCAAATGTTACCACTGAAAATTGGTGGCTCCATCAGGTACACCTACATGCCAAATATGAAGTCACTAGCTGTATTAGTAGAATATATGACAATTAAGCTTTGTGACATTGAACTTTGACCTGCAACACATAATCTTGGATGTGGTTAACATTTCTGTAAAATTTAAAAAAATCATTTATTCATGACGGGAGATATGGATCAGACACGAACATGTGTACGGCTAGACAGACACATAGGGCGAATCCTGTTACACTCTATCCAATAAGCTCTATGTATGGGTGATGGTATACTTTGTATAACAATTACGCAATCAATTTTTAAGTGTTCACTTTTATATATATACACTTTGAGAAAACACTTAGAATACACTTTGTGCTCAATACAGTCCAAAGGACTTAGAATCAAAGAAGCTCGACCAATAAAAATGAAAAAGTTAAAATCAAACTATTGATCAAACACACACTTAACAATTAAAATCTCGTTTCCAATATTCAAACACGTGTGATGTAAACACTTGATGAAAAAAGTCACAAGTGCTTCTCAAATACTTGCTTTACAATATTTTAACAATGTATCCAATATTCCAAACACCTCAAACTATTGATTATCAAACTCTTGATGTAAACAAAATGTTAATTGATTTTTAACCAGTCTTTAATATGTCAATTCAATACATGTCTGTGAGTGTGAACATCAATAAAAAAATCCCAAATGTACGTGTTTGATAATGGTGGTGGGGGCGAATAGCGCAGTAAAATGATAACCTAAATTTAGCATGCGCACTCGAGTAACGTTAAGTAGAAATGCACGGAATACAACATACATATATAACCCGAGATAAACATAAGACTTGGTTACGAAATTATTCCATGCATGCTAAAATGAACGAAGACGGATCGTTTTTCCGAAGTCGAATTCAGGCGTCCCCTTGACGCTACGTAATTTGTGCAAAAATGGTTTGTTTCAAAAATCAACAGAGAACATCAAACATAAATAACCTACGATAAAAAGAAAACTCAAGTGAATGACAATATATTCAAGTGCATGCAAACGGAACTGCTGATTGTCGATTCGTTGTTGTTGAACGAGGGCCGAGATTTTACAAAATGGCAGGCTCCGGTGTTGTTGAACGATGCCCAGAGTTTTTGAAAAATGACTGACTTCGGACGCTTTGTAAATTGTGCAGATATGTCACAAGACAAAAATAACAATGCACTGCTATGATTGTAAAATACTCAACACATACAATAAGAAATTGAAGGAAAAACAATTTGTTATAGTTGGCTACTTACCAGATATAGTTTGTGGTTTGTAGAAGAGTTAGCCCGGATTGAAGCTGGCGACGATTCCTCCGCGATATTTTAGTCGAACATTCAAAATGAATTGTATATAAATCACTTATGATAACAAACGTTTCTCGACGTTAATTTTTTTAATTTCCATACGTTTATTTTAATGAAATAACAAAATAGCACGCCCGACACTTCACATTCATGGACTACTTTTAGCCGAAGTACCACAGAATTGGGCGGGTTTTGACAAGCTGGCGGGAAATTCAATGGACTACTTTTATTACCCGGTACTGCACAATTTGACAGAGGGGTGAGCGCAAGACTGTGCTAAGTGCATTCTTTATTGCTTTACACTTAACACAGTCTTGCGCTCACCCCTCTGACAATATGTAAAAGCATAAATTACTACGAGACATGATAAATCATTTTTAATACCTTCATTTGACCAAAATGCAAATAATCGAGTTTCAGACTCGCACAATAAATGATTTATTAAGACACATCACACATAATAATTGAACTATGCATGTGGAAAACATGATAGATATGGAACTTCTTTCAGCGCGGCATTCTACCTGAATCAAGGGGTCCGCGAAAAAAAGTGTAACTCTGAAATATGGTATCAAACATGACTCCAGAGAGTTTGCCTAAAGGCAACTCAAAAAACAAGAAGAGTCTTAAAGAAGGGGGATGGGGTCCTAAACTATTAACTTATAAGTAAACCCAAATACTTCTTAGATTAGGGATCCTGATTCCATACATCATACTTTCAAGTCACTTTGATGAAAACTGTAAGCACTCTCTTGCAATCACACAGTTATTAAAATTCAGGCCAGCGGATTCTTGGAAGATTTCCTTATTGTGGAATTTAAAAGTACAACATGAAGTAAAAATCAAAGGACTGAAGGTCCTGAGAGTTGCCAAGAGAAGTTTCTTGCAGATGCATTGCTAAATGAAGCTTATATGAGTAAACAAAAGTTTTGTAAATATTTGACGAAAGGTTCTAGATTTTTAGCAGACATGAGACATGTAATATTGTCATGGTTTGAAAGAACTATACACAGTTGTTCAGCACATGAAGATGATGTGACATATACAAGATCCAGGTCCCTACCTATAAGGTCAAGGTCACACTTGGATGGAGACAAACAGCTGTATACAATTGTCGGATGTAAAATCACTTGCAGTTACAAGTCTTGCATAAAACAGTTGAAATCAGTGTGACCTTGACGTTGATGAAGTGGTTATAGTGACAAAAAAAAATTGTGGACTTTTCTTTTATTTTTATCAAGAAAATAGATACATTGCACATTAAGTATGATTTGGTAAAAAATCAGAGGTAACAAAATAGTGAATATTTAACCTGTTTACTGGCCTAAATGGCACACAGTAGCTCAGGGGCCGTATTCATAAAGCTCCTAAGGAAAATCTTAAACTTAAGTGGACATTTCAGATGCGGATTTCCAATTTATTTTTAAGCAAACGTCAAAGAAACTTTTCATGCTTATGAAAAACATAGTTTTGCATATGAATGCAAAGTTTCATTGAAGTATTATGGGTAAAAAAGTGAGAAATCTGCAATGGAAATGTTCACTTAAGTTTAAGATTTTCCTTAGGAGTTTTATGAATATGGCTTGAGCCTGTACAAGACACTTAGTAACTAAAGTTTCATCTAGATCCAAACTGTTTGAAATTCAATCCATAGATTTTATTACCAAAGGTTGGGGAAGTGTTTTAAGTTGGAAGTAAATATAATAGTTTTCATGTGCACACTTGGCCTGGGAGTGAAGGGGTTATTTTTTCTAAGCCTTTGAAGATATGAGATGAAGAAAAAAAACAATGACTAGATTGGCATAGAATCTGCTTGAAATACTGGTTAGAATGAGATTGTACATACAAGATGGTGTAAAAGTAATACAAGTACAAGGTTTATGTTGTACATTATCAGTTTTGTAAAATAGTATGTCTCATGTTTCACATAAAACACTGTTTGTAAAACAATTTGCTGCCTGTATGCAATATGGCCTATTAACATCTTGATTAACCTTAAATTTGACCTTTGACTTTGAAGGATGATCTTGGCTTTGATATGTTGCCATTAATTATGTGTACTAACACTAACCCGCGACACTATTAACCCATTATCTGATAAGACACATTTTGATGCATCTGAGAAATGTTAAAAATGGAGCATGTTCTTCTTAAGGAGCAAATGCTCACTTTTTTAAAAAGGTTTTCAAAACTGTTAGAAATTCAATTTTTCTTTTGCAAAGCATTTCAAAAATTTATAACCAAGTGTAGAAAATAATGTTATCATCCAAATATAGCATATCGGGTAATGGGTAAACGATGTACTATGAAAGCAGTTGTATTCCTGTTATATTAATTTAAGGTTAGCAAAAAAAAAATTGGCTTGAAAACATATCTAAGTTGAATGAAACAAAGATAAACAGACAACGATATGTACAGTATAGTAAAAGTTTAGTCATAACATAGAAAGAAATCATAGGCAACATAATAAGCAAATGACATATCAATAGTTTGTAAGATATGTGAAATGACATACACTCAGTCAAAGTTCTAACCGATCACTTCTTAAACTGGATTTTTTTAAAAACTATATTTCTGTCCTGTCTGAAAAATTAGACATACATTACTATACCTATTTAGCATTGGCATGTAAAATCCGATAGTGGATTCGTGTATGTGGGTGCTGTGATGAGCGGTATGGCTATATTTCATTCTTTCGCATGTGGAACCTGTCAACTCGATGGTTCGAACACCCAACTGCGGCTTTACATTACATGTCGACCGCCAAAAAAAACTAAACATGGGGCGACTGTCCATCAAGAATCATTCCATGGCTGTTGGTATGCGAATACCGGCACTTTTGTGAGACAGGTACGTTGCTCCGTATGATATGTAAAAGCATCAATTACTCATAAATGAATTTTGTGATACAAAATAGAATTATTCAGCCATGACATCGATTGTATGGCTGAATTATTATATTTTGTATCACAAAATGAAATTAATGAAAATGTGTGAAAAAATGAAATTCATTCTTACCACTCGCCACAGTGCCCATACACACGAATCCACTATCGGATATTACACGCTTACGCTAAGTAGGTATATTAATGTATGTCTAATTTTTCAGACAGCACAGAAATATAGTTTTTACAAGAATCGAGTTTAAATAGTGATCGGTTAGAACTTTGACTGAGTGTATGTTTGATACCATTTCACTATGGCACAAGTGAAGTATACACAATATTTAAAAACAGTTGAAAGTTTACTCAAGCCGTAGAAATAAATCATAGGCAACATAATATGCAAATGACATATCAAAAACATGGAAGATAAGTAAATTAACATATAATGTCAGAATTGCAATATGGCACAAGTGAACTTACCAAACATTTAACAAGAGGACCATAATGGTCCTATATCGCTCACCTGATAAAAGGGGAACAAAAGAAACAGCACAAAAATCTTTATGATATAGGTATATAAGAAAAAAACTGGCCGCTTCTAGTGGCCATGTTTTTTGATATCATCATTGTTTGAACAACTTTGGTAAAGGTACACCAAAGGATAATTACTATGAAATTATTTTGAAATCAGACCAGTAGTTTTCGATTAGATTTTCAAAGTTTTCTATATAGCCGTATAAGGAAAACTGGCCCCGCCCCTTTGGACATATCAAAATTCTATGAACAAATTTGGTAGAGGTCTACCCAAGGATCATTTCTGTGAAATAATTTTGTAATTGGACCAGTAGTTTTGGAGATGAAGATTTTCAAAGTTTTCTATATAGTGTATAAGGAAAACTGGCGACGACCCTGGTGGAGATATTTTTGACATATCAGAATTCTTTGAACAGTTTTGGTAGACAGAGACCGATCACAATACCTCACCTGTATACTCAGGTGAGCTAAAAACACAAGTGAATGTACATGAAATAAAGTTTACATGGAAAATTTCGGATGCTTGCAGCAGTCCCACAACTTTCATTTGGTACCAAATGGAACTAGAAATGTATCTATAGCACACAGATGCCCCCATTTACCATTTGGTCACAAACACATCAAGGCCCAGAACTCTGTTAATATCAAAATATGGTTGTATGAAAATATCTCATTGCACAAGTTTACCGGCTGATATAAATATATAACTTAGGTTTTATCATTCTAGCACTAATAGTTTGAGTTATTAAAATTCCCCTTTTTTCTAAACCAAGGCCCATAACTCGTCAATGTTAAATGTGGTTGGATGAAAATACTCAGGTGCACAAGTTCACACCCTGAATAATATGGCCATGAAGTTATATCATTCTAGCACTAATAGTTTCAGAGTAACATGTGACACAAAGTGAAAATTCCACTTTTTCACTAAATCAAGGCCCATAACTTTGACTTGACTGTCAATGTTAAATGTGGTTGGATAAAAATACCAAGGTGAACAAATTCACACCCAGAATAATATCCATGAAGTTTCAAGTCTGAAGTATGAGTGCTTTTAGAGTTATGCACGAAACAAATATTTTGGATGGACAGAGGCAAATCTATATGGCCCCCCTCTTTAAGAGATGGGGGCAAAAAAAAAATATATGAAGGGCACAATTGTGTTAAAATGCATTAAGTTAGCAACATGCATTAGCAACAGAAGTTTGAACATGTGACAATAAGTCATGCATTGAATGGAGGGTACTTTTTTAAGTGTTAAATGACAGAAATTGTACCCAAAGTAATGCCACCAACTTGAAAATTGTCTCAGCTGATGTAAACTTGGCAAAACTCCTAATCGGTCACTTAGTATGCATAAAGTGTCAACAATATACAGTTCAGTATTCTATTTTCCCCATCTCGTGGCAATATTCTTAGAAAATTTCAGCTAAATCGAAGCTTAAACGGCAGAGAAAACACAGTTCATATGTGATTACTCCTAATCCAAAAGTCACAAGGAAAAGAAATTACAATGCAAATTCCATAGGGAATCACATTTTTCATTGATTTTGTATTTTTAAAATCTTTTGACACAGTCTCTGTTTCACATAGAAGGTAATGTTAAAGTTAAACATTTTTTTTTAACTTATTAAGCCATTGGTGACTGTGTATCAGTCTCACATGTCATGTAATATCATTTTAAAGTGACAAAGGGTGGTATTTTTATTTTTCTTCCTTTATACGCTATGTTAGATTTTGTGACTTTTATTATTGATAGTGTTGTCATTTGAGACACTATCTTTTTGATGAAGCGTAGTACGTGAACCAAGTTTTCACAGCATGTGTACGAGATAATGGTCTTTTCATAAATCTAATTTGTAATTAAGCTTATTGTACAGGGAAGGGAATATTAGAAGATTACCTAGGTGACCGATTAGGAGTTTTGTTGAGTGTATTCAGCAAAACAACTCTTTAATACAACTACCTGTCTTAGATAGGTAGTGGTCAATTAGGGAAGGTGTCACCAAGAGCATGTAAAAGAATGCAGACAGCTGTAGCTGGAATTTGGCAAAAGCAAATTCAATTTTTAAAGCCTGGTATAATAAAATGCGAGTATTCCTGTACTCCTTGTATTTAACTAAAGTATATTTAAAACTTAACTACTAGTAGACATGCATATATGGTACATGGACGCCTCCACTCAATTGGTGTGTGAAATTCAAGGTAGAATGTGAAGGTCAAGGTCAGAATGATAGTGATACATGACACTTCACAATCCAAAAATGCAACCACAAGCCAAGTTTGGTGATCGTAGGCCATATAGTATAGGAGATATGCACTGACAAAGATTTAAAAGTAATTCTGCTGATGAATATTCAATCTTTCAAACACGAAAAAAAACCTATATCGTCTGGTAAAAGTAATGACCAAAAACGTTATAGATGAAATCATTTTTAGTAAAAGAGGTAGATTTTTTCCTACAATATGTAATTGAACTAGAACTCTGAGCAAGTGAGCTCTACCATTGTATGAAGTAAATATGAAATTCCATCCAGTAGTTTTCAAGTTATGCTCCAGACAAGTAAAAGTACCAAAGGACAATAGCTCCATAATTAGCAAATTAAGAGTTATGGTTCTTGTACACTGCACTTCATCTCATTGAGTTTTAACATTGTATGAAGTATTATGAAATTCCATCCAGTACTTTCCAAGTTTTGCTCTGGACAAGAAAAAGTAACAAAGGGCAATAACTCTGTAATTAAGCAAATTACTGCACTTCCTATCATTGAACTTTACCATTGTATGATGTTTTATGAAATTCCATACAGTAGTTTTCAAGTTATGTTCCGGACAAGACAAAGTAACAAAGGTCAATAACTCCATAATTAGGTAAATTAGAGCTATGGTTCTTGTACACCGCATTTCTTCCCATTGAGCTTTACTATTGTATGAAGTTTTATCAAATTCCATTAACTCATTATCTCCTAGAGACACATTATTGCACAATTATTGTGGCTGATGTTTGAAGAAATTGTGAGAAATAGAGCATTTGCTCCTTAGGAGCAAATGCTCTATATCCCATAATGCCTTTAAAACCATTGAGATAAACCGATACTTTGCCTTCAAGATTATTTTTGGTTAGCTAAAAATATAAAAATGACGTCGGAATCTAAATATAGCATAGGGGATAATGTGTTAAGAAATACTGAAGTTATGGAAGAAAAACAAAAAACGAATGGACGGACAGACAAACAGGGTGATTACTACAGGGCTCTCACATTGATGTGTGGGGGTCCCAAATTACACCAAAATGAATAAAGTGTGAGGATTTTAATGCCTCATGATTCCCACCCCAGATTGTAAATTAGTTTACGAACCGTTGCGTGCTTTACAATTGGCCAATTAAAAAGTACACAAGAGGTTGATTGGCACATTGCTGCTCTTGTTTCATACTGGTACCTTTAAAGTAAAATTGTGAAACGCGGCTGGTGGTTCACATAATGATTGACAGTTGTGGGCAGGAACTATGAGAAATAAAATTCTCAAATTGAATTCAAATGACTTTTATAATAGGTAAAATACGCCACTTTC
Source organism: Mya arenaria (assembly GCF_026914265.1). Classification (NCBI taxonomy): domain Eukaryota; kingdom Metazoa; phylum Mollusca; class Bivalvia; order Myida; family Myidae; genus Mya; species Mya arenaria. Next base: position 22,325,124 of record NC_069138.1, read on the forward strand.
ACATCAAATAATGCATCAATCTGTCACATTAATGACAGATAGGTAATGTCCTCTAACAGACAAAGATATATTTTTGTGTGTTTTAAAGTGAATTTTCATCAAGAATATTACTCTAAATAATGAAGATCAAATGTAAAGGTCAACGTCAGAAGGACATGAAACTGATGAAAGTGGAACGCTGCATTCAATATATGCATCCTCACACTAAGTTTGGTAATCCTAGGTGATAACTAGATCCTCGTTCGATTTAGTGAAGATTCCATCCTGTTCTGTGACTAAGCTTGATTCCACACCACCCAGGTCAAGAGCTAGCAAGTCCTGTTCTGTGAGTAACTGGGATTCCACATCACCCAGGTCAAGTCCTAGAATGGTGGCCGTCATCTCGGTGTTTGGCATGTCAGTAACCTATATAAATAAAGTAGGGAATAACTCCGTTATTAAGCATAAAGGGGTTATGGTTCTTGTACACTGCACTTCCTTTCATTGAGCTCTACCATTGTATGCAGTATATGAAATTCCACCCGGTAGTTTTCAAGTTATGCACTGGACAAGAAAAAGTAACAAAGGGAAATAACTCTGTCATTAAGCAAACATGGGTTATGGTATTTGTAAACTGTACTTCCTCTAATTGAGCTCTACCATTGTTTAAAACTTTATCAAATATAATCTAGTAGTTGTCATAGTATGCTCTGGACAAAGTTTACACTATTAAACTATGGAACAAGGGAAGATAACTCTGCAACAAATTGACCAAGCGTTATAACCCTTGCAAAGTGCACAACTTCACATTGCTATCTATCTAAGTTGCAAGTTTCAATCAAATTCCTTCAATTCCTTTAATTCTTTCAAGTAGTTTTTAAGTTAGAGTATGGGACAAATACACTATCGAAATAGTTTGCATGCGTAATTGCCAGGGGTAGTATAAACATTTCATAAATGAAACGCTTGATGTTGATGGGACATCTTTACCTTAACATGGCCGCTAAAAAAATGAGCGGCTTCCTGAGATGCAATATCATGTTAAATATGAAGTTTGTCAAATGGATGAAAAGTTAATGGCAATTTTACATCTTGAATGTGACCTTGACAAGTGGCCCCTCAAAATGTGTGGGTCATTGAGATGCACCTTCATGCTAAAATTCAAGTCTGTGCATTGCAAATAGTTTAGGTAGATCAGAGGATTTGGAAAGGAACTTTTGCTCGAGTACATGTATGTTTGTATGTTCCAAGATATAGCATTTACCTCTATCTTTGTAAATTGTGTTGACGACAGGGATTCCTCATCGTTATATCTCTTGGTGTTGACAACAATATTGGTGATGGCAACAACATCCCCCAACACCACAGGCTCTGCTGCAATGTTGCGCCACAGGCTGACTTTCACCTTCCCAGTACGGTCCTCCACCGTAATGGTCCGCACATTCACCTCTTTGTCATTCACCATTACTGTAGTGGCAACGCTGTCCTGCAAGGAGAAATTATGTATGCCAAAATTTGTCTGCCTGTAAAGGGGCATTAAATTTGCACACAAAAAAACGTTAGTTATTACCCTGTCAAATTGTAACCCTTGCGATGGTAAATAAAAGTGTGTAGTTGAAACACCAATGCGCCCAAAGGGTCTTGTCACAAATAAATTTGACATTTGACCTTGAAGGATGACCTTGACTGTGTTATGTTACAAATGAATATCTGCAACTTAATGAGATACACATGCATGTCAAGTATCAATTCTGTATCTGCAATAGTTCAAAAGTTGACCTTTGACATTGAAGGATGACCTTGACCTTCAAATGTTACCACTGAAAATTGGTGGCTCCATCAGGTACACCTACATGCCAAATATGAAGTCACTAGCTGTATTAGTAGAATATATGACAATTAAGCTTTGTGACATTGAACTTTGACCTGCAACACATAATCTTGGATGTGGTTAACATTTCTGTAAAATTTAAAAAATCATTTATTCATGACGGGAGATATGGATCAGACACGAACATATGTACGGCTAGACAGACACATAGGGCGATTACTATATGACAACTGCAAAAAAAATACTGGGCCCCAAATGATAACATATATCTGTAATGCCGTTACACAGGAACTTAGAAAGAAATTTCAGAAATCAAACTAGTGCGAGAAATTTCATAACATTAACTTAAAACAAGAGATGTTTGTAAAACATGCCCCCTTAAGAGCCATGTTGTAAGTAATATTTTGACATTTTTTTTTTAGACATGGACCAATATTTCAAACTCGTTTTTTCAGCTCGAATCACACTGACCTTGACTTTTGAACCCTGACCTAAAATTGGATAAGGTTTATCTGCTGGTCTTGACCAACCAGCTTAGGAATTTTGAAATCCCCGAGCTCAAGCATTCTCAAGTTATTGATCAGAAGTTTTTCAGCTAAAGGTCACACTGACCTTGACCTTTGACCCACTGACCTCAAAATCAATAGGGTTCATCTGCTGCTCATAACCAACCAGTCTATTAAGTTCGAGATCCCTGGGGCTAAGAGTTCTCAAGTTATTGATCGGAAACCATTTTTCAGCTAAAGGTCACACTGACCTTGACCTTTGACCCATTGACCTCAAAATCAAAAGAGTTCATCTGCTGGCCATGACCAACCAGCCTATTTAGTTTGATGTCCCTGAGCCCAAGCATTCTCAAGTTATTGATCGGAAACCATTTTACAGCTAAAGGTCACTGTGACGTTGACCTTTGACCCACTGATCCTAAAATCAATAGGGTTCATCTGCTGGTCATGACCAACAAGCCTACCAAGTTTGTGATCCCTGGAATGAATCGTTAAAAGTTATTGATCGGAAGCATTTGGTCTACCGACAGACAGACAGACTGACTGACCGACCGACATGTGCAAAGCAATATACCCTACTTTTTTCAAAAGGGGGCATAATAAAATGTTCAAGAACTGACAAAGGTTATAAGTTTTCCATAATGACATTTATGATACCACCGCCCAAATCAACCTAGTGGTAACAATACCTCAAACTTTTTTGTTTTAAAAACAGACAAGTTAAAAATCCAGTCAATCAGCAGTCATTTTGTCAAGATATTGGCAAAAAGGCTGTTTATAGAAAGAAATACTAAATCAATGCATTGAAAACAAGAGGCCCATGAGGGCCTGTGATCTACTGTTTTTTTTCGTTTGGTCAATTTCCCAGAGCTGTCATAGATATTCAACTACTGTATAAGTTTGGTGAAGATCAGATTTGAAATGGAGACTTAATGGCATAAAAAAGCAAATTTTGACAATTGCAAGGGAGATAATCCAATCATGCATGACTGAATCTTGCTGTTTTTTCTAAATAAACTGAACACATATGCATATCTAACTACTGTATAAGTTTGATGAAGATCGGATTTGAAATGTAGAAAAAATGGCAAAAAAAACCCCACCGTTTTTTAAGCAATTTTGACAATTTCAGGGGAGATAATCCAGTTGTTCATAAGCGAATCTAAATGATTTTCAAAAAGAACTGAACTCACGTACATATCTTACTACTGTCGAGTTTTTTATTTTTTAGCAATTTCGACGATTTCAGGGGAGATAATCCAGTCGTTCTTAGCGAATCTGGATGGTTTTCAAAAGGAACTGAACTCATGTACATATCTAACTACTGAATAAGATTGGTGAAGATCAGAAAAAAATTGAGAATTTAAAGCATAAACAAGCTGTTTTGTAGTAATTTTGACTAATTCAAGGGACATAATCCAGTCATGTATGGGCGGATCTGGCTTATTTTCGATAGGAACCGAGCTCTCATGAATCCCAGTAACTACTGTACAAGTTTGATTGAGATATGATCAAAACTAAAGACTTTAGAGCATAAACAAACAATTGTTTCAGGAGGCGCCGTTTTGACCAATTCAGGGGTCATAATTCAGTCATGCATGGGCGGATCTGTTTTTTTTTGAAAGGAACCGAGCTCTCATTGATACCTTACTACTGTACAAGTTTAATTTGAGATAAAATCAAAACTAAAGACTTTAGAGCATAAACAAACAATTGTTTAAGGCGGTGCCATTTTGACCAATTCAGGGGCCATAATTCAAGCACACACGCACGGACGGACGCACTGACAACAGACACCACGTGATGACATAAGCTCTCTGGCCTTTGGCCAGTAGAGCTAAAAATTGGTGAATATTCATCTTAAGATTTAATCATTAGTGTGTAGGAACATTATAGTTTCTCAAAATTTAAATTACTTGTACTCACCAAATACAGTAGATATCTAATGTATGTTGCTAAACAAGAAATGTGTTTGTGAAGCACTGCTCTTTTTTAAACCTTTGACTTTGAAAAATGACATTGACATTGAAATAATACAACCAAAAATGTGCGGCTCTATGAACAACATCTTCATGCCTAATATGAAGTCTCTAGCTGTTAGTTCAAATGTTGACAGTTGACCTTGAAGGATGACCTTGTAATGTAAGCACCGAAAATGTGCGGCTCGATGAGCTACACACATACATGCCTAATATGAAGCCTATCTGCATAAGTTCAAAAATTGATCTTTGACCTTGATGACATTAACTTCTCACTACTGAAAATATGTGGCTCCATGTGCCCCCAGGTCTGAAGATCTAGGGGGCATAAAAATAAGTGCCGACTGAAGGAAGAACTCACATTTACAATCTGTCCTTGAATAGATGTCCTCTGCTTGGCCGGGGACCTCTTCGCTCTATCAATGGGGACGATATCTGGAGGGGTTGGCCTGATGACCTCTATGGCCGACAGTAGAAGATCAGCTGGCACCTCTGGAGCCACCGACACGAAAACTCGTGTTTGGGTCGTCACCACAACCTCCCTGTCCTTGTTCAACACTGCGTTGTGCAAGACTACACCGCTATTCTCCTTGAACTTTGGGAATTTCTTCGCATCAAATACCACTGCCTTACACATGGCAGTGGCATCACAGAGTGTCAGTTTCAGCAGTTGCTTTTCTGGGGCGTAGGTGTATGGCTCTGCGACAGCAGCAACCAACACCCGCAGTGGCTGTGGCAAGGGTCCAGTCTTTTTCATGATGTCAAGTAGTGACGTCATCGTTGCTGTGGTTGAAAATAAAATATTGATTACAAATGCAATTTATTACTAAAGTGTGATTATTTACAGCAAGCATTAACCCATTACCTGATATTCCATATTTAGATTATGGCATCAATGTTTAAATTTAGATCAAAATGGGTAACTTTTTGGAGAACTAAACTTTGAATGTGAAATTGTTTTTAAAACATACAAAATAGATCATTTGCTCCTCATGATCAAATGCTCTAATTTTATGATGTTTTCAATGATCCCATTTCTAAGATGTGGCAATATGTATCAAAGTATGTATCTATCAGGTAATGGGTTAAGGATCAGGGGAACAAGATAATATGGAAATATAGTCTATTTGAGCGTTAAATAGATTGGCTTGTGATCAGAGAAGTAAGATTCCAAAGTACCACTATAAACAATGTATTTATCATCCAGATTTGTATAAATATGATCTATCAATGAACCATGATCAGTTGTTGGAGTAGTGACTAATTGTCTCAATTTATGGGAAGAAGTAATGTAAGCAGAGAACTTGTCTTGCTGGATCAAGTTCACATTGAAATCACCCATGATCACAAGTGGTTTGTTGAAATTGAACTCTGTGTTAAATACTTGGAACACTTTCTTGAAAGAGTCGAAGGATGCATTCTTTGGTGAGCAGTACACTATACCAATCTGTAGTTCTAATTCACACAAAGAAATTGTAGCACTAGAAAGTTCCAAACCATGTGTATTCAAAATTTTGAAATTTGGTACAGGATTTCTTGTAAAGATAGCAGTACCATGATATATTTGATGATTATGATCATTTACATAACCATCATTTCTGTACAAATTGAAACCTGGCAACTCGTACTGCACTGATGGTTGGACGTTGAGTTTAGTTTCTGAGAAGGCTATGAATGACGATGATAGAAAATTGAAATCCTTACGAATGTCATTAATATATCTGTGCAGAGACCGACAATTGTGGAAAATTAAAGTGTGTGAATTTTGTGGAAATGAATACACAAGAGGAATTGATAAAGATGTAACAGCCGACTGACGCATACGAGCCATCTCTTTAATGACAGCAGTAGATAAAGCTATTTTGTTGGCATTAAGTTCCAATATTTTGACAGATGCCAAATTTTTTACCCGACTCAAAGCTACATAGTGCATATGCTCCACCTTCCGACATCCAAAATGTATGACAGCCTCATTCATAGTTGAACCTTGTGCTTTATGGACTGTTTTAGCAGAGGACATAATCAATGGAAATTGTCTGCGTGTTACATGGAAAGATTGGTAGTAATTGAATGAAAACTGTCTATTGATTTCAATAATAGGTGTGTAGTGTGATGGAATGTCAACTGTAAATAAGTGTTTGTACTGGTTTCTGTATGTCTTGCCAACGTTTTGTTCATCAAAATGCACCCAAATAATACTGCAACGATCTGAGCCAGGAACCCTAAACTCAAGTTTCTTTATTAAGCAAGGTGTACCATTTGCCAAGCCATCAGAGACGTCAATGTTGGCACATAACTCTGCTGGACATTCTTCAGCAATATGAAGATATTTTGATAAGCCCTTGGTTTTATTAGAATCTTCAGGAATTTTTGAAAGCAATTTCGTTTTCAAATGTGAGGGGATATCACCAGAGATACTATCAATAGCACTTACAATAGTTTTTTTTCCATCTGGACATTTCTGAAAAACTGATTCATTATATTTTTTAACAGCATCTCTTTGAGTGTACAAATGAGGAATACTTGTGTTATCTTCACTTTTATCTACAAGTCTGTTCTGTAACAATTGCAGGTCTTCTGGTAAATGGGATCCTTCTCGTAATCTATTGAGAAGCTCCGCAAAACTGAGATCATCTTTCTGTCTCATAATGTCATGCAATTCAAATATTGAGAAATATTGTTCCCATAAACTAGTTGCCAAAGTTTCTTGTCCATGAATGTTAGAACACGATGAGAAAATCCACCTATCCATAACTGGTTTCAATTGGTATAAATCACCAAAAGCAATTACTGATATGCCACCAAAGGGTTTTGTAGTTCCCATAATCTCCTGAAGGCGAAGATTGATGAAGTTGAACATCTTCTGACCAACCATTGATATTTCGTCAATAAATACTAATTTCAAACATTTATATTTTGTCTGAAAAGAAGTAAGTTGTTGCATATCTAAAGGTTTAAAATTAAATCCTTGTTCTGCAGGAATGTTGAAAGCAAAATGAATCGTCACACCTCCAACATTATATGCAGCTTTTCCTGTAGGAGCACAAATTAGGACTTTCAAATTATCTGGGTTTTCACCTACTTGGGATAAGTAATATTTAGTCAATGCTTGATACAATGTTTTCAGGAGAACACTTTTCCCAACACCTGCACCACCTGTCAGGAAATTGTATATAGGTGAAGTCTGTGTTTTATGCCAAAACAAGACATGGTAAAAGAACTCTTTCTGTCTTTTATTCAACCTTTGTACCAATTGTCTGTATTCGTCATCACAAAGTAATGATTTGACCTGTTCAAACTCACTTACTTGGTTCCTACCAATACCAAGGTCTAAAGCAAGATCATAGGTATTGTCTGGTCTCCCAGGATCGAAACACTTGTAAAGCTGAGACTCTGTAGAACCTTCCAACTCATCCAAATCGTTCTGTTGCTGTGACTGAGCAACAATTATGCCATTGTCAGGTGTGAAGTGAAGTAAATCCGAATTAAGATTTGCCAAATCAGAAGAAGACATTCGATGATAGGACTGCTTGTTCTTGTCAATAATTGCTGCAAATATGTTGTACTTTTCTTCAAAAGATACATAACCGTCTATCAATTTCGATTCATTACGCCATGGTAGGTAAAGCATAATCAACTCTCGAAAATGATTCTCTCTGTCACTGTCAATGTTGTAGCCAACAGTGTACAATACTCGTTCTCTTGATCGTTTCTTTAAAATTGCACCATCATGAGCGTAATGCACTTCTACAGAATCAGAACTACATGAACCAAATGTGTGAATAATTGGATCATCAAGTGTATCAATTTCATAATCTGTTTCTGGCAATTCATTGCTATTTGGAACAATATCCAAGAATGTTTTTTCATTTTTATGAGGATATTTGATGTCAAACCATGCAACATAATCAGCTAAACAATACTGTTCCATTGAATGAGGTCTACGCTGATACCTTTTTAATGTTATTGTCGGTTTCAACAGATGTAGACTCTTTTGGAAGTTTCTTCAATTCAGATGATGGTTTAATCAATGCGACTCTATTTTCGACAAAATTGGTATTAAGAAAGGTTATCTGACGAGAGGCTCTTCGCAACGGCATTTGCAACAACAAGTACACTGCTTCTTGCGCACCTACTTCAACATGTGGCAGGAAGACATTTCCTATACTCCTTACTTGCTGTCTTATGTCATTTGCTGTCGTACGTGCAGCTTTACATGCTTCACTGAGCAAATTAGACATACCACGCTGACCTTTTGAAATATATGAAACAATATATGCAGCACATGCAAATGGATCAAGTATATATTGTATATCCATGTTTGCTTCCCAGCACTTCAACAATACAGGGCTGTAATTGTTAATACGAATTTCAGGAAGACCACGTTTAACATATAATTTAGATTTTCCAGGACTTATGTGTGAACGTATTGCCAAAATGTAATCATTGTATGAAATGTCCATGCTACGAAGGAAAGTAGTCATTGTCATGTTATTGTCAGTTAGTTTCATTTGATCACGTTTACTCATAATCATGCTATAGCCTTTCTCAGCTTTTGCACGTCCAATAAAGTCTGGGTCAAGGCCAGTTAGAAGTACAGTTTTTTCCATTGGAGGTATAGGAAACCCAAATCGACACACGGCTGTATGCTTTTTCCTACATGTTCGTGCATGACGATGTGTTTGGTAATTGATCAAATTGCTAATTTCTATACTTTTATGACAAGTTATGTATTTGTCTACAAAAGAAACAATCGCATCATTTGAATGAGTATCTTGCTTGGGAGCATTATTAACCCAGATTAACATATGAATATGCGGAGAACCTCTTTGCTGAAACTCTACACGGTAGAAATAATCATTAATCTGTCCTATAGGGTGTTGTTCATTTTGCAAGACAGTAGACAGGAAGACTTGCACTCTATGATCAAAATATCTGGCACATGTCACTGGGTCAGATTTGATAAGTTCACATTTCTCATGCCATGAAAGGTTCAAGATATCATCATCAGAATATTGTTTTTTATTTACTATATTTCCCAGCATACGTAATAAAGCATGCCATTTAGTCTCTGCTGCGGAAAAGGAACAAAACCATGTAGGAATACCCAACTGCCTAATCATTGCAAATATATCCTTTTTAGCTTGTTCCCAATAAGGAGGCGAGCCACGCAATGTTCTCAAAACCTTGTAACCTTCATCATGTTTAATTATATTCTGAAAACTATTTTCATTTAGAATCTCTCCTGCTGTTAACGTGCGACCTTTCAATTTACATTTGCGAATCGCCAAAGACACTTTATCAGAAATTTGTTTAATTTGCACTTTCTTCAACTTGAAAAATATGTTTGATATGTTACTGGCCACACGCCTGTCTTTATTCCGCAATTCCCATTTACATATTGTGCTGTAATGCAACAAAACTTTTCTACAGTTATTTGAGTCTCTGGTTTGACCACAGTAAATGCTAGGAAAAGCTAAAAACTCTGCATTTATGTCTTGAAACATACCCAATGGAACGTTACTCTCTGCAGGTGCAACAGTAAGAATTCGATTAAATTCTCTGAAATCTACTGCTTGCATAATAGTATCCAAGTTTCCTTGAGGCTGTCGTAATAAATCAGGTTCAGACCAATTGTCTGTGGTAGTGTCATTGTCACTATCACACTCATCTACCAAATCATTTTCAGCACATTTGAAGGTGTTATTAGTTTGATACAGCCAATTTTCATCAACTTTTATGCCTTCATTTTGGAAAAGCAAACTGTTTGAAACTAACCATTTGACCGCAGCAAGTACTTTTTGAGGTCTGATTTGTTCAAATAAGATATAACTCTTGAAAGATTTGCTTCTTTTCAATTTCAAAGGTATGGTTTCGGTAGCATCCATATTCCTAGGCAGTAATCTGACAGTGCTATTGACGTCTGATGGAACGTTGACAACATTTCCCTTCATACTATTTTGACCACCACGAGGTAGCTCACGTATTTGCATGAATGGAATCCTCGGAGCTATAAGACGATTTTCTAATTCTGTAAGGCCTGATAATTCATTTGGAATGTCTGCAAATTTCAGATTATTACCTATAGAACATGGTGGTACTTTGCCTTGTTTGAGATATGTATTACACTGATGACACACCCATTCTAAACCATCAACACTTGAAGTTCCATTCAAACAGTTTGCACTCAAGTCAGTCGGAATTAGGTCGGACTTAAGTTTCAAAACTGAATGTTTGAAAAAAAGCTGGTTGCAGCTACTGCAAACATACTCAGGGCCAACAGAGACTGAATTATGGAACCTCGATACAATTTCTTCTTCATTACAATTTAACAGGGATGTTTTTTGTTTTTTTGTCTGCGCACAGCCAGGTTTTGTGCGGTCATTTGAGGATTTCTTTCTCTTTTTACTGTTAACAACAGGTTGATTGACAGGGACAAGAAATGGCAAGTCAATTAATGTGATGGGCGCACAAACTGCTGGATGAGAAGGTGGAAAACAATCTGCAACAATGGGAGATGCATGCAATGGTATAGAGGTCGACGTCTGAGATGATGGCAGTGTTTGTTCTGGCACAATACTTACAAACTTGTGTTTGTTTTTACGTACATTATTTTCTGCAATGGATCTGAGATTGAAAACATGCAAGTCATATTGAATGTTCATATCAGCTGAATTGCAAGAAACTGAATGTACCAAATTGCGGAAGTATTCACTCAAAAGGTTCAAGTTGTGTTTTCGAATGATTACGCTATCACCATCTGGAACACAGATCCACTAGAATCTCTGGAATGTGAGTCAAAAACAATAAACTCATTTGCATGTCTATGAATAGCAGATGCATTCCCTTTGCAAATGAAGATTGCATACTTGTCTGAGGAAATGGCCATATTGATAGCATTTTCTAAACTGAGCAGAGGGTACTCACCCACATATCCCTTGCACAAATTACCACTATAAGTTTTCTTCAACTTGACCGTGTAAAATGCATTATTCATGCTCACTATATCTGGGAGATCTCTAGGATGCAAATGTGTATGGGTGATGGTATACTTTGAGACAATGTCTCGATAAATTTAATCACCTGCACATAATACTGAATCAATATCATCAGCAGTCCAAACATTCAAATCTGGTGGTTTAGTCTCAATTTTAAGAAAGAATGCTAAACAACAGGGCACACATTGCTTTCCACATGAGTCTGGGCTAAATATGTGTGAACCTTGATGGAAATGGCCATGCAAAGGGAGAGTTGATAGAAATATAGTAGGACCAGGGTTCATCTCAATGTCACCTGCTAGTAGAAGTAAAAGCGAGAAAATGCAAATAACTGTAGGTATTCCCGAGATGTTTATACAAAAGTCTGGGCTAAAACAATACTGCTCAAGTTCAACAACATTGTCGGTCAGTGTTAAATTAGAGTGGCCATTACATTGACTATAGAAGCAACCAATCTGTGCACGCCATTGCTGAATTGCAACACCCATGGTGAACAACACACTCGCCAAATATTATCAAATACCAGTCTCACAATCCTGTTACAGAGTCTATCCAATAAGCTCGACCAATAAAAATGAAAAAGTTAAAATCAAACTATTGATCAAACGCCCACTTAACAATTACAATCTCGTTTCCAATATTCAAACACGTGTGATGTAAACACTTGATGAAAAAAGTCACATGTGTATTATTCTCTTGATACTCAAACACTTGCTTCACAATATTTTTACAATGTATCTAATATTTGAAACACTCGAGACAGAAGTCAAACTCTTGATTATCAAACTTGAAACACTCGAGATAAAAGTCAAACTCTTGATTCAAACTCTTGATTATCAAACTCTTGATGTAAACACTTGCCAAATATTATCAAATAACAGTCTCACAATCCTGTTACACTCTATCCAATAAGCTCTATGTATGGGTGATGGTATACTTTGTATAACAATTACGCAATCAATTTTTAAGTGTTCACTTTTATATATATATACACTTTGAGAAAACACTTAGAATACACTTTGTGCTCAATACAGTCCAAAGGACTTAGAATCAAAGAAGCTCGACCAATAAAAATGAAAAAGTTAAAATCAAACTATTGATCAAACACCCACTTAACAATTAAAATCTCGTTTCCAATATTCAAACACGTGTGATGTAAACACTTGATGAAAAAAGTCACAAGTGCTTCTCAAATACTTGCTTTACAATATTTTAACAATGTATCCAATATTCCAAACACCTCAAACTATTGATTATCAAACTCTTGATGTAAACAAAATGTTAATTGATTTTTAACCAGTCTTTAATATGTCAATTCAATACATGTCTGTGAGTGTGAACATCAATAAAAAAATCCCAAATGTACGTGTTTGATAATGGTGGTGGGGGCGAATAGCGCAGTAAAATGATAACCTAAATTTAGCATGCGCACTCGAGTAACGTTAAGTAGAAATGCACGGAATACAACATACATATATAACCCGAGATAAACATAAGACGTGGTTACGAAATTATTCCATGCATGCTAAAATGAACGAAGACGGATCGTTTTTCCGAAGTCGAATTCAGGCGTCCCCTTGACGCTACGTAATTTGTGCAAAAATGGTTTGTTTAAAAATGCACAGAGAACATCAAACATAAATAACCTACGATAAAAAGAAAACTCAAGTGAATGACAATATATTCAAGTGCATGCAAACGGAACTGCTGATTGTCGATTCGTTGTTGTTGAACGAGGGCCGAGATTTTACAAAATGGCAGGCTCCGGTGTTGTTGAACGATGCCCAGAGTTTTTGAAAAATGACTGACTTCGGACGCTTTGTAAATTGTGCAGATATGTCACAAGACAAAAATAACAGTGCACTGCTATGATTGTAAAATACTCAACACATACAATAAGAAATTGAAGGAAAAACAATTTGTTATAGTTGGCTACTTACCAGATATAGTTTGTGGTTTGTGAAAGAGTTAGCCCGGATTGAAGCTGGCGACGATTCCTCCGCGATATTTTAGTCGAACATTCAAAATGAATTGTATATAAATCACTTATGATAACAAACGTTTCTCGACGTTAATTTTTTTAATTTCTATACGTTTATTTTAATGAAATAACAAAATAGCACGCCCGACACTTCACATTCATGGACTACTTTTAGCCAAAGTACCACAGAATTGGGCGGGTTTAGACAAGCTGGCGGGAAATTCAATGGACTACTTTTATTACCCGGTACTGCACAATTTGACAGAGGGGTGAGCGCAAGACTGTGCTAAGTGCATTCTTTATTGCTTTACACTTAACACAGTCTTGCCCTCACCCCTCTGACAATATGTAAAAGCATAAATTACTACGAGACAGGATAAATCATTTTTAATACCTTCATTTGACCAAAATGCAAATAATCGAGTTTCAGACTCGCACAATAAATGATTTATTAAGACACATCACACATAATAATTGAACTATGCATGTGGAAAACATGATAGATATGGAACTTCTTTCAGCGCGGCATTCTACCTGAATCAAGGGGTCCGCGAAAAAAAGTGTAACTCTGAAATATGGTATCAAACATGACTCCAGATAGTTTGCCTAAAGGCAACTCAAAAATGGATAGACAATGCATGGACAAATCTAAGGCCCTTTCACAATTGCTAATGCATATGACTTTGATCAATCAAAACTCATCATAAGAAAATAATTTACGTAGAAAAACATTGATTATAAAAGACATTACCTGTATTTTTTTTTATTTTAACATACAGTCAGTATTCAATTGGTTGTCAAATTAACAGTAACACTTTCAGTTTTTAATTATTATTCATTGCTAATTGAGTGCACCTTTTTTAACACCTTTATTTCATCATGCACCCATAGTGCCAATTTAGATTTACCACAATTAATACAATTCTTTAAATTTACCAAAGAGGATGGATAATTGTTGAAAACAATATGTTTCTTAAAAATGTAGGATACCAAGTTTTATATAAACATTCAAGTTTTACCTTCATTGCAAAATAATTCACTGCTACTATTACTACTGTAAAAAAATAACAATTATTTATCTTTTTTTCATAGTCTATCACTATGCTTTTGGTTATCTTACAGTGAATTAACAGCATTAAACTTCCAGTATAATAAAAAATCACTTTTAAGCTGCACTCTCACAGATTGAACGTTGACAACTTATTTAGTTTTGGTCTTGGAATAAGCCAATTTTTTGCGAAAATCCATTGAATCCAGTTAAATAATACTGCTGACAAAAAAATTAGAACGCAGATTTTTATATTCAAGTTAAAAAAATCATGTTTTACGCATTTTTCTTAAACCATTAGTAACGGTTTAAGCCATAAAACATTACTTTTCGTACAAAAATATGAAAATCTACGATCTGATTTTTTGTCAGCAATCTTATGTTATTGGATTGTAGATATTTACGCAAAACTTTGCTCATTCAAAGACAAAAAATAAAAAAGTTGTAAAAATGTAAATCTGTGAGAGTGCAGCTTAAAGTAACAAAAGCTCAGTTTCAGATTTCATGAATTTAATCTATAATGCATCATATACAACAGTGTCAAAACCCATTTCATAGTCAATGAATGCCCACATTACATTTCTTGTGATAGTGAGTTTTTGAATAATAGAGTTTACTTAATGAATTTTAAATAATTATAAATATCAAAGTTATACATATATATATGAAGTAGTTAGGATCAAAGATTGAAAACTTGAATAAACAATTAGAATTAACAATGCAACTAGTAAGTATTAAAAGTGTAAGATGAAAACTTTTAGCATGGTGCATTTGTTGTTGTTGTTGTTAAGTCTATGAAGGCCTGCCCTTGCATGGTGCAATATACTACACTGCATATCATACAGATCTTCACATTTAGTTAAAGCCAATCAGTCAATAGCCTGAGTGATAGGGGTGGAGCCAATTTATGAGCAACTCAGTTAGGTGGAGCTTTAAATCAACGTGCTTTGACATACTTGATTTTTTCTAATATTGTTTGCTTGTGATTTAAATATTAGAAAGCATCATAAAATAAAAACAACAAAAATAATATCAAACAATAACTAATAATACTTGTTCCCATATATAATCCTTTGCCATACTTTTAATAATTTTATACTTAAAAAAGACTCAATAATCGAGTCTTATTATAATTAGAATCAGCCAAGTGATGGCCATTATTCAAGCCAAATTGTATTAGACAATTAATCAATAAGACCAACAAAGTAAAAAAACTTTCTTAACTGAATGAAATCAGCTATTTTAAAAGTATTGCATTCATTAAATATCCATGTGAATCCAGTTCAAAGATGTCCCATTAAAATTTAATGAACTGTTTATTTTGTGACATAATAAAGACTAAATATAAGGCAATATTGAAAATTCTATGAATAATATAATGTTGTTCTAGCACAAATCAAATATCAATTGAAAAGAAAGAAACAGTCACACTCAGTAAATTTAGTAAATTGTATGGGACAGTTATTCTGATTGACATGCCTATTGTCTACATGACTGTCAACTACTAATTGGTTATAGCAATAAAACTGTAATCATGATGACTTCCTGGAGTTTAATCCCTGCTTAATCCCCTTGATCTAAACTTCATTTTTAAGTAAATAGCTATGGCTGTTTATTGGGGTTGTTTATGACATTTTTATTTGCAAATTTTATATTTGGATGCATTGCTCTCCCAATTTCATCAAATTAAAAAAAAATCAGAGTAAATACATTAAAATATTTGTTGAACTTTTCAACTTTGACATTATAATTCTTTAATACTGAAATATAAATTTATTATGTGATTTTTTACCTCTCAGTAGTGCCAGGGCCATTTAACATTTGGCATTTTCCAAAAGAGACGAAAATACTTATGAAAGTTGTCCACCAAGGCGGTGCCTGAGAATCATTGATAACGTTCAACTCATCAGAGTAAAAATATTAAATACCTAAAACCTCAGTAATGAGATGAATAAATATTTTTGGTCTAGACAGTAAAATATATTGTAGGCTTGGTTCAATTTAACCTATTTGAAATAAACACACGTACTTTGTGTGCCTTTTTGAAATGAATCATATTTTATATCGAACTTACTGGTAACAAGCTGGCCAACAGGCGCAGATTTGGGTAATCGGGCATATACATGCTCTGGGTCTACCCCATCGCTGCAATTCATTAGAACTTCACTTGAACTTGAAGATGACAGGCCAACAAGATCACCTGAGGAAGAACTGTCAGATAGTCCAACTTCATCCTCAGTGGAGGTACATGACAACCCAACCTCGTCATCCCAGTACTCAGCTTCACTCTCCTGCGCCTAAATCAAGCGCAGTAAAAATAGAGTTAAAATCAATCTATGAACTTGAAGCAATAACATTGTGCAGTAATTACTAGTATACAATTATTGACATACTGGTATGGTTAACTTATTATTATCTTAAATGTTAAAACAATTGAAATTCAATTAAATCAAATTATATATGAATATTATACTCATTTACATAAAACTTACCACAATTACAGTGGCTGCAACCAACAGTAATAATGATACTGTTTTGTACCTCATCATCAATCTATGAGAAGCTGTGCGCGATTTTGCGACATTTTTCCCGTGTACAACATTTTCTACGCATGCGCACACGTACCGGAATGAAATGGACTCGCCCCCAAATCGGTAAATTATTCATTAAATATTAAGTATTAGCACACTTTAAAATATAAAATCTGAAATTATTCCTTTTTTTTCAAACCACAACACTTCTTCTTTTCAAAAAAAAATAAAAAAAAATATGTTATCTTATTCAGCACAGTTCGTTTTTAAAATGATACCCCTTAATTAGTGTTTAATAGGTTCGTCCAAAGTTGATGACCGGGTTAACTTTTTAATTAGGACAATCAGCCTAGTCATTTCCAAGTGTCATCATGTGGTTCCTGGTGAAAAAAGATGACCAGCTGATCTTGAGAAGAGAAGACGAATCGCCGGTGCTTGTCAACGGAATCCGTGAGGGAAAACGCTTTTTCCATGTTGATGTAAGTATTCAATTTATTTAAATGCAATTATACTGATTAAGTTGTGACCCTGTCGTCGAAAAGGATTCATGTGGAGAAAAAAGTAATGATATTTTTATTCATTCGTTTATGCTTCATGAACAGGCAATCCTAGATTTCTACATATTTTTCAACGAATGTCTTGAATTAAATATTTGTTTTCATGAATTTTAAGATTGTTTTGTTATCCTACTTTATGGTTTAATATCAGGCCTATTGGATTTTGAATATATGTGAAAAACAGAATCAGTCCTGTATAACTGAATTATCTAATTAACTGAACATTTATCTTTTTTTATGTTTGTGAAATAAAAAAAAAAAAACACATTGGGCTTTTACAGAAAAACCAAGGTGAAAAGAATGAAACAAGTATTTTTTAAACTGTTCCTAAGAAAATTAATTCAAAAAGTTAAACTCACTAATTTATATGGCCTGTAAAACATAATGCAGATGACAAGTAGAGTTAGTATTAATGATTGATGATATGAAAACATACATTGTCTTTTCATGAGTAACAATTAATGTCTTTACAAGTGTAACAACTAACATATAGAAACAAATCAATTTACCAAAACCCATTTGCGAATTGCTCTTATGATATTTATTTTTTATTAAATCAGTTTCAAGTCTCTTGTTGAAACAATATTAAAAAGACTCATGTTGAAAAATATTTGGGGTTGAAATGTCTGTAAATTAGAGACTGAAATGTTTTCAAAATGGCTTTATATTCTCCGATATATTTAGTTTAGCGTTATTTAACCTAACGCTAATTTCACAACAACAAAATATTATGCGCGCAATTTTCAAGATGGCGGAAAACGTTTTATTTCTTTTAAGTTTCTGTCGAAAGCATAAAAATAAACGAAATAAATACAAAAGAGATTTTCAACATCAGTGGAAGATGCCTTCAACATTATACAAATGGGTGTTACTAGGTGGACGGGACCTACGCCGGGGTGTTCAGTTCCTTTGTGAACTCGACACCTCCATGCGTGTACTTGTACAAAATGGGTAAATAATTATAGTATACTTGCTCAACTTGGGTTAATAATTATTGTGAGATCCTTGCTTAAGATGACAATTATTGACTGCATGACTGGCGATCCTTAATTCTCAACACCAAAGGTGGCCACCACATGGTTAAGATGTAGTCCAAATAATTGTACATTGACAGATTTTTTTAAGATTTTTGATATGTGGGTAGTTGTTCCGATCAGAATTCCGGGTTAAAGCATATAGCGTCTATAAAATATCATAAAAACAAGAAATATTACCAGATAATGTTATATTATATTAGTTCCGTACACAAAAAATAAATATCCAACTTATAATTATGAGTTTGACGGCTTTTCTTCATTTTATTCTGTCAAAACACAACGATATATACATGAAGGGCACCTGCAAGGCTTTAGGGCACAGTTTTAAATCGCTCGGAACATTTCGGCCATGGCCGAGTTGTTACGATTGTATAACGAGGTCTATCTCGAAGCTTTGTCGGAGGAGGCCGAGATATTACGATTGTATCGAGTTGTTCCCCTTTGCATAATTGTTTTCTGTGTCAGTCAACTTTCGTTTTATTGGAAAGATAAACAACTTGTTTTAATGCATTAAATGCTTGTTTAGTGCAAAATAGCATTTCACTTACATGGTAAAATATGAATATAACTCTTTATGATCAATTTCAACCATAAAATACTTCACTTAAAACAATTTCAATATTTTTAAAACACCCCCGTTTTTTGCACATTCCCGTTTAGACGTTAGGGATTGGAAGAATCCCGTATAACACGTCTAATATTTTAGACTAGGTTAAGATGGTGTATTTTTCTGAAATATGACTCCAAATTTGTATTTTTGGTGTCATATTTCACTAATATACACCATCTTAACCATGTGCTGGCCACCTTTGCTCAACACTATGTTTTTTTGAAAATAATATGTCTAAAATAACAAGAAGAAACAAAAAAAAAATTACTGGATAAAAAGAAGATAATGAAAGCACACACACAATACTACTAAACTAATTTATACCAGGCAAGTTTGGTCTCTACTATATCCACTGGAAATTGCATAACCTGTGCCTTTTTATGAAAAAACCATGTCACCACTATTTTGTTCCCGCTAGGTGCCACCAAGCTGCCATATTGCCGACTGCTTAAAATATGCCGTACTGCCCTTTCATCTTCCCATGTGCCTTGTCCAAAGTCATCTTTTAATCTGATAATTAGGAAGAGCCAAATTGGGAACATCGGCAGGAGGCCGAGTTATTGAATGCCAGCGAGTCAGAATATACATTGAGAACTCGTTCATTCAATAATGAAAGTTTGTAAAATGTGATAGAAAATGTAAGGGGATGGTGAAAATTTTTGACAAGCACCATTAGATATTTAAATTGTATTGTACAGACGAGACTCGCCATTTTAATCAGACAGTCACTGCTGATTTGTAAACACAGGAAAAGTGGCGCTTACACAATCAAATACATGACTTTTCATTAAATATTTTGAAAGTTTATTTGTAAAATATTCATGGTGAAAATTGCTTTGGAACCTACAAAAATATGTTGATGCTTGATGTAGTGTTTACCTATTATGTCCATGATCTTGCCAAAATTCGCTGAAACAGCCATTTTGTCAGAACAGAGTTATATTATCAATGTTCTATGTTTTGTAAGTGATTTTTTTAAGCAAGGGCAGTGATTTTATTGTCGTTTTATTCTAAAACATCAGCATATCAAACATTATTTTACCAAAGACAATTAAACAACAGCCAGGCTGAATGTAACATTCATACCTAATCCTGAACGTACCAAATTAAAATCGTCCCCTACATATTTGTTTATTTGTGTATTAATTAATTGGTTTCTTCAAATGTCTAACTGTCTTTGTTTTTTTCTTCATTTTACATGATGTTTAGGAGAACTATGTGACATTGCATTAAAGAAGACTCAAGTACAATCATACTATACCACAGAGAATAGACAAATTTTATTTTTGATATTAAAACACACCCTTCTAAATTTTGAAAAAACAAAACAACCCCATTTTGTTCAAGTATGAAAATCATGGAAAATGATTTAAATTGAGTATACAAACAAAACAAATTCTTGGGTGAGACTCCATCCCCCCCCAAAGAAAAACAAATCAAAAACAACCTTGTGCCAGGGTTGACACCTCCCACAACCACCCCTAATCGCCCCTACATGATATACCGTAAATGACTGAGTATTAGACGCACTTTTTTCTCTCAGATTTTGATGCCTGCGTATAATACCCAGTAACAATTTTTTGAACTTTTTTTCTGAGGTCAATTTCAAGCCGAGAGTTTGTTTAGATTTATGTAGAAAGGGATGTTACTCGCGTCATATTGATCGAGTATATACGGGTTAAAACGGCAGTTGAAGATCGCGATACGGTATATCGTAAGACGTTTATAATTTCAACAAAAATATTTTTCGATTAAAGTTACCGTAATTCACCTAAGAGTTCGGACACTCTAAATATTTGGACACCCATAATTATTTCCCAAAATAATTTATTTTGCGTACCTAATTTTCGGGCACCCAAAGGACATCAATCATAACTTTCATAGTTACCAAGTTTCACAGACGAAGATTATTGATTTTTATCTTTACAATGCCTGGCTAGATTACCTAACCGTCTACACCACTGAGACAATTTAATTAGTTACTACCCATCCTAAACGATTTATTGCCTGTTGAAAAGGAAGTGTGATATATTTATTTGAGGATTAAACAAACAACAAGGGCAATCAAGGGATTAAGAAAACATCAACATGGCATGTTTGTAAAACGATCTGCCAATAAGCTTTTAAACTTGTACCACACTTATAGACTATATGAAGCAATAATCGTACAGTTATACATTAATCCTGCATAGCAATGTCCATGCTCTCCACGAGATCCTCGTGTGGGTACAGTACACACGAGTGAGACCCACTTTCCTCGCTCACTCCGTGGGATAAAGTCATCCGATTTAATGATCCCGCGGCGGAACTCCGAGTCTAATCAGATAAGCAAGAAATCATTCTAGTTTAGAAGTGAATTATTTTTATGCTATATAAATGCACATTGTTAATCGTAAAAGATTCTTATATGTACCAGCATTTAATTTGTATTTGTGTCAGTAAACGCCAATTGAATATTGTCTTGAATAATAAACATTGAATCATTAAAGTATTGCCACTAATTGTATTGCATCATTAAGCAGCCAACATTTTATATGATTCTGAACCATGACCTCTGACGTCAAGCACGTGATCAATTCAATGTAGAATATACTATTTATCATGGTGGTTAAGAATAGCTATGACGTTTATTGGAATTTTCCACAGAAAACGAGACAAGAAGGCCTTTAAAACCATTTGCTGTGAACTTTGAACGCTTCTTTGACCTCCTCATTTTCCGAAAATGTGTAAACTTGCCTTTCTCCGGTGAAATGTGTTTATCAATGTATTCAGTCATTAGCAAAACACGTTTATAAGATGCATGTGCAACTAGTTAAATACGACTGCATTCTTGTGGTAAGCTAACTTTATGCAAAACGGGCTGAGGAAAATGAATAATAGCAATATACTGGAGCCGTTGTAATCGGTTGAAAATTTTACTTAGAAATAACTTTAGGGTAGATTCTTATCAAGTGTCCACAGAGTTTCGCAGAGTTAACCCCTCCGAAGAACGCCGCCTTCGTTATTCTTCGGTCGACTGATCACCCTCCGAGAGCCTTAAATTCAAACTCCAAGGAACACAGGCAGTCGATAAAATCCGTGGAGGGAAACGGAAAGTGGGTCTAACTCAATGAGTGTACTGTAGCTTGCCCTTTTCAAAACTCCACCCTGCACTTTTCAAATCCTTGCTTGAGCACTGCTGTGTTCTATCATTATTGTTTTCCTTTCTAAGACAGAACAGAACATTAGACATATACCAGCACTGTACATAGTCAAATTATATCAAACACATTTACAAATATGAATTCAACAAGTCACATAATAAGACAAAGTGATGTAATCAAGCGCTCTGTGTTAAGACTAATCGACTTAGTGCAATAACTCAATAACTGCATATAGAAATAGAAGCAGATATTGAGTTATTGCACTAAGGTGACAGACTGCTCTTGTATTGATTAACCCTTTACTTCATAGATACGCAATTTTACTTATCTATCCATAGCTTCATAGATACGGATCTTAACGTTTTATCCATAGCTTCATAGATACGTAATCCTACGTATTCGTAATGTAGGGGCATTTATTTTCATACCTGATGCTTGTTTATGCGCTATAAATTCATATTCATGAAGTATAAACATCGATAAATACAATGCACTAAAAAAAACACTATGTTACTATTTAAAGAATTTCGGAAAATTGCGAAATAAGGTCACTGGTATCAAAGATGCGTAAAACGTTGACTGCGCAGGTTTGTGGGCATTCCTGTCTTGTTTTCCTCGTGGAAATTTACACAATACTGCAAGTTATAATTATCTACCAATAATACAACAATATTTTATTGATCACGCGCCTGACGTCACAGGTCATGGTTCGAAAACGTGTCAAAATGTCGGCCATGTTGGATAAACAAAAAATCATCTGGCTTGTATAAACAAAGGCCATAAATCATTATATGGGACATATGTGTCACTTCTGTTTCGCTAATCCGGTCATAAAAATGCGCATCTGCTTCTACAAATTGAAAGTAAGTACAAATGTGTTATAAAATAATGACTATCCCTATTGTTAAACTTTGACATGACCCAATTTAACATCGATCAGCTGTTGAAACACGTGTTTTCACAAGAATGCGATGTAGAGCTAATTTCTGCCCTTGTTAACTTCAGTTTAAAACAACATTCCTGAATAATGTCATTTATATTTCAGTGTTTGTCTGACGAATCGGAACATTCTGGCTTCAATTAAAATGAGTTTGAGACATTGAGTACGACGTCAAGAATTCAGACCTCGGCGTCACGCACACAAGGATACGAGAAATGAAGATTTTTAAAATCAAACCCAAATGACAATACATGGACATGCAATAAACGATATAAATTTAGTAAACAATAACATGCAGGCCTCATTTAGTAGTTGAATAATAACTTTATTTGTTCATTGTAGTGTTAAATAACCGAAAGTTATACGTACTGTGACTGTTGATCAACTTTTTTTCTTCTGTATCATATATATAAATATACCGTGCTTCTTTGTTGTGAACTATTTTTTAATTCTGTCCATCTTTGTTTCAATTCAGGTTGCATTAAATGAATTATAAAAATATGTTGTTTATATAATATTTCGTGTTATGTTTGATAAATAAATGTGTAATAAAAATTAATTTTCATCAAATTTGACATATTTTTCTGTTTGTTTATGAATATCATGCGGAAATAATTTAGATAACAAAATAAAATTTATATGACTGGATTGGAAATTTAATTCTCTATAAACTTTACATTGATGACTTATTGATTAAACCAAAAGAAGTACTAAGAAAATAGGTTTGTAATGCATTAGGGTTAAAATTCCAATAATATCAATTATATCCTATGAAGTAGGGGTACTGATATGAACTGATAAGCCATGAACTGGCAGCCTGAAATGGCTTAGGTTTACATGAAGTAAAGGGTTAATTCTTAATCAAGTTTGAATGTGACATTTTGGGCAAAAACTAGGTCATCATAAGTTTAAAACATAAACTTTTACCTATCATCAGGACGTAGACACTTATTTGAAAAAATCTTGTGTCTGATAAACATGCAATGGATCCATATCTAAAAAAAATGCATATATGTCTTATGTCGCCTAACCCCTTCAAAAAAGCCAACAAAATTAAACCAACCTAGCAATCGACTGCGTGTATCGAAGATACAGATTTGGTCACATATAATTTCTGGGAATTTCATTTTTATGCCAACATACTCATCTGCTCAATATAGAGTTAAGACATGGTGCACTGTAACAGATGGGATAGCTGGTTTTTACTGTGGGAAGATATTTTATAAGTTCTGACACTTTGACCCCATATTGAATGTCTCTCTTGGAACCCAAAGTTAAACATGAATCTATACACTGTGAATGACATGAATAGAGGTGCTCTAGAAAGGTTGATGCTTACAAATTCTTGTTGATTTTACATCAAATCAGGTGATATTATTTACGTGAACACTAATTGTAGGTATGGAAAAAGCATTTGACCTTTTTCATCATATACAGATATATCTCATATGTGAAGTATGGTGCATAGAAACATAACTCAGGGTCCAGAAAAGAATAGGCTTTGTCACTTTTTTATAACATATATCTTACAGGTCCTTCTTGAAAATGATGTGATCTGTTCACTGAATATCCGTGAATTTGACTGGAAGAAATGCCTTCCAAAGCAAGACCAAGTTGGTGAATGCAAGTCCAAGCAAATTTGTCAAAGCCTGGTCTAAATATGGTATGTTGAAGACATAATAATTCTTTATTTATTGATAACAGATTTTTGCCAGACCCAATACATTTCAATAATATACCTTACCCATAAGACTTTGACTAAATTAATGTACCATTTATATCTTGTGATGAAATTTTAGAAAAAAATAGATATGCATGATACAAAGATTAACTATTTTGAAGCATTATTATACTTTTAAGACAGATTAAATTATACGTAAAAAACATGGATGAAATTTGCTGTTTTTTCTTTTCCAAATTGTAGAATATTTTCATTTGCATTTTGAAAAGGAATGGAAAAAACATAATTCTAATTGTTGGATATAGTTCCTTTTTTTTTTCTCATTTATTTTTCAACATATAGCATATTAACATGATGCATCAAGAACATATGTATATATATATGCTTAAACATTTCTATGTTGTGTAAAAAAGCATTTTTATCATACACACACGCGCTCCCCCCACACGCACACGCACACACACACACACACACACACACACACACACACACACACACACACACACACACACACACACAGTGATGTCCCTGTTAATGTTTATAAAATTTAGTTTATTTATTTGAGGAAAAGAAACAATGATTTGATATGCGTTGTTTAGGCTAGATGTGTCTGTCTTGTATCTTAGTTGTTTAGACTATTGAGTACTTCCCATTTTTTTATGTGGGTTTCAAACTTATCATTGTTTAATGCTATTTGCTCTTCTATTTTGATTCTTAATTTCAGATAATGCAAAAATGCATTGAAAGATAATTGTCTGTCATTACATTTTGTGGAGTTTATATAAAATTTCATTAAGATAATTAAAAAATTACAGATATTACTGTACTTGCTTTTTTTTACTATTCCTAATAGGGCTTCGTGTTTGTAAATTGTTATATCCATTGGTGTCAATGCAATAAAGTTGTTTAATTTGTTCCATAGCTGTTGTGTTTTTTGACACTCCTAATATAAATGTTCAATTGATTCTACATTTGAATTGCAAAATGTACATAGACTGCAGTCAACTAGTTTGAGTTTAAACAACAATTTATTAGTCGGTAGTATTCTCATAAGGAATTTGTAGTTGAAGCTACGCAAAGTTGTATCTATCGTTGATTTGTAAATGTTACCATATATAGTTTTCCAATCTAAATTTTCACTAATATCCAGAGTTTCTTTCCACTTTGTTTCAGAAGTCGGTTGAAGAATATTTTGCAACAAAATCGAGTACAAAAGTTTGTTTGTTTGTAATGATGTTTCAACTTTTTCTTTAAATTGTTGAATATTAGTTTGAATAATCCCATCTGTAGTCAGCTGTGTCTTAATATGTAATGGAATTGACCGAACAAGTGTTTGATACTTTATAAAATCTGTATTCCTTATGTTGTATAGGTATTCTATTTGATTGAAATCGTAGAAATTGTTTGTTCTATAATCAAAGATATGTTCAAGATATTTGATACCCTTTTCATACCATTGTTTGAAGAACAGAGTGTTTCCTATACTGCAAATTGTTTGGTTATTCCATATCACTGTTTTAGCTGTTTTCATTGAGTTTGAGTCATGTATTTGTTTAATTTTACTCCAGGCTTTGAGGACATCATTTATGAATGAACCTTCTCTTGAAATTTTGTTTATTATGCCATTGCCTAATTCACATTCAAAAACCAATTCATTTCCATAATTTATAAGCTTCTTTTTAAGAAAAAAATTCCATTGACTTTTGTTTTTGTCGTCTAAATATCTTTTGACCCAGACAGCTTTAATGGAGTTAAGAAAGAGTTCAACATTTGTAAGTTTTAGTCCACCGTTTTCATGGTTTTGGTACATAATGTCTCTTTTTATTTTGTCTGGCTTCTCGTCCCAGAGGAATTTGAAGATAGATTGTTTAATATTCTCAATAATATACTTGCTCGGATTTGCGAGCACAGTAAATGGGTAGATGATTTTTGGTAGCGCATATGTTTTTACTACGATAATTTTACCCATTAATGTTAGTTTCCGATGTTCCCATTGTTTAAGTACTTTATGAAATTCGTTGACTTTTTTATTTATATTTTCATCTATTGTTTTTTGTTTGTCATTATAGAATGTAATACCTAAAGCAGTTGAGCATTCTGAAGTCCATATGAATGGTTTATTTTTACAGAGCCTTATGTTTGTGTTTTTTAAGGTACCCACTCTAAGAATGATGGATTTATTTGTGTTGAGGTTTAGACCAGAACATTTTGAAAAGGATTCCAATGAATTTATCAAAGACTTAAAAGAGTTTTCTGAGCCATCAATGAAATACGTTGCATCATCAGCGAAAAGTGATTGTTTTATTTCTGTTTCACCAATTTTTATTCCCTTGATTTCAGCGTTTTGTTTTATATAGCCTGAAAGAATTTGTAGACAAATGATGAACAAAATGGAAGATAGCGGGCACCCCTGGCGTACTCCTTTTTCAATTCTGAAGGCCTCCGATATATGGCCATTGTTTATTATTATACTTTGAATATCTGTATAGAAGAGTTTTGTCCATTGAATGATCTCTGTGCCAAAGTTGAAAGATCGCAGACTGTCAAGTATAAAGGAATGATCAATACTATCAAATGCTTTTTGAAAGTCAGCAAAGAATAGGAGTCCAGGTTGTTGTTTTTCTTCAAGATATTGCATAACTTCTATGATGAGTCGAACATTTTCGCCGATGTATCTTTCTTTGATAAAACCAGTTTGCTCAAAATCAATAATTTTAGGTAGTACTTTTTTAATTCTATTAGCTATTGCTTTCGTTGCTATTTTGTAATCAATATTTAATAGACTGATTGGTCTCCAATTGGAAAGGTCTTCTAGATTTTTACCGGGTTTTGGAATAAGTGTTATTATGCCTTGTTTTTGAAGTGGTGTTAGATGTCCATTTATAAAAGAGTAATTTAATGAATCTGTAAGAACGGATTGGATATCTTTCCAAAATATTTTATAAAATTCTGTAGTCAGACCATCTGAACCTGGGCTTTTGTTATTTTTCATTTCTTTTAAAGCATTTTCGCATTCATATATTGAGAGTAAACCTTCGCATAAATTACTATCTAGATCTTGAAGTTTATTGTTGTTTGTGTTTAGAAATATATCTCTTATATTGTCTTCCAGGTTTAGGTCTTTACTATAGAGTCTTTTATAAAATGTTACTTCTTCAATTAATGTGTTTTTAACTCCTGATACAATCTTATCATTTACTTTAAGTTTATATACTGTTTTCCTCTCAGAGTGTTTCTTCTCTAAGTTAGCAAAATATTTTGTGTTCTTTTCATTATTTTCAACGTGTTTTGCCTTTGACCTAAGAATATAACCATTAATATGTTCACTACGAAGTTCGTCGAGTCTTTGTTTTTTCTGTATGATTGATTGAGTTATATTGTCGATATTGGCATTGGCTATATTAAGATGTGATTCTAGAGTGTTTATTTCTTTAATTAAACTTTCCTCTTCTGATTTAAGTATTCTTTTTTTATGCGATGCATATTTTATTGTTGTGTTCCTAATTGAACCTTTTATTATTTCCCATAAAGTGTTTGGATTAGTAGATACATTGTGATGTTTTGTTTCTTGTATGCATTCCTTAATTTTTGTCTTATATTCATTGTCTAATAAAAGAGCGTTATTTAATTTGAAGTATCCTGGACCTTTGTCGCACTTTAAGTCGTCTATCGTTATTGAGACGATAGAATGATCAGATTTGAATCCTGGTTTAATCAAGCTTTTCTTTACGTAATTTAAAACATTACTTGATATAAGGAAATAGTCAAGGCGACAGTGTATATGTGGTTTAGAATTTGAATGCCAAGTATATTGCATTTTAGAAGGGTGGAGTAGTCGCCATATATCAACTACATCACAAGAGTTTATTATGTTAAATATTTTATCTCTACATTTTTATGTGTGTCTGTTTTGCCGTTTCTTTTGTCCAATGAACAATTTAGAATAGTATTAAAGTCCCCACCAATAATAAATGTTTTATCATTATGTTCCAACAAATATGTTTGTAGCAAATCAAATATACCAGTTTCATCCTTATTGGGTCCATATATGTTAATTAAGGTAATTTCATTTTCGTTTAATATGATGTCGACTGTAAGGAGTCTACCTTCTTTAATTTCGATGTGATTTACTAATTTTAAATTGGTTTTGGGGTTGATAAGAATTGCGACTCCTATGCTATTTGAACTGTTACCACTAAAAACACAAGGTCCATCCCATTCGTCTTTCCATTTTGAAATTTTTTGTTTTGAGCAGTGTACTTCCTGCAGTAATATAATGTCATAATTGTTATTTTTAATCCATTCGAAAATTTGTTTTCTTTTTCCTATGTTGCCTAAACCTCTAACATTTAAAGATATTATTTGAGTTTCCATTTTATATATTTATGAGATAATTTTGATATAACGACACATTTTAGCCACAACAAAGCACATATTGAGTCACGGTTGATATAAAGGAATGTCATATAAATCTTAATTTATGTATCGGCAAGTGCCATAGATCCAGAGTATTTGCATATGTTTACACGTGCTTCTTCTATTAGATATATTTTAGATAATATTTGTACATCTTAAGATTTCCATTAATAAGGTAATGTATGTTATATCTAGGCTACTGAAGTAAGATACAAAAATAAGTATACTGTTTCAATCTGATATGAATAAACTGTTTACAAAATTGGTATTCAAACAGTTTTGGTATGCGGAGTAGATATATTTACATTTTTAATTCAGTGTACTACAATTTAATAATAATTACAGTATACAAAATTATGTCTTTTGATTTAACTATAATTTAAAATGGAGTTTACGTTCATTCTTTGTATCGGAATATTTTTCGAAAATCAAAACGAAAGTAAAAATATCCCTTCAAAGAACTTACTTTTTATAGTTTTAACCCTGTCGTTTACAATCTCTTGGTAAGAGACTTATTGCAATGACAATAAAGAATACAATCTGATGTTCGAAGAGATTGAACAGGGCTTTTGGTAATTTTAACAAAGTATATGGAGAACAATAGTAATACACAGTACATTCATATCAAATCAACATGTTTGAAACAGCAATACTGACAAGTATATATGCTGTTCAATTCTACAGACATGTTCTTTAAAAATGTTATATTCGTATCAATATTGTTCACATTGTAAATATACATCAAACCTGCATTTTTAGATTTATATACACATTTATTTATTTCAAACACCTGCACAATTTAATGTCTGAATTTAAGAAACGTATGCTATGTGTAAGTTATCAGTTTGAAAATATTAAAGAAGGATAAGTTATAGCGATATTAATACTCAAGGGATTTAATAAGGAACCGTTGTTCTAATAACAGTAAGGTGGATTAATTACCTCCCTTGAATATTCACTTTATAAATCTATGTTTTTATTTTTATTTGTTACTAATATGTCTTGTTATTAAATATATGTAATAGATACTTAGTATGATAAAACTGTTGTTTTATTACCTTTGTATAAAGTTTAGTTATATTCCGAAAAATGTAACATACTAAAATAGCACTAAGTTAGCAACGCAATGCAATGAACGAACATAGGTCGATTATCATGAATAGGAAAGGTAGACTGAGATGTATTATATTTCTAACTGAAACAGTATACTGAACGCTACGTATTAACAATATTTAATTAATTTTATTGTTTTTGATAAAAGATATGTCCATAAGCAACAAATGTTTTGGTTGATTTTGATTTGTCTACCATTTCCGCTTTATGAATAGTGTATCGATCAATTACATGAATAGTGGATTAACACGGTTGATAAGTTTCAGGTTTTTCACGACTTCATAAGGTTTGGTGGTCGGGTATACTGTTCACATAAAGATAGCGTTTGGAAAAAGGTCACTCGTGTGTTCTCCGCATTAATTGGGGCCATGACATTCCCGTCCAATCTCTGTATTCCCGGAATGGGATGTTGCAGATTTTATTTTCCCTGGATTTGAAGAAAAGTTTGCCCTCTCTCGTCCAAACGTGTTCTCCTTCTGCGAGCTGTCTTCTTGCACAGTTAAATACTAATCTGTTAAGATTAGTTAGGTCTTCATTAACGAAGATATTTGTACCCTTTAACTCTTTTCTTCTCCTTAACAACATACTTTTGTCCATCCTGGAGACATATCTTACTATTATTGCTCTGTCTCCTTTACCGGGGCGGCCAAGTCTATGACACATGTCAATGTCTTCTAATGTCATGTCAAGATCTTTTATCTTTTCATTGAGTGTTTTAATTACTCTTTCTGCTGTTTCTTCTGCTGTTTCATATTTTTGTCCACTAACTTCTTTAATACCAGATATTATCACATTGCTCCTCCTTCCATATTTGTCAATATCGTTTATGTATCCACCCTGTGTCATGACTGTTGTTTCAAGATCTACTGTAGCCTGTCTTGCACTATCTTCTTTTTCTTCTGTCAGTTTTTCTTGTTCTTTTAATCTCTGTTTAAGATTGTCGTTTTCCTTTTCTGTTTCAAATACTCGTGATTCGAGTTTGTCTATTTTGACTTCAAAAAGTTTTGTAATTTCCTCTTTGACTGTTTTAATTATTTCTGGGACTATATTTTTAAAGAAATCATTTTTCTGTTTTTCGGCCTTGTTCAATTTTGAATTTATTTCTAGAAGGGCCTTTTGTATTTCGTGCATGTTGCAATTGTCGGAATTTACAGCATGTGTGTTGTCAATTTCATCCTCAGAATCCTCTGTTAATTGATTTTCTTCTGATATTGGAGCAGTTACAAGAGTGTGTTCTTTACGTCCCTTTTTCTTTGTCTGTTTGTTTGTCTTGCGTTTACCCATGTTACTATCTTCCGTTTCTCCTACACTGCTGACGCTACTTTCACTCCCCCTTTTCCTCTTGTCACTCGTTTCCATGCTTTTACTTTTTTGCGCAGTGTATTTTTGTATTCGAGTAGCGTGGGAATTTTGTAATGCGTGACGAACCTAAACTGACTTATCGATATGTTATCACAATACAGTGTAGCTTGTTTTAGCACTTATGCACGAATAAATGATCTTGGCATGCCGACAAAGGGTCTTATAAAGCCATTTAATTCTACTTTTTCAAATGCAAAATAAATATCCTGATGCTTTACTTACATTAATTGTCCCAAAAAAACAACACTTTTTTCCAATTTCACTATTTTAAACACCATTTTTAATGAATTTCCTATAGTGTAAAAATGTAAACATGTCACACAAGGGACATCACTCAGTTAGTTCCTTATAAGAGTATGTTTACACTTTTACTATATGCTGTTTGAGTATTTAGTCATAAAATCCAAAACAATACTTTAGTGAATATTGGCTAATTCAGATAAACAATATTATACTTGTTGTTTCTAAAGTGCCTAAAAGCAACTGGGTTGATAGTGATGGTGAGCGTGATGTTTCGGACTCAAGCACTGAGCCAACTGAGCCAAGAACAAGAACTTCAGCCCGTGAGATGAATCTGCACCTAGACCAGTTTTTAGAGGACAAGCATCTTGGTAAATACATTAAGACTTTTTTCATTTGTTTTTCTTACCCCAATAGAATTATTGCATTGTGTTGCCTCTTTGTTGACTCCATTCATATAATGGGACATATCAAAGATTCGTATCGTGGCTTATTGTTGTCAAGATGTCCAGTAATTTTATCAATAACTTAGGAAGGATTTGTCCAGTCATCACCAAATTTGGTTGGTATTTGACTGGACATATTTTCACAGAGAAATTCCATAAACAGCCATATAGTTTTTATTCTCAAGTTTATAATCTGTCTTAAATACAATAAATCATTCTAAAATCAGTGTTGTTAAAAATGTTTGATCAATGACTTAAGAAGACGTTGTCAGATATGTATGGACCCTACACTTTGGACAAGTTCAATAACACCTCAAAATGCTTTAGTTTGTCAAGACTGAAGAGTAGCTCTTCACCTTTAAATTATAGAATTAACAATCGTTTTTTTTTCGTTTAATAATGTGAAAATCCTTTGTCAAATTATCACCAATTTGGATTTGAATGTGTATGAACATACTATCATGGATAATTTTAGTTGAATCACTTTATTGTTAAAACCTATAAACTAAAACCTATAGAAATAACCTTTGATTGGTTTTGTCTAAACAATATCTGTAGAAGCCATTTACCAATCGTCTCCTAATTTGGTCAGAATATGAATGGAACAATATCACACCTCCAACATAAATGTCATATTGGCATTGATCCAGAGCTGGTCACACAGTGACCCCATATTTTCCCATATTGGTTCCCTAATATTTATATACAATACCAAAATGGCGTCTATTTTCCTGTTTCGATGAAAAATGAAACATTTTCAATAATTGTCCCACAACGTGGTAGTTTACAAAGGGAATGTTACCTTCAGTGATCATGTTTTATAAATATACTTTGCTGTGACATATTTAGAGATTACAGGATCAATCAGCCATGTCTCTTCAGGAGAAATGACTCTTTAATTTGCCCTAATTATAATTATAATTACAGGTCTACTCAATTCACTTATCATGCTAGTACTGTTAACCAAATTTAAAAATATTATGAGCGTTTTTTTAGACATTTGCCTTTCTTGTATAACTTACATTATCAAAGTGAAAAAGTGCCTATACTGCAATGTTTCCACCTTTTATTGGATATTTTATTGTAAACAGGTGTATACGATGTACATATTGAAAACCTCGTGGCACCTGATAACTGCAGAGCAACAAGACATGTGGATCCCCACCATGTTGGATTCCTTGCGGACAGTTTTGCAGAGACAAAAATTGGCCAGCTGGTGGTGCTTCAGGGCATGGTTTTGGATAGAGATGTCGATCCTGCC
Organism: Mya arenaria; assembly: GCF_026914265.1. Classification (NCBI taxonomy): domain Eukaryota; kingdom Metazoa; phylum Mollusca; class Bivalvia; order Myida; family Myidae; genus Mya; species Mya arenaria. The sequence goes on from NC_069138.1 coordinate 22,358,783, forward strand.
ACTCTGCACCAGCTTGGTGCAGGCAAGGTTGAATGCCTGGGTGGGAACCACACCAGACAAGCCCTACAGGTATGTTGAATAAGTAACAATCTAAACAATTTACGATGCCTATCTTAAGATATTTTAAGGTTCTCGCAAATAATGCTCTTTGGTTTCTTAAAAGAAACAAAATAATTTCATTTGGATGTAGAAAATAGAAAAGATTGTTGGGGGGGGGGGGTCATTTTTTATAAATTACCAAATGCCACATGGTAATGTTTTTTTCACTAAATCTTAAGTCAGTTCTCTCAATGACCACTCCTGGTTATTTGATAGTCTGTTTGACAGGTTTGTAGAATTGATGGCTAAAACTTAGTTTGGTAGGTTATTTCAAGTGTTTTAGGGTAGTTCGCAGTCAAGATTAATTTTGACTTATCTTTATAAGCTGGCCAAAGTTGCAGTTATATGTCGTCACCCTCGTGCATCAACTCAATAAAAAGAAGCAGATATTGAGTTCTTAAAGCAAGTTGATGATGAATAAACCTTTATGCTTCATAGCTTGTGATATGATACTGCAGTAGCAATTTTCCTGACCCAAATGATGTAATTCATTATCCAGCCAAGGGCTTCCATTTTAAACTGGTCTATGCATCCCTAGGACTCATAAACATTTATTGAGTTCAAATCATATGCCATGGGGGTCACTAGACTTCCCATAGTAAAATATGTCAAATATACCGCGTAATCCCAGTCTTATATGATGTATAATTAAAATGATCCTTGATCATCATTAAAATAGTAAAACTGTTTCGAAGGCTTGCCTTTTTATGTATAATAAAAGTTTTATGAGTTGAACAATTGATCTTGTTTGATTAAACTCCTAGCATTATTGATTCATTTTTATTTGAAATTTGATTGTGTTTTTATATTTTTGCTTATGATTGTTTCAGACGCTGTACCATGAGGGCCGCTGGAAAAAAAGATTCTGTCAAGGTTAATGTCTTTAGAGAACTGACCAGGGAGGCTGCCCTCTCATTGGGCTACCAACATAATGTTGTATTACATGAGAGGAAAAAAGCTGTCTCCTTCCTGGACAAGGTGCGCATGATGAGGCATTTGCGTCCTGAGGAGACAATGTCAGCAGCCCAGGTGAAGACCTGGAAGGACTCACTGATATTGGTGTTTAAAGCAAAGGTATAATGATGTGTTACCATTAAAATGCTGATTATGTTAGGTGATGATATGTGATATGTAGATGTTAGTACTATACGACTGTTCTGATGTAATTAGCCTTATTTTTCATTGTGATTTAAAACATTGTAATGTAGGAAACCTAGTCTTTCATTCACTGGGACTTTGTTTTGTTTATTTATGTTCAATGCTTGTTCAAGTTATCAGTTTATAACAACTGAGGAGGTTCAATAATGAACCATTGACATTTTATTGCAATGGAAAATTATCCATGCCACCCCTTTCAATAACTAGATACCTGAATTCATAAATATCTGTCCTCCTGACTCATATGTGCAGGGCGCCTGGCAGAGAGGCAATCTGTAGCCAATATTTAGTATTATACCAAGTCAGCAACTGTACATACTGAAACCTTTTCCTGCTTTGGAAGCAGAAACCCAAACCACTAGGCGGCAGAGATGGGTTTTTTTTATTAAGTGTTCAAATTATTTGGCATTATCATTTAAGTTCTATAATTGGGTTTAATAATGAAATTTAACTGATGACTTGTGTCAATATGATTTAAATACAACATATATTTTTTAATGATTCATGTATTGTCTGTGTCTTTTTGGACTTATTTTCTAAACACTATTTGTTACAGGACCGTAGGAAGCTCCAGCAGAGGTGGGCCCACCACCTTCTTATGGCACAGCTGCCAGATGAGATATGGGCAAAAGTGTTGAGGTCCACTCAACTGATAGATGTCAATGAGCGATTCTTTAAACAAATGATGAAACTCAGCCAGGCATGCATACCAAAATGCTTGTCAGTTTTAGAAGAGAGTGGTCCAAAAGCATTTAAGGTGAAAGTGTAAGTTTTTCTTGTATCAAATTAAGATAAGTTTGGCATGTATCCTTCTTGACAGTAAAACTTTTAAATACATGTAGATATTTATTTGTCATCACAATACACAATTAAGGCAATAGATTTTTGATATAACCCAATGTTCCTTTGTACAAATGTGACCATAGAAATAATGCATGTAGTATAAAGGGACACAACCACAGCTTTAAAAAGTTTCATAGTTTTAGCCTTTTTCAAACATATATTTTTGGTCACCTCTTTAAAATAGTAAATGGTGGTCACTTTTAATATGTTTAATATTTTACATTTCAGGAAAGAGTTCATTGCAGAGAATGAGTTAAGATCAGGTCAACCTAAATTGGTATGCATTATAAGCTTAATACTTACCATTGCCATGTAATTACATATGAACATTTTTGTGCATAATTTACTGAGGTTTATTTCCTACTTAATAAAATTTGATAGAAGTTTCTTTTATCATTTATGTAAATGAATATCATTATCTTATTAATTTCGAAACTTTCACACCAAAATTTGCACAAAAAAGCTTCAATTGAAATGTAGGATAAAAAATATGTCAATGATGTTTGTTTTGCAAAAGACTCAAGAACTGAAAGACATTTGTATTCATCTAAAACTTTCAGAAAACCCCAAGTCAGCCTCCCACTCCTCTGAAGAAAATCGCGTAGAATTTGATGGTGATGCTGATCTGTTTGATGATATTGACCATCATCAGCCAGACATTCAACCTGCTATAGATTACAGACAGAAATATGAGGCTCTGCTGGTCGAACATGAAAATTTGAAGAAGGAGATGGAAAATGGTAAAACTTACTTTATATTAATATTTCCAGCTTTCATGTTTTTGTCGCTAGTATTCTTATGCATGTTAATTGTCAACCAACAGGTAATATAAGGCCTTGATGAATTTAATAGGTGGTCATGTTTATGGCAGGCAGATATTAAGTCGTTATGCAAATTTATTGTTATAGATTTACAAAGTTATTATATATCTGTTAAAGGAAGTTTGGAAGTATATTACTCCCTAGAAATGGGTTAAAACCTTCAAAGTTTATTCCTAGGAAGTACAAAAACATAATTTTGAAGAAAACTTCCAAAGTTGAAAGGTTGGAAGTTCAAAATATCAAAACCGGTGTCAATATTACTTTTATGGTCACAATTTCAATCAGTGTTTCAGTAAATTGGAGTATTATAATATAAGGCTGTGAATTTGGCAGGTTATAATTGCATATTATTTGATTTTTAACATATAGTACTGGTTGAAGAAAATGGAAAAAATACTGTTTTCGGAGACTTCAACTTTCAAATTTCAGTGAAAAACATCCAAAATTGATAGAAAGGAAGTTCATACTTCCAGTGTCATATTCTTAATGGAAGCCCTGAGTTATACATATACATGGCTATATTGATTAGAATTTCTTTACTTCTGTATGTAACAGTAAAGAAGCAAAAAAGGGAGGAACATGATTTCCAAGTGGGTGAAGCTGTTCAAGCCAAGTGGACGGAAAAGGGAAAGTCAACATGGCTATCAGCCAAAGTGATTGGGAAAGGTATGAGACTATGTAAAGATACATCAAACTGCAAAGTTTTCTTATCAATATGTTGATTTTTAACTTGATTATTTGAAGACTAAGGAGGCCTTTCTATTCTTGTTGTCGGGTTGAGGTTTAAGGGCTGGTTTGCACTTTCACTTTGAACTCCAATGCCATTCATTCAATACGCTTGATACTTGAAACACTTATTCAGGACCATCACACAATGAGGTTTCACAACACTATTTTACATGATACAAATTTCGGCAATTTTCACATTATGCAGGGACTTTTTTGTATATATAATCAGGCTTTCGCAAAGGAAAACTTGTTATAAGACTGACTTGCAGCCTTGCTCGGTCGTCAAACTCACCAATGATAACGGTTATTTAAGTTAGGTTTGACATATAATTATACTGTCCAAACTTGCTTTATAGGAAAAGAGTTTATGGAGACCTCTAATGTGATTGTGTTTGGGGAAAAGTGGTTGGTATTGAATAACTTAAGGTCTCCTTATTGAAGTACTGAAAATTTATTTATTTCAGATCTTACACTGGATGTTGAGTGGGACTGTGACAAAAAGGTTTCCTCGGTATCACCAATCCATCTAAGAAAGTGATAAGACATCTGGCTACATCTACTAGACTTAATTATCTGTAAATGAAATTTATTTTTTTGATTATGAGATGTCATTACTGTGCTAGAGCTGTTTTGATGATTAATGCATGAGTCTATGAATCATTTTTGTTTATTGACATAGAAGTAATTTTTTATCATTACACCAACTTCTGATAAAAAATATTTTTGTTTAGATAATTTCAAGACATTTTCTGATGAAACACTATTTCACATAACCCTGGAGTTGTTGAGTTATTATTATTTTTGATTCATTAATTTTCATTTAACTAATTTTTATCATTACTTAGTTCTGATAAGAATTAATTGATGTATTTAAATAACGATTTTTATAATAATGCTTAATTTAATCATGGTGTTGTTTATATAGCTATGACATCAATAATGTCAAAGATTTTATGTATGATATTAAATTGGATTCATTGATTTTATCAATTTTTTTTTTATTGTTGAATAATGTAGTATGAAACCTTGATGACATAAAACATTAGTGTATAGGTTCTTCTTTAAAGCTGCCTTCTAACAGATTGAACATTTGACAAAAAACATTGTCTTAGGATGAGCCAATTTATGCGAAAAATGCATAGAAACGATTGATATAAGACTCAGATTGCAGGTTTTAATATCTTATTCCAGAAATTAATGTTTTAGGCATTTTTCTAAAACAGTTAGAAACACTTATAGCCATAAACATTATTTTTGAATTGAAGTATAAAAATCTGCTTTGATCTTTTATCAACAATCTTTGATTACTGCTTTGCAGATATTTAAGCAAAAATTTGCTCAGTCCAAGACAAAAAATGAAAGAAGTCAAAAGAGCCAAATTGTGAGAGAGCAGCTTTAATGTCTTGAGTTGTTTAATATATATTTTATATAGCTAGAACTGATTTCAACCAAAGTGTTTCAAACATAAGAAACTTAAGCTTAATGATGTTCAATCTGTGAGAGTGCTGCTTTAAGAATTAAAGAAAAGTTTGTACCTGTATTTATTTGCAAGTTTGCCTCACCTACAACATATAACCTTTTTTTTAGAGTTTCAGAACCCTTAAGAACCCTTATTCAATATTCTTACAAAGCAATGGGTTTTTTTTTAATCTTTACAGGACAAATGTCATACATAAATGGATTGTCATTATATAAAATATATAATATGCATCACAAACTGTCACATAATATGCTCAATGTCTTTCACATCAACTTTGTCTTTCATGTGAATCTGTAAATACTCTATGTTAACTGTTTTTGTCTGTAATTAACTCAAATTGAATTGCTTTTAAGCTCGACTATTCAAAGAATAAGGAGAGCTATCCTAGTCACCCGAGTGTCGGTGTCGGTGTCGGCGTAACCACTTATGTTAAAGTTTTTGTAAGAGTTTGTGTACCACCTCAAATATTGACATATGGCTTTGAAACTTTGCACACTTGTTCACCATCATGCCCCCAACCTGTACACTGGAGGAGATAACTCTATCAAGCATTTTGACAAAATAATGCCCCTTTTTTAACTTAGAATTTACGTTAAAGTTTGCGTACCACCTCAAATATTTTCAAAGTCAATTGACATCTGGCTTTGAAACTTTGCACACTTGTTCACCATCATGCCCCCAACCTGTACACAGGAGGAGGAAACTCTATCAAGCATTTTGACAAAATTATGCCCCTTTTTCGACTTGGAATTTACGTTAAAGTTTGCATACCACCTCAAATATTTTCAAAGTCCATTGACATCTGGCTTGGAAACTTTGCACACTTGTTCACCATCATACCCCAACCTGTTCACAGGAGGAGGTAACTCTATCAAGCATTTTGACAAAATTATGCCCCTTTTTCGACTTGGAATTTACGTTAAAGTTTGCATACCAACTCAAATATTTTCCATTAAATTTATGTAAATATCTCAGCACATCATGCATTGCATTGATATTCAATCTAAAAGTGATCCCTGCATGTTTCGCCAAAACTTTTCAATCGATACACCGAAAAGCGGTGGAATAGTCGAGCGCGCTGTCTCTGAGACAGCTCTTGTTTATGCACCGTTATGAATTTTTTTTTATTCTTATATCTTTTGTACATTATTATTTTTTTCAATTGATAAGATATAAACTATTTAAAAAAAATTACAAACCAAACATTTTCTGTAATGACATTTATTTTTAATTTAAGTTGTTAAGTTGTCGAACAGTTTTTATCAAATCACTACCAAACATTTTCTCTTTGACAATTTTTGTTTTGATATGATTTTCATGGTTTCTACTGATTAGAAATGGTGTTGATAAACTTTCTCTTTAGACATTATTTGTCAAGTTTTAAGCTTTTATTGTTAGGCATTTTACCACATCCAATTGTTCGGACGACCGAACATTTTTTCTTTGGACATTTTTGTCTAGTTTTTAGCTTTTATTGTTAAGCATTTTGCCACATCCAATTGTTCGGACGACCGAACATTTTCTCTTAGGGCTATTCCAGTAAAACATATGTCCCACCCCAGAAAGGCACTTTCAAAATGGACCATCCCCCTTCAGAAGTTTATTTGATGAGAAAAGAACCCCCTTTAGAATATTTTTTGAGCAAATTCGGACCCCCTTGAGAAGTTTATTTTTGTATACGTCTATATGCAAAGATTATTTGCAATTACTCTTTTGTAACTCTTTGATCAGGTGAGCTATATAGGACCTTATAGCTCACCCTAGTTTCTAAGCCAATCATCACCCAGAGATTTTCAAATCTTTTCTCGAATAGGTTTCATATAAGATCACATCTGCATCCAATAAGTTAATTATTATAACTAGGTCAACAGACATGGCGCGCGCCAAATGAACTTCGAGCAGCCAATGGGCACGCTGTATACGGCCTTGTTCGATGATTGGCTTAGAAACTAGGGTGAACTATAAGTCGGTTACAGCTCATGTAATGGAAAATAACAAAACTTATTACTGGGCTTCGCTTGTAATAAATTTTGTTATTTTCCATTAATAAATTTGGTTATTTTCCATTATATGGACTATAACCTACACACCACGGTTCTCTTGTTTCTTCATATGTTGCTATAAGTGCATATTAAGCCACATGAGGCTGAAACTTTCACCCATGTAATTATATACAACCTTAAAATAACTTGTGGTCGAAATGTTAAGGGGACGAAACATTCGGATTTATAACATTTACGCAATACGTACAAATTATGATTTCTAATAAAATTCTAGACAACTGTTGTCAATTTCAGGGGTCGACACTAACCATTTTTCCAAGGGATCCCGAAGGGACACCAACATTTGAAATCAGGTGTCCCTTCCTGAAATTAGGAGTCCCTTCCACTTTTTACATTTTTTCATTGTTGAGCCTGTTTTAATATTAAATTCAACATCCTTTTACTTTTCAATTTGTAATGCAAGTATAAACCACCATAACTATTATACATGTTTTCAGCAGCATGTAATGACAGGTTAGTAGCACTGAATGGCAGTGAGGTATATTTTGGTCTCTAAGTTGGTAGATTGGGTTCAAAAGCGGGAGAATGTCTAAGTCCCTTTTGTTTTCAGTCAAAAACAGAGATGGATACAATGTAAACAAAAACTTGATGTTGTTACTATTTTTAGATTTTTGGAAAATACGCATAAAATACATCATGGTTCAGGGTCTTGTCAAATGTCGGTGCTTTTCATTAAGAAACTGTAGGAATATTACATCTGGCTTGTGAAAACTCCAATCAATATTTAGTAGAGCTGTTGATAAATCAATCAGACTGCCCAACAGTCGTAGTGCATACTGGAAGAGCAGACGACCAAAAATTGTGTATACATGTTAATTTTCGCGCCAAAAAGTCATAAAATTTTATAAATTTATTGAATTAATGAATAAAACCTTGCAAATTTTATTTCTATTATTTTTTATCAAGGCATAAAATATATGTCTTTAAAATTAACAAAGAATATTGATAAGTTGAATGCCAATTAACAAAGAATGCTGAATGTAGGATGCAGTTCTTTTGTGTCGTAAATGTTATTGTAAATACTCAAAAGTCGCATCATATTATATAAAAGGTATCATCAGAGTTGGCATCTTTTGGGGCGGTTCTGACACATAAGCAAAACAATTCCACATAAGTATTTTACCGATAATAAATCTCTGTCAGCTCTGACCTTGTTTAAAATGTAAACAACAAAACGGAAGCGTTAACCTGCATGCGCCTGTGAAATGACCTGTTTATTTATAGATTCATGACGTAACTAGAGTCAAATAGTCAGCTATACTTTCGCTTTGATGAGTCCGATAATGATAATTAATAATATTGTTTTGACATGTGCTGTCAAGAAATTTAGGGAGCCCGAATTTAGGTAATAAAATAATTAAATGCTACTTATTTATTGATATTTAGCGTTTATCAGTCAGAAATTTAAAGTGTCCCGACGGAATACCGGACTTCGAAGTTCAGGTGTCCCTCCTGAAAAACTGGTGTCCTCGGGATCCCGGGACCCCGTTAGTGTCGAACACTGCAATTTGGTATACTTACCACGAAACGTATCCACACATGCGGCGCAACTATTGGTTTCTAGCCAATTTTGTAGGTTGGTCTTCGACCACGACTTTACAAATTCTGGCGCCTCCGCCATCTTGTTGTCAAGGGACGCAACTTCTTCTGATTTGCGGTACCGCGAAACCGACTCGTAATATCGCGAAAATTTGTATCCAAACCAATTCTGTACACGACGTTCGGTAAAATATGTTATATGGATAAAAAAAAACCGGTATTTCACCATCGGGCAGTGAATATAAATGAGCAGATACGGTCAGAAGCAAAAAAGAAAATGACGCCCCCCTATAGAAGCGAAATTGGACTTATCACCACCCCCTACAGTAGCAAATTAAGAAAAAGACCTACCCCCTACAGAATTTCTTTATTTTGCCGTCCTGGGGTGGGACATATGTTTAACTGGAATAGCCCTTATAAAACTTGTTAACTTTATAATGTTTACGCTTTGAAATTTGGTATGTCAATCAAACATTTTGAAAATTAGAATACTGTTTTTCAATGGTTTTACATTTGAACACTTAACTTTGTTCGGACGACCGAACATTTTGTATCAATTTCAAGTTTTGATTTTAGTTTGACCATTTTCAAATTGTTAATTACATCGAAATCCTTATTTGCAATTTTCAAGCATTTTGACCACATCCAAATGTTCGGATGACCAAACATTTTCTCTTGGACATTATTTGTTCTTGAGCTTTTATGATAAAGCATTTTAGCACATCCAATTGTTCGGACGACCGAACATTTTCTCTTTGGACATTATTTGTCATGTTATTAGCTTTTATGGTAAAGCATTTTAGCACATGAAATTGTTCGGACGTCCGAACATTTTCTCTTTTGAATATTGTATACTTTATAATTTCATGATTTGAAATTTGGTTGGACAATCAAACATTCGAAAAAATAAGAATACTGTTTTTCATATGTTCTACATTTTGACCACTAAACTTTGTTCGGTCGACCGAACATTTTGTATCGGTTTCAAGTTTCGATTTAAGTTTGACTATTTTCAAATTGTTAAATACATCAAAAATTTTACTCTCAATTTAAAAACTTTTTGACCACATCCAATTGTTCGGACGACCGAACATTTTGTATCAATTTCAAGTTTCGATTTTAATTTGACTATTTTCAATTTGTTATCATTACTGAACATTTTGTGAATTGATAGTTTTGAATAGTTTAAATTCTGTCTTGTTATTTTTTTCATTTGTTCGGTCGACTGAACATTTTCTTATATTTGACTCTTTTGGATGGAATAATGCTATAAAATAAAAGAAATTAACTTTTTTTGTTGTTGTGTTGGTTCTATTTTTTAGTAAAATATGTTTAAAAAGGGAATGCATTATGCAGAAAACCTGTCTGTGAATTGGAATCGATTGGACGATCCCTTTTTAAATTGGACGAGCTTACATGTATCAACATGTATCATCCAACTCTGATAGGACGTTAGTTGGGCTGAAGAATGCATGATCTTATGAATTAACACATTGATCTGGTAAAATAATTATTTAAACTACGAGTAGGTTCTTAAATGTGATTAGTTTGAAGAATTTAGTACATTAACAACAATCTGACGAGGTATTTGATATCATCTGACGGAGTATTCTCTTTTTAAAAAGCAAGCCTAAACGCATGTAGTTTTACATATGATTAAGGAAATGATGTTATAATCTTTGTTATTAATAACGTGAATTTATTAACGTTTAAACAGTATCCCCAAGCCTAACGCGAAATTATACCAAGCAACCTGTAAATCCTTTCCGAAAACATTGGTTATGCAATAATTCTTTAAACTGTTTTTAATACCATTTTTTCACATTAAGCAAACATTTCTATACTAAGTTTTTCAAATGATGACACTTGGTCAGAATAGGAAATGGTGTTAATAGTTTTAATTAAGGTTGTATCTTTTTGCTACCTAATTGAAGTATTATCGATGAGTAGATGTGAGGTCGTCTGGAAAATTCCAATCCATCTTGGGCATCCTTAAGACCCAGACTAAGAAATGCATTTAAACATAAGAAAACAACAACAATTTATGTCAATAATTTATGTAGCTTTTTTTCGAATTTTATAACAATTAAATCTGCTATTTGCAAAACGGTTAATTAAAAATGGCCTGATGTGTTATTTTTGCAATGAATTATTCTAAACATACCAAGCTGAAAAATAACGTTTTCATTTATTTTCCAAGTATTATTGCTACATCTCTTCTAGCATACATTCATCGAATTGCTGTGATGAATATACAGGGACATATGCTAAATTGACAGATTGTGGACTGCTAAAAGTAATAGAACCAAGCAAGATTCAATCGAAGTAGATTGTCATTCTTTCCCCTCTTCTGTGTTCTGTTTGAATGGCAGATCGTCTAACACATCTGTTTCTGGATTGTAAAATAGCTTCTCCTCATCGTTCGGTTGAAACTGCTTGCAGTCCAGAATCGCTGAATCAGGAACCTAAACATAAAATGGGCCTGTATGTGTCTATGTATCGCATATACCAACAATGATATTAAAACATAACATGGTACAAATGTGTATAACAAACGTTACGGAAAGGATAACATACCGGACCTCTTCCTTGTATTCTTATATATTGTAACAATGCCGAGCTATGAGGAAAGGGCTTGAGCTAATCGCAGATTTGTCGTAGGGCATTTTGCTTGCATGTTTTATCATTGATATCGATTGCCTTGTAATGGTTGTTTACTTAAAAACTCATAACGAACACAAATTCCCTATTCGCACAATTTTGGTTTCTGTATTTAAAGTTTCTGATACACACCCTTCTATCTAAACATTAACGCTGACTGATTTTGCATTCTTCCAGGTTGTAAATATTATCTTAAAACAAAACAGTATATAGTTTCAATTAACATTTATAAATATATCACTAGCCAGTGCAGATATTTGATTCATTGTTTATACCGTATCCAATGGGGTGTACAATGACGGTTTATGATTGGTCAGTGGTGCATTGGTCACACTGCTGTACGCACACAGGAACGCCCATCGCCGTTCAGCACTAAGGTTTTCACTGCTACAGTGAAGTAAGTTGCAGTCAAAGAATAGCACGTCTCCTGTAAACATATGGTGTACCGAGTGCGTCAAAAGTCAATTAAAGCGACAATAGATACGAAATAGAGCTGCATTTATGAATATAAAGGTGTATTTCTATATATAGGCATCAATTTCTTAAAGGTACTCGCTCATGTGTTTGGACTAACAATAGTTCTCCAGGTAGTGCATCTTAAAACAGTATTGTATCGTTATTTTCCTATATGATTTCGAAACTGCAGCAAAAATACAGTTTAAAAGTATACTATTTAGAGTATATTCGGTTTAGTTGTGTACAAGGCCACGCCAATAGAGTCAAGAAATAATTACAAACACGACGCCTAAACCATAGCGGCAACAGAACGTAACGAAAGCGATGGATGTTTTGACTTGTATCAATAAACATCACGTATTAACGTCATTCAACTAATCACGCAACGACAAAGCAGTTATTAACGCTAATGAAAATTGTTGTCTTCATGTACGATATTTAAGCAAATATCAATATTTTGTCCAACTTTTGATTTGTTAGTTTTAACAATTCTAATTATTTGTAACACATGATTGCGTTATACAAAAACAAATGCATTTTAACAAAACTTGAGCGATTCCTTGAAATAAAAAAGGTTTAGTTATATGAAATAAATATATGTGTACGTATGTATTAAGAATTACACGTCTCTTGTATGTTATACCATTAAAGGGGGTCCTCTTAATATAAAAGTGCCCCTCTGAATTAGAAAAAAGCACATATGAATTTAGAGGTTCAATTATGTATTAAGGAAAGCAGCAAGAAGAAAACGACTTTTGACCCATATGATTCGTAGCCTGTAAACATAAGTATTATGTAATGACTATATAACGTGAACAGTTTTAGCAATATAAAGGCCTGTATTAGCTAGCCTAACGTCTGAATTTAGACATGTGTGAGTTTCGTTTGTGCACACCAAGAACAGAAAAATGGAAATCCTCTGGATACGAAGGCTTCTGTCGGAACACGCGACCACATTTTCGCTTAACACTGTGACAACGTGATTGACTAAGCTTTATTTGATATTAGTTCCGTCACAAGTGTAGAATTAACTGAATGAGTTGTAACTTTCTTTACTTCTGGACTAGTCATCGAGAACAGAACGATCCGCGTGAAGAAATAATTGCTTAGTACGTCGAAGTCATAAAAGTGTACTATGTGTTATTGTTTTATTTCTTTGGATAAAGGAATATAAGAGGTTTCTAATTTACCTAAGTTAAAACATAGAAAAGTTATAAAATAGTTTTCACGTTAGTATTATGTGGAAATTAATAACAGAAAATGTGGCAAACGTGTCATTGTACAAATATTAAATGTTTGTTAAGGTTTCAGAACTATTTGCTTTTTCACATTCTCGGTACACAGGGCGTACAGTATAAACCCGCTCTACTGTGGAACAGAATATACGCGTTCTACAGTTTACACGCGTTCTACAGTATATACGCGTTCTACAGTATACACGCGTTCTACAGTATATACGCGTTCTACAATGTTTCTGCATTCTACAGTATACACGCGTTCTACAGTATACACGCGTTCTACAGTATATACGCGTTCTAGAGTGCACACGCGTTCTACAGTTTACACGCGATCTACAGTATACACGCGTTCTACAGTATACACGCTTTCTACTGTATACATGCATTCTACAGTATAAACGCGTTCTACAGTATACACGCGTTCTACAGTATACACGCGTTATAGAGTACACATGCGTCCTAAAGTATACATGCGTTCTATAATGAATACGCGTTCTACAATATTCATGCATTCTACAGTATATACGCGTTCTACAATATACACACGTTCTACAGTATACACGCGTTCTATAGTATATACGCGTTCTACAGTTTGCATGCGTTCTACTGTGTATACGTGTTCTACAGTATATATGCGTTCTATAGCATACACGCGTTCTATAGTAAACACGCGTTCTACAGTATACACGCGTTCTACAGAATACACGCGTTCTATAGAATGCACGCGTTCAACAGTATATATGCGTTCTACATTATACACGCGTTCTACAGAATACACGCGTTCTACAGTATGCACGCGTTCAACAGTATATATGCGTTCTACATTATACACGCGTCCTACAGTATATACGCGTTCTACAGTATATACGCGTTCAACAGAATATACGCCTTCTACAGTATGCACGCGTTCTACAGTATATACGCTTTAAACAGAATAGACGTCTTCTACAGTATATACGCGTTCTACAGAATAAATGCCTTCAACAGTATATACGCGTTCTACAGTATACATGCCTTCTACAGTATACACGCATTCTACAGTGTGCACGCGTTCTACAGTACATATGTGTTTTATAACGTACATGCGTTCTATAGTATATACGCGTTCTACAGTATACACGCGTTCTACAGAATACACGCATTCTACAGAATACACGCGTTCTATAGTATACACGCGTTCTACAGTATTTACACGCGTTTTACGGTATATACGGGTTCTACAGTATACACGCCTTCTACAGTATCAACGCGTTCTGCAGTATACATGCGTTATAAAGTATATACGCGTTCTACAATATCCACGCGTTCTACAGTTTACATGCGTTCTACAGTATGCACGCATTCTACAGTATATATGCGTTCTACAGTATACATACGTTCTACAGTATACACGCGTTCTACAGTATAGACGCGTTTTTATAGAAAACACGCGTTCTACAGTATTTACGCGTTCTACGGTATATACACGTTCTACAGTATACACGCGTTCTACAGTATTTACACACGTTCTACGGTATATATGGGTTTTACATTTTACCCGCGTTCTACAGTACCAACGCGTTCTTCAGTATATATGCGTTCTACAGTATACAGGCGTTCTACAGTATCCACGCGTTCAACAGTATATACGCGTTCTACAGTATATATGCGTCTACAGTTTATACGCATTATAAAGTATGCACGTGTTCTACCGTATACACACATTCTACAGTATACATGCGTTATATTATATATAAGCGTTCTGCAATATCCACGCGTTCTACAGTTTACATGCATTCTACAGTATACACGCGTTCTACAGTATATACGCGTTCTACAATATCCACGCGATCTACAGTTTGCATGCGTTCTACAGTATACACGCGTTCTAGGGTATAAAGGCGTTCTACAGTATACACGCGTTCTACATTATACACGCGTTCTACAGTATACACGCATTCTACAGTATATACGCGTTCTTCAGTATACACGCATTTTACAGATTGCATGCGTTTTAAAGTTTATACGCGTCCTACAGTATACACGCGTTCTACAGTATATATGCGTTCTACAGTGTATATGCGTTATACAGTATACACGCGTTCTACAGTGCATATTGCGAACAGTATTCACGCGAT
Organism: Mya arenaria; assembly: GCF_026914265.1. NCBI lineage: Eukaryota > Metazoa > Mollusca > Bivalvia > Myida > Myidae > Mya > Mya arenaria. Next base: position 22,373,987 of record NC_069138.1, read on the forward strand.
CGGTGAAAGCTCGATAATCATCTGCCTTTTACAAAGTTGGTTAAGATGTCGTAAAGCATATCCTCGATTTGTTAAAACTCAAAACCAAAGTGGTCACGCAACCTGGATCCATCTCCACGTATTCCTTAGGGCAGCACTTTTCAATGACTTCAATCCTATCTAAATCAGCACCAACTTGGTATCCTTGCTTCTTGTGGTTGATTCTTCCGCACAAATGGGAACCCTTCAATACCTGCGATGTATTTGAAAATCGTTTCTTGCAATTATAACATTAAAATAAGAATGTAAACTAAGGTATTAATTGAAAACAATATGTGTTATAGACTTGTACTACCGCTTTAGTGTGACAGCAAAATGATCATTATCGTTTTCATTGGTTTGTGTGCGTGTGTGTGTGTGTGGGTATATGTATATGTGTGTGTGTGTGTGTGTGCGTGCGTGCGTGCGTAATTTCGCGCATATGTGCGTGTGTGCGTGCGTGCGTGCGTGCGTGCGTGCGTGCGTGCGTGCGTGCGTGTGTGTGTGAGATACAGAGAGACAGACAGACAGACGGACGGACGGACGGACGGACGGACGGACGGAGAGAGAGAGAGAGTTTCTTCGTCTTCTGCTATATACCGGTGATTATAATTACATGCGTCTACTTACTGGTCATGCAAAATCAAAACAACGTGCATATACAACAATTGTACCTGCAGACATCCGTTTTCTTTCTTGCACGGATCAACAGCTATGAAAACTGTCATCATGTTTGGGAACAGGAATCCGAAGTTATACCAATATCTGGATAAAAGTATTAGAACAATGGTCAAGGTTCACGTGGTTAGTGGGAAGCAGTGTATTGTTTCTAAGTTATTATGACGGAATTAAACATAGTGGTGTCATGGTTACTTGTTACTCCAGTAGAACTACGACCCGCATGTTGTAAGGCGATAGTGATGGCATGGTTACTTGTTACTTCAATAGAACAGCGGTCAACATGTTGTAAGGCGATATTAATGTCATGGTTATTGTTACTTCAATAGAACAACGACCCACATGTTGTAAGGCGTTATTAATGTCATGGTTACTTGTTACTTCAATAGAACTGCGGCAGACATGTTGTAAGGCGATAGTGATGGCATGGTTGCTTGTTACTTCAATAAAGCAGCGACCCACATGTTGTAATGCGTTTTTAATGTCATGGTTACTTTTTATTTCAATAGAGCAGCGGCGAACATATTGTAAGGTGTTATTAATGTCATGGGACCTTGTTATCTCAATAGAACTGCGATCCACATGTTGTAATGCGTACTGAAGGTAATGGGTACTTGTTATCGCTATGGAACTGCGGCCCAGATAATGTTATACGTGTTTAAGGTAATTGGCACTTGTTACTGCAATAGAACTGCGATCCACATGTTGTAATGCGTGCTTAAGGTAATGGGTACTTGTTATCGCTATGGAACTGCGGCCCAGATAATGTTATACGTGTTTAAGGTAATTGGCACTTGCTACTGCAATAGAACTGCGGCCAACATGTTGTAATTCGTGTTTTAGGTAATGGGTACATGTAACCGCAATAGAACTGCGAACCACATGTTTTTATGTGTGTTTAAGGTAATGGGTACTTGTTATTGCTATAGAACTGCGGGCCACAGGTTGCAATGCGAGTTTAAGGTAAAGGGTACATGTTACCGCAATATAACTGCGGCCCACATGTTGTTATGCGTGTCAAAAGTCATGGGTACATTCAAAGTAGTGACTCCTGAAGTCAGATACCTAATGCAAGAATGCACCTTAAATGCAGCTACCGGCCAAACGTCAAGCGTTTACGTGGTATATCGCTTAGTTTAATTAAATTTAAAACGCTGTTGAATTTGGAGGCCGGAGTAGCCAGTGAAAACCGAACTTATCCGACTTGGTGACCACAAACAAAACTTATGTGCATCCAGGGGCGCATGTTGTGTTCAGAATCGTGTGCGCTAACCGCATAACTAACTCATAAATATTGTACGTATTTTTCGTTTACCCGTAATCTTGGTGCCAAATGAATTTGCCTCCCGTTTTTGGCTGCTTCATCATTAGTTTTGTATGGTAATGGTATACTTCCTCGCCCAAAATCTAAAACATATTTGTTTGATATATAGATGATTGATTGGTTGATGCAAGGTTGGGGGGGGGGGAGCATCCACATGTGTTGTGGTAAAATCATATTTAACCTTCTATTAAAACGAACTCCAGAAATCATCGAATAAAACATTTTGATTGATCGCCCATTGTAGAAATCAATACTATCCCTTAAAGATAATGCGATTGGCAAATAATGTAAATGGGGATTCATACTAGGTTATTACATTACATCGCATGTATGATAGTATAATACCTTTTCACAAGCAGTTACGATCCTGCTGCTCCTTGCAACCATTCCTGTGACGTCATTTCCGGGATGCCACCATAAAACCATATTCATTGCACCGCCTTCACCGTCCTTTGCCTGACAAGTAAATAACACATTATGTTATCAAATATCATCCAAAACTGAAATAAAAACGAAACAAACGCAATTTATATATGTTTCATATTTGGAGCGCCTATAATGTCTCCAATAAAAATCACCATGAAATTTGACCTATTGACCCTTAAGTCAACAAAGAGTATACACTGACCATTACATATGTGCCTACCAATTTTGAAGAGTCTACACCATGTCGTTGAAAAGTTATAGATCGGAAACGAAAGCGACAGTATTTTATCTCAGTAAGGCTTTTTATGACCTTGGCATTTAAGCGTTTTCCTTTGACATTTATGGGAAAGACGCTACTAATGTTGTTAGGACTTGTGTCCATCCCTTTTGATTTTTGTATACTATTTATCCAAAATTGAATAAAAAGCAAAGCTAAACGCATATTATATGTGTTTCATGTCTAAAGAGCCCCTACTGTCTTCAGTAAAAATCACCATGACAAATATAAATATCTTAAAACGTCAATTACTGTCATCCAGCTATTTGCCGTCGGAAGATATATATTAATATATGTATATATTAACACTTTGATTGCTAAAGTACATTCTTTTATTTTGTTTAGTAGCATGGTTCATATTTGTTTTGTTTTCTGATATCGGGCATGTTATAGTCTGTACACAGATAGTATTTACAATTATTTTCATGGTTTCCAAGACCTTTGTTCGGAAATCTGTATAAAATCTTATAAATACAAATACAGTTGGCTCGTTCAGAACAGCACATTGGATCTCAAAATTCAAAACCTAAATTGTCTTCCTTATCGTTCTAAACATAACATGCCTAACACTGCTTTAATAGCTATGAGTTTAACTCCTTGTTTGTCTGACCAAAACCCAACGAGTGTTAGGACTCATTCCTTGGCGCTGTTGTTGAGACTGTTTATTAGGTATTTTTACTGATAAAATAATGATCATATTTATGCAATCTCTTACTCCATATCCATAGGATGCGATGTTCCCATCTATAATCGCCTTTCTATGTGTGTTATTTCTTCTTTGTTGAACATCTGACTGGAACATTTACATTTATACATTAAGTGAAGACCGTCTTAGGCACTTATAATGACACTCTTATTCAAAATCAATATACAGTCGAATCTCGTTGGCTCTAACTGCCAGGGACCAGCGAAAATACTTTGAGCCTCGGAAAATTCGGGCAAAGTGGGATTGTTTACCTACAGTATAATGAAATCGGTCCTTTACATCTAGTTCGAGCCAACTTGGAATTCGAGTCAAGCGAGTTCCAGCCAACGGGGTTCGACTGTATACACATGTATAACAAACATAAATTCGGAGTGATCAACCGTTCACTACAATAATGCATTTATGGAAAATACTTATTACTGATTACACGACTGTAACCGTGAATTTGATAGCTGAACACACAAAACAATTAAATGATTGTGCTAAAGATAACTGTTATCTACGATCTTCTCATAAGGTTGAAATACCGTGTTTTCTGCACCTTTATTTCAAATTAAACGCGTATCCATTGTTTTCGACATTTATTTAGCCTTTTTCGTATATTAAAGCATTTGTAATCATTACAGTAAATCTTGTTTGGAAGTAATAGTGCATTTTTAAAGGATGACTGCACCTTCTTTTAAAAATACGGCATATCTTCTAACAGGGGAGAACCCATTAACCAAATTACGTGTTTGTATATGTGTTTGTGTTTGCCCGTGTTGACTTCCAGCGGTTCTATTCAAACGAATAAATCAAATTCGTTATTGTTTTGAACTTATTCAATGTATTAAGTTTACACGGTAATCATTGAATAAACAGCTTTAAGATCAACTTACGTTACTTTCACATATCCGTTTTTCTTGTAGTCATCAAGCATCTGCTCAGAAACTGCAAATTGTCCATACTCTTCATCATTAAATATAGCTTATGTTATTTAATGTATGGATCAACCTTTAAGTATTACTAGGAATCTTGAAAATGCTTCGTTGTTGATGTTGATGATGATGATGATGATGATGATGATGATGATGATGATGATGATGATGATGATGATGATGATGATGATGATGATGATGGTGGTGGTGGTGGTGGTGGTGGTGATGATGGTGCAGGTGGTGATGATGATGATAATGATGATGATGGTGATGATGATGATGATGATGATGATGATGATGATGATGATGATGATGATAATGATGGTGGTGGTGATGATGATGATGATGATGATGATGATGATGATGATGATGATGATGATGATGATAATGATGATGATGATGATGATGATGACGGTGGTGATGATGATGATGATGATGATGATGATGATGATGATGATGATGATGATGATGATGATGATGATGATGATGATGATGATGATGATGATGATGATGATGATGATGATGATGATGATGATGATGATGATGATGATGATGATGATGATGATGATGATGATGATATTGATGATGATGATGATGATGATGATGATGATGATGATGATGATGATGATGATGATGATGATGATGATGATGATGATGATGATGATGATGATGATGATGATGATGATGATGATGATGATGATGATGATGATGATGATGATGATGATGATGATGATGATGATGATGATGATGATAATTATGATGGTGATGGTGATGATTTACGTATAAACATGTTGTGCTTAAATAGCAATTACAATAAAAATCTCACTGTAACCTTCCATTTTCTTGCACTGACAATTAATCACACAAATGAATTCAGATGATATTTCACATTTATCAGTTCAGATACCAGAGTAAAGCGATACGTGAACTGAATACGAACCATACTATGCCATATCGCCTTTATTTTGACAAGTATCGACAGGATGACAACATAATCAGATAATGTGAATGACTGTACAACTATAGGACACTTTGCCGGACAGAATAGCCTACTGTGCGTCAAATATACTGCGACAAAGGACAAACAATCTTTAAGGACCCTCACAATATAACGAAAAACAAACAAACAAAAAAAATATTTGAGCTTCGATATGCTTCCGTTGCCGTATAATGTGAATTATTGTGATTATGCTGTCGGTCCTTATACATATAAACAGAAGAAAGCCTACCACTATATCGAGGCCTACAACTTCTTCGTGTCTGGATGCAGAGAAAGAGCATTGGACATTAACTCGTAAGTGAGGAAATATTTCTGCGATAGTGCGCAATGTGTGTAGGCATTGTGGACAGAACTGAACTCTTTCATTAAATGTTTCACTAGCACAAAACTACTAAAAAGGTTAAATAAGCATAGATTTCTGTCATGGGTTTTCCAAATAGAATTAGAACGATGATAGGACACCATAGCGGGCAATGCAGGGCCTTTTAATGTAATTCGGTCCTTAAAACCCAAGTAAAAGACGTGCAATGCAGTGTTTATATGTTTACACGAGGTCGGCCTAGGCCTCCACTAATAGGTGTAACATTCACCAGGTGCCCAGGTACGTCCATGCTCTACACAGTCATTGCATATAAAAAGCATAACTTTTCGTAGCTGAATAACCGTTATTTGATTTCAGAACCTGTTTTGTTAGTATAACGTTGCTTCTGTTAGAAAGTTCATCTACACAAATGCGACAATCGGGTATTGTGAAGCATTCATATTGCTTGTATTTTGGGATGTATTCGATGGTATGTTCTACAAATAATTTCGACTATAACTCGACGGATGTTGTAACTTGACTAAATCATATCAAGATTCATCGCTTTTCACATGTTATCCAATGCCTGATTGAAAAGCCAGCGACGAATTTTGAATGCCCGACAAACGATTAAATTGATATCATTTAAAAAGATATTTGAACTAACAAACTTTACATAAAAATGAATTTAAATAAATATTAAATTTCTTGTTGTTTTTTTCAAATCAAATAATGAAACACGCTTTATCCCAATTGTATTTGCTCTGGTAAACATATTAAATATCGGTGAAGCATCCAAAACCCTCTCGAAGGTATCAACATTTTCTGGGCTACAAGGCTTTATTTTACCTCTTACATCTTTTGAAGCAAAAATGTCTAGGTTTTGTCACAACCTTGGTGTCGTCGGTGGCGTCGTTAAGCAAACCTTAAACAATGACATCGATTATATCTCAGTGTTCAACATTAGTACACATATTACCCGAGCAAGTATGCAAGTGTATATCAATAATAAGCACCAATTATCTGACTTTATAACAATGTTCAGGTAATGCATCTATTTCGAATTAAGCAAACAGACAAACGTTGGTGTTGTTCCCTTAAAACCGAGATCGGACGTGCAATTACCCATTCTGCAATATTTCAAGACGTAAAGGGACTGTAAGTAATAGTTATGCGGTGTTATATTAGCATATATTTCCGTTTGTAGGTGGTTTATTTCTTTCTCAAAATAAAATATCTAAAGTTACATGCAATAACATATTTATTAGAAATGTTTAAAGGTATTCCTTTGCATATTTTTTATATTTGCGTATATTGTTGACGTGCTTTGCTTTTAATAGGTGGCAATATATTGGACGTGCTTTGTCAATATTTTTATTTCAAAAGATACTCATAGTAGAGTGTTACAACTTTGAATTCTACTTACGTTACTTTCACATATATGTTGTTCTTGTAGTCATAAAGCCAATATTCAGAAATTGAAACAATGTCATTTAAACTTAAATGTTATTATAATGCATCTATGGCACTTTCGTGAGTAAATATCGTAGAGAATATATTCTTTGTCGTTCAAGAATTTTCTTTTACTACTGTATTGAATATTTTGCAGCTTCCAATAAATTAATGATATCATTCGCGGCTTTGTTAACACGACACTCTTTTATGAATCTAATATACAGTGATTGTTATCTTTAATACAACTAAAAGGGACAAGCCAAGCAGTATAAAATCCAAATATAACTAGTTCAAGATTCTTGTCTTAATTGTATACTTCGTAATCAAATCAAGTCCAGTCAAGACGTTTGTTCTCTCAATTCCATGTCGAACATTAAAGTATTGATAACAAAACTAAAAACAATCAAATCTACTAGCTCATACGAATTAACAAAATATTTGATGTTAACATTTTACCATATAAAAATAATTATGATTTACTTTATCATTTGCATCAAAAATATATAACAGCTTAATGCCACCGTTAGATTAAATTCGCGTTTGTTACAATGGTTCAGTTACTAATTTGAAATGTTAATTCTGACCAGCAACAGTACATGCGTTAGAGAAAGCAAACATATTTACTAACAATTGTTTATCTATAAATAATAACCAAGCATATTTAACATACATAACAATAAATAGTTTTCAACGATTCTGTCTGATAATTAAATCTACAGGTTTGAATTGATTTAATAATATGTGTAATTATGAACAATGTCCTCATTCTGCATATAAAACGTGTGTGTTTAAATATGGTTCAATAAATAACTTTCGCTCATTGTAAAAAAAAGATACTCAAATGAAAAATGAAAATTTTAGATTGCTGCATATATGCCATTTCCTTTTATTGACTGTTATCAATTCATCGAACAGATTTAACATCAACCAACAGTAGACTAATCAAAACACTTATTGCTGATAGTGTTCTTATTATTAGATACATATTTTAATTGTAGAACATTCTCACACTTTTTAACATACTATATAACTACATGACATATCATATATACTTCAACCAAATACACTTTAAATAATGAAATAAAAAATAAACTTTCCAATTTTTGGACTTGTCAGACATACAAAAGTACACAATAATACAAACATATTATTTGGGATTTTTATTTTGTTTTAATGTTTGCGCTCCTTTCGGATCCAGTTGGATCTCAGAGATCAATTGGTAATTTAAAATTAACATCATCTCTCCAAAATAATTATGTCCCATTATAGTGTGTACATGATATTAAATATGTGTGGATGTATTTTATTCTGTAAAAAATATATTACAACAAAGGTGGCTGTATTAGGCAAACAATGATGCTGCATATTGGATATACAGCCCAAGGTGTTACTTATGATTATCACAGTCGAACATATACTGATTGGGAGAAACATATTCAACCCGTAGAGGCACCTGCTTATTTATATGATACATAAACACAACTACATTTCAATAGAGACTACGGTTTTACATCATACGGGTATAATAATATTGAAATAACAATGCCAGTCACATATTGATGATAAAAAAAGATCTATAAATATTGGAGTATAATCAAGGTTTGGATTTTCATTATGTAACACATTACATTACATATCTAATACGTATACGCACTCAAATATTGCTTGGATGCACGAAGAATATATGACAACATTTCCTTTTAGAGTGTTGTCGAAACTCAAAATTAAAATAAGATAAAGATCAGGGACCAAAAAAAATTTTTTTATAAGTTTTGTCCAATTTCTTGTTACATTAGCATTTGACAAGGTTTCGCTCATAAGTTGGTATTACTGACGGTCGCCGCCAGCACGTAAGTGTACACCGATATTTAACAGCAACATAATTAAATTTAATGCTATAACATATCTAACAGATGGAGACGAACATATTACCATCATGTTGGTTGTTCGAATTGGTTGCTTCCGATCGCGACTCATTGTCGTTATTGCTATTTATAAGATAGTTGTTGGTCCGTTGGTTGGATTGTAAGCCCTCTCCATCATTTTCACTTGTCGCTGCAGCATTCGATTTGTTCGGTTCTGATTTCGACCGATTGTCATTATTGTCAGGTATCTGGTAAAAAATAATGTAATTCCATAACATATGGAAACTGTAATGAGCATCATGTTACCTGTATCTTTTTAATTGAACATGTCGAGGAAGAGAACTTGTCGGCAGTAATGATGCAATCATCGGAAATGTTATAAGCAGGATCTGTTTACAAGATGAATTTAGCTTCGGTCAGGCGATTATAATCAATTTCGTTATCCTATATAACTTTTGGAATAAATATGAAATTATGCGCATAAAAACTAGTTTTAACCTCAGTGTTGCAGCGACTCGTGTTTCAAGAACGGTTGCAAAAGTGTTATCCATAATTTTATAGGTCAAGCTATAATGATGCACGTTCGGCTGTTTGAGGGTTTTTACCGTGTGTGTCTCTGGTGCTGGGTGCTGGTGCTGGGTGCACGCCATTATCAAGTACCTATTAACGGAGTTAGTAGTTTAACAGTAAGCTTGTTTCTGCCGTTTTCATTGTTCTATTTTAGGACAAAAGCAAAACTATTTAAAAATGTCATAATTTCTGTTACAACAATAAACAATTTCATTACATCATGGATGAAAAATAATGTTTATTGTTACAAACAGGTTAGAAAGATAAGCTGTCACTTCAGGTCTCACAAAAATCGACAGTATCATGTAAACAACGTTATGTGGTGAGTGTTTCTATTTTAAGAATCGTTTGAACAGTTGTTTTAATTGTATGTTTTGAGGATAAAAGCAAAACTAATCGAATAAGTCATGGCCTTTGTCTTTCTAAGTTCCAGCCATATGCCACAACATGTATGCATTCTTTTAGTCATCACAAATGTTTTTTTAATAGCTTTGCAAATTAAAACTTAAACGATGTTATTTCATCATGGATAAAAAGTAGTGTGTACTTTAACAATCAGGTTTAACAAGAATATGTGTCTCATCAGGTTTCACAATAATCGACAGTATCATGTAAACCACGCTTTGTGGTTAGTGTTTCTATATAAAGAAACGTTTTTGTATCAAGATACTGAATTTCCTCCAAACAGTTTGACTACATGCAAGCAGATATCGGCTTATCACAACGAAACGTGTCTAACTATTGAACATTGTTACCCAACACTATATTTTAAATATAATATATTTGTATTTTAACCATCCACTTTGCTTAACTGACCTTATATTATCTTCGATACACTAATCTGTTTCAGTAAATTTACAGATGAATTATTTGGTATGCATTTATAGAACCTAGGACTATATTAGCACTGAAATTACGATTAAAGTCATAATTTTGTCATTTGGGAAATGTTACATGCTTTGTTGACATGGACGTTGGTAATTTAAAGCAGATGAATATAGGTTCAAAGAAGCCAAAGGTGAATTTTATAGTTTTTTCATAGTCTTTATAGTTTCTCTTTATCTACTGTACAATGCAGATCAGCAGAAGACAGACACATGTTAACAATGTTATAGGCCTCCCTTTCATTGCAGCTAGTCGATTAAAAAACGCCTTGTGATGATGTGTTTGGCGAGCTACAATAACCATATGTATTCGATCGATGTATTCGATAAAATGAAGTGTTACCGTCCAGAAATGAGTAAACAAATATGTCTGGCGATATTTTTATTGATTGGTATATACGAAATCGTTTTATATGCAGGAGCATAATATACATTAATAATACCTTCAGTAATTGTACAAACAATTATTGGTTTTGACCAAGATTGAAATATTTCGATACATGTCACATCAATTCCGAGTTTCATTGATATAAAGAGTAATATCCAAATTGCAATAACTATTGTGATAAATATAAAAGATCAGGTAGGCATTACCTTTCAATGATACCAGTATTTTATGTGTTAACATGGAAGCATTTTTATCTTTATTCCTAATGCAGCTATTTTATTGTAAACGAATAGTAGGTCAGATTCCTTTGAAAGTTGCCCCTCTTGAGATTGATAACATTGTGAAGGTCCTCTGTCAAGATATAACCGATATGAAAGCGTGGTGATATATTGAGTACAAGGAAACTAAACGTAGGCCAAGATTTGTGACATGTTAGTACAGTGCTCATAACTACAAACATAATCAATATCGCTGTCATCGTCGTTGGTGGTATAACAATGTTACGTCGTCGTTGTCGTACTTCAACCTTACTGCGACTCTTGATTTTTGGAACAGGGTAATTATGTTCGTAAAGTACCTTGCATGATTTTTGTTACCAATACATGCCAATAAACTTAGTTTACTCATTATTGTTTGTAAAGAATGGTATATTAACTTCTGTGATCACTCTCATTGGCACGATTTTCCGCAATATTGTCGCGATCTTTTCGTACGAATGAACTAACCAATACACTAACCGGACAGCCTGATATTAACTTACTTTGGCGTAATAATGTTATATTTGCTTCCTTTTGAAAAGAAAACAAATAACAATAACAAACAAAAAAGAATGATGCGAAGATAAAAACTGATCTAATGAAAATAATGAAAACAAATCAAACAAAAAATGAGTATAAAAGAAAATGACCACATATCAAAACTTCATATCCATTAGGGTAGTTGAACACACCTTCAACAGGGTTTATTCATACAGTTATTTGTTGTTGTTTTTATCCGTGAACAGAGAGTTGGGTTCCGAATTGATAAGAACAAAATATTTAAAATTGAACATTGTACCGTGGTGTCATTCAACCTGAAATATAAATAAAATATCGTGTTTCGTGATGAGAGTCAATTTTGCAAGCATCACCATTTACCTCTATTGAAATACAACGGTTGCTTCCGCTGGTGCCGCTTGCGTTGCTGTTGCTTCTACTCGAGCTACTCCTACTACTATTTCTACTTCTATTACTTCTAAAGCGGCACCAGCAGAAGCAACCGTTATATTTTAATAGAGATAAATATTTTACTACTACTACTACTACTACTACTGCTTATACTACTACTACTACTACTACTACTACTACTACTACTGCTTATACTACTACTACTACTACTACTACTGCTTATACTACTACTACTACTACTACTACTACTACTGCTTATACTACTACTACTACTACTACTACTACTACTGCTTATACTACTACTACTACTACTACTACTACTACTACTACTACTGCTTATACTACTACTACTACTACTACTACTACTACTACTACTACTACTACTACTGCTTATACTACTACTACTACTACTACTACTGCTTATACTACTACTACTATACTACTACTACTACTACTACTACTACTACTACTTCTACTACTACTACTACCACTACCACTACCACTACCACTACCACTACTACTACTACTACTACTACTACTACTACTACTACTACTACTACTGCTTATACTACTACTACTACTACTACTACTACTACTACTACTACTACTACTACTACTACTACTACTACTACTTCTACTACTACTTCTACTACTACTACTACCACTACCACTAGCACTACCACTACTACTACTACTACTACTACTACTACTACTACTACTACTACTACTACTACTACTATTACTACTACTACTTCTGCTGCTGCTGCTTCTGCTACTACTTCTACTACTACTAATGCTAGTAGTGAAAATATAGCTTCTGTTTCTGCTAATTCTACAACAAATGAATAGTACTACTACAATACTAAGTCAACTTCAACTACTTACATACAAGACATTACGTTTACCTTAAGATTTAAAATTTGCAAATGTATACAAGAATACAAAAAATACAGTTAAACAGAGTTGTGGAAAGGTTTAACTTACTCACACACGCCTCTAGAACTGCTGGCCATGAAAAACCACAGCAAACGGACTTCGCACGCACTTTCCAGCAGTTTCTCTAGAATGATCACACCTTAGACCTTCTCCACACATAGTACCGGCGTATCCTCCACACATTTCACCTTGGCCAGCAGGTTGACCACCGTTTGAAACTGAAACAAATGAGATGCTCTTAGAAGAAAAGAACATAATGAAAAAAAATTGTAATTGTATAGAGTACTCGGTCCTCAAGTATTAGCTATACCTAAATGACACCCTTCACAATGAACCCTTATCCTTATGACCGCCAATCACACCTATAAATACACATCGGAAAAAATTGCCAATTCAACAGCTGATGCGATATTTCTGCTTCACTTCACGCTACTATTCAAAAGCCAAAGCGTTGTTGTGTACTTATAAATTAGAAGCGAACATTCTGGACTACGCTAATCCAATCCGGTAAAAGTTGCAGATAAACTAAACGAATTACAAATCTCAAGTAAATGTTAAACAGTGTTTTACTTCGTTATTTGAAATCGATCATTTGTAAGAAGATTAAAACCACTAAATATATTGGAAAAGTCAAGATGTATGTATATTTAAGATTAAATTTAAATATTTCATGATAACATTTCATGCATGTTTCGTTGTGAGAGATGGGAAATGTGAAAGAGTCAAATGTACCTTGGAGCAAAATGCATGAGTACACACTTTAAACAATCATCCTTATTTCAATAACTTTTAAATCCTTTTCGACTCACCTACAAGGCACATGAGTAAGACAAGTACAATAGAACTCCTCATATTTATGATGTCGTATTATTTAATGAAATAAGTATAGTAAGGGCTACGTTCGTATTTATACATACAGCAATTTCAAAATCGCCGACCGGTTCCCGGATCTAATTACGTCATGCTATTGGTTACTAAATACGTTATATACGTCAACCAGGTTTAACATCAGTTAAATGAACATCTGGGTTCAACCAGTAAATACTTGTTAATAACAACTAACGCATTAGTAATTTATGTATACAAAGTATGCTATTAATGCGAATTGAAGTCATAAATGCCGTTTGTCTCTCGTTAAGTGTCTGTTTGATGTTTGTATTTATGACTTTTTAAATAGGAGCTTGGTAGTTGCCATCATTTATAAACTAATATATACACGCTGTTATATGACGCAACTTAGATAAACATTTAAACTTAGTAAACAAGCCTTTGTTTTACTTTAATTGAGAGAAAACGACAACTGAAATAGCCCATGTTTCTTTACACCAAAAGCTACAAAAAGCAAATAAATGTTCCAAATGATAAATTCATATGAGTACATTTGATGGAAAGTAAAACGTTGTTTAATTAAACATACCTTTTAATTCCTTATAATTTGCTCTTAATTCTGTTTATGATGCTCTGTTGATGATTTGAGTAGTTGTATTAAATCAAATTAAACAAGCAACTCTTATTTACTTCTTGTGATTAATGCCGTTAATTGTGATTCACCTGTATTGTCATGAAAGGTAAAATCTGCGTCTTGGCCAGCGTATTTGTTTACAATATTTAAAAGGTCATCTTGATATTTCTTTTAAAAGAGCTGAGATTCATTTTTCATAGGAATCTTTATTTTAAAATATTGAAATACATAACACACGAATTACATGTTTGTTAGTAAAAATCTAATATATTTTGCCACCTGATATTCGTTCAATACGTTATTAAGTTATATTACTTATAAAATCGTCTGTAACACCATTGTAATTTTAATTTTATTTAATTATTTAGAATTGTAAACGAAAATGAATCTGTTTTGTGTGTAATTTTATAACATAATTAATATGATATTTCCTATACTTACAAAGACGAGAGCGTATGATAATTTCTAAAAAAAAATATTTTCAAAAGATAACCGACTGTAAGACAGATATAACGACAAATAACAAACTAATCGTTCAATATTTCATTTGCTGGTCAGATGCCTTGGTTAATATTAGCTTTCTCGAGTCTCTGTCAGGATGACGTCTAATTGGCCAATGTAAAAGAAGGAGAAGTGTATTATTCAAATAAGTTTCAATAATTTATATTTTCAATCTTTCATAGTCAATTAAACAGTTCAGCTGCCAGCAACTGGGTTTTCTTAATATCAGTAGCAGGGCAGTTTACAATGCATCAGTATTTTGATCATTACTGTTCCATAAGTGCATGGCAAAGCCATTTACGGATTTTTACTTTACTTTTAAATTACATGGTTATCGTGTGTTTCTAATCGAAAGTTATCAAAAAGATCTGGTCAAAAGATCAGATCAAACTAATTGAATTGAAACCAGATTCGGAAAACGCGCCGTTAACAACAGTCGACTAGGGATTTAGGAATAACGAATTCTGACTAATTAAATAAAATAATCCCTAGGATTTTGTCAGCCAACGGCAGTCGTTCTTAGAATTCCTAATCCTCAAAGGCAATACTTTGGTCTAGTAAACAGCACATACTATGCATAAACATCGGGTAATACATACATTTATTAACAAACGGCAGTAACTGTTGTCATGGTGACATCTATTTACTGCCATTATAACTTTTAGATTTTACAATTATCACAAGACGCATACTATACATAACCATAGGAATCCAAATTTTGAACGCGCGGAACGTGCAATGCAAGTAATAAGATGCATTACTTAAATTATTATTCATATTTGCATTTAACAAAGAATATGATAAGTAAGTATAATAAGACTATAAAAACTGGAAATAACATTCATGTTTTGGAAATGCAATGTTGTATCAAAAAGCACTGTGCGGTTTCCAACATAAACACTACGGCGAAAATTAAAGTTCCTTGTCAACAGAGTGTTGCACCTGCATGTATCATTGCGGTCAAAAAAGTCTCTGTCAAACGGAGTCTGATAAAGAGTGTTAAAAGTGTTGCACCTGCATGTATCATTGCTGTCATGAAACAGTCTCAGTCAACCGGAGTTTGATAAATGGTGTTAATAGTGTTGCATACATATGTATCACTGCTGTCAAGAAACAGTCTTAGTCAAACGGAGTCTGATAAATAGTGTTAAGAGTGTTGCACCTGCATGTACCATTGCTGTCAATAAACAGTCTCAGTCAAACGAAGTTTGATAAATAGTGTTAAGAGTGTTGTGTCTGCATGCATCACTGCTGTCAAGAAACAGTCTTTGTTAAACGGAGTCTGATAAATAGTGTTAAGAGTGTTGCGTCTACATGTATCATTGCTGTCAAGAAACAGTCTCAGTCAAACGGAGTCTAATAAATAGTGTTAAGATTGTTGCGTCTGCATGTATCACTGCTGTCAAGAAACAGTCTCAGTCAAACGGAGTCTGATAAATAGTGTTAAGAGTGTTGCGTCTACATGTATCATTGCTGTCAAGAAACAGTCTCAGTCAAACGGAGTCTGATAAATAGTGTTAAGAGTGTTGCACCTGCAAGTATCATTGCTGTCAAGAAACAATTCTCAGTCAAACGGAGTCTGATAAATAGTGTTAAGAGTGTTGCGTCTACATGTATCATTGCTGTCAAGAAACAGTCTCAATCAAACGGAGTCTGATAAATAGTGTTAAGAGTGTTGCGTCTACATGTATCATTGCTGTAAGAAACAGTCTCAGTCAAACGGAGTCTGATAAATAGTATTAAGAGTGTTGCACCTGCATGTATCATTGCTGTCAAGAAACAGTCTTAGTCAAACGGAGTCTGATAAATAGTGCTAAGAGTGTTGCGTTTGCATGTATCATTGCTTTCAAGAAACAGTCTCAGTCAAACGGAGTCTGATAGATAGTGCTAAGAGTGTTGCACCTGCACTTATCATTGCTGTCAAGAAACAGTCTCAGTCAAACGGAGTCTAATAAATAGTGTTAAGAGTGTTGCACCTGCATGTATCATTGCTGTCAAGAAACATTCTCAGTCAAACGGAATCTGATAATTAGTGTTAAGAGTGTTGCGTCTACATGTATCATTGCTGTCAAGAAACAGTCTCAGTAAAACGGAGTCTGATAAATAGTGCTCAGAGTGTTGCGTCTACATGTATCATTGCTGTCAAGAAACAGTCTCAGTCAAACGGAGTCTGATAAATAGTGCTAAGAGTGTTGCACCTGCATGTATTACTGCTGTCATGGCACAGTCTTAGTCAAACGAAGTCTGATAAATAGTGTTAAAATTGTTGCACCTGCATGTACCATAGCTGTGAAGAAAAAGTCTCAGTAAAACGGAGTCTGATAAATAGTGTTAAGAGTGTTGCGTCTTCATGTATCATTGCTGTCAAGAAACAGTCTCAATCAAACGGAGTCTGATAAGTAGTGTTAAGAGTGCTGCACCTGCATGTACCATTGCTGTCAAGAAGCAGTCTCAGTAAAACGGAGTCTGATAAATAGTGTTAAGAGTGCTGCACCTGCATGTACCATTGCTGTCAAGAAACAGTCTCAGTAAAACGGAGTCTGATAAATAGTGCTAAGAGTGTTGCGTCTACATGTATCACTGCTGTCATGAAACAGTCTCAGTCAAACGGAGTCTAATAAATAGTGTTAAAGGTGTTGCACCTGCATGTACCATTGCTGTCAAGAAACAGTCTCAGTCAAACGGAGTCTGATAAATAGTGCTAAGAGTGTTGCGTCTGCATGTATCATTGCTTTCAAGAAACAGTCTCAGTCAAACGGAGTGTGATAAATAGTGCTAAGAGTGTTGCACCTGCATGTATTACTGCTGTCATGACACAGTCTCAGTCAAACGGAGTCTGATAAATAGTGTTAAAATTGTTGCACCTGCATGTACCATTGCTGTCAAGAAACAGTCTCAGTAAAACGGAGTCTGATAAATAGTGTTAAGAGTGTTGCGTCTACATGTATCATTGCTGTCAAGAAACAGTCTCAATCAAACGGAGTCTGATGAATAGTGTTAAGAGTGCTGCACCTGCATGTACCATTGTTGTCAAGAAACAGTCTCAGTAAAACGTAGTCTGATAAATAGTGCTAAGAGTGTTGCGTCTGCATGTATCACTGCTGTCATGAAACAGTCTCAGTCAAACGGAGTCTGATAAATAGTGCTAAGAGTGTTGCGTCTGCATGTATCACTGCTGTCATGAAACAGTCCCAGTCAAACGGAGTCTGATAAATAGTGTTAAGAGTGTTGCACCTGCATGTACCATTGCTGTCAAGAAACAGTCTCAGTCAAACGGAGTCTGATAAAAAGTGCTAAGAGTGTTGCGTCTACATGTATCATTGCTGTCAAGAAACAGTCTCAGTCAACGGTAGTATGCAAAATATTACTAAGAGTGTTGCGTCTGCATGTATCACTGCTGTCAAGAAACAGTCTCAGTCAAACGGAGTCTGATAAATAGTGTTAAGAGTGTTGCACCTGCATGTACCATTGCTGTCAAGAAACAGTCTCAGTCAAACGGAATCTGATAAAGAGTGTTAAGAGTGTTGCATCTACATGTATCATTGCTGTCAAGAAACAGTCTCAGTTAAACGGAGTCTGATAAACAGTATTAAAGGCCAAGTTTAAGCCTTCTATAATTACCCCCCCCCACACCCCGCCCCCCCAAAAAACAACAACAACAACAACAACAACAACAAAACAACAAACAAACAAACAACAACGTGTATTTGTTCACAACCTCTGTTAAATGATTTTAATTTTATTGCCTACATGTCTTAACAGATCAGGTTTTATTATAGAAATGGACCCTATATGGCCCTGAGCCAATAAACGAATACACAGGAAATCGGCCCATACTGTGACACCAGTGCAATAAGCAGGAGATGCACAGCAGGGAATTATCATCCCAAACATTCCTTAAACTAGGCCATTAAGATTGTTGCGTCTTTGTGTTCCATTGGTGTCCATCGACAGTCATAATCAACCGAGATTGAGAGAGTGTTGACGGTGTTGTACCTGCATAGACCATTGCTGTCAATCTATATTCGCATTCAAAACAAGTTTTATAGAGAACGATATGCCATTTCTGTCAATCGACAGTCTCTAACAAACCAAGACTGAGAGCGAGAGAGAGTGTTTATTGTGTTCCATATATGTCGAAGTACAGTCTCAATTAACCACAAAATGTATGTATGTACTTTGAATGTAATTGTTGCAAAAACACTGTCAATACAATACTCGATTTATAAATATATCGAACGGATTATTCTATGACTTGGTTAATGTTGCGTCTAAATGAATAGTCTTTCAGCTCTTTTATGGAAATTAAGCGTTTCAGCATTTTGTTACAGTTGCCATGTTACTTACGCCCCATTAACTAAAACTAAGTAAAGGTAAAATCAAGTGCAGCAGATTATTGGAGTGTCTAGTATGTACGTTGCATCGCATTAACTACATTCTATACATATACTGCCCTAATTATTGTATCCAAAACTTTTATGCAGAATGAGAAGTCTCCCTTGTTGGTCACTTATAATAAAATTGCATGTCATTTCAATTGAAGTAGAGAAATATTAAGGTAGTAGTCTAGTTTTTTAGATGCAGTTTAAAAGTAGCGTTAGGAACTAATGTTTATAAAGCTGAAAGCATATTTAGCATACACAACTATTCAATAACATTTGTAGACCATGGAACAAAGCATAAACCGAACGTATGCCTGGAATATTTAAAACACATGATTTGAAATAATATTTATTTTGGCAGAAGAAAGGTTGTATTCATATGATACACAATAATAACACCCAAATCACCAATACATAAGGAAAATATAAAATAAACACAAAACGATCATATAGCCTACGATATTAATACAGTAAAACAAGGGCTTGATATATATAATAATTAAGATGTGAATACTAAACATTGCACATTACGAATCTGATATGAACTACAATGACATTTTCAAAAGAATAATGATTTTTGTTTGTTTGTTTTTTATCATATTATGATACACATTATATGAAATATTCATATTTACATATAAAGTCTTATAAAAGTGTGTACAGTTTCCAATATATACATTTACGCATACAATCGTAGAAGTGCATTCATGATTCATTTGTGTTTTATCATTTTAACCCCAGTCGGTGCGTCTCCATCTTTGGAGCACCTCTTTCGAGCCCTTCTGTTGCGTTTACGTGAGGCTAGCTTATCCTTCAGTTCCTGGTTTTCAGTCTTAAGTTCCTTGTTTTCTGCTTGTAAGGCCAATATTTTCTCTTGTTCTGTCAGTTGATTTTGACGAATTGTTCCTGCAGGTTAAAAAGAGAGCATTTAAAAATATTATGACTGATGTTTGATTATGATAAACCGGATAATCCGGAATAAATCCACTTGTCCGGTGAAGTGATCACCAGCCCGACTCACATGCGCCCAGGCCGGAACGCCTCAGTGAAAAGCGAATGCGTTAGCTGCTGCGTTACTTGGACAACCTGTTTAACTTTTATAGATTAAAGCCTGGAAACCCACAACTATCTTGAAGGTAACAAGCATTATTAAAGAAGTTTTAGTAATAATTACGAATAACAGCACATATATTATATGTGATCATTTGAAAAGTGTATAATGTTACTTATTTTACGTTTTGTATTAAACACCAAAAACTAATAAAACATGTACTGAATCGAAGTGAAAGTTCGCTCCATTCAACCGTGATACTGAATTCAGCTTCAATAATATCGAGCGTCTCCAGAATGTTTTTCAGGGTTGCTTCCAACGGCGGAGCTTTGACCTTCAATAGCATGTGGTAAATTTGGTCCCTCATGCCTCCCTGATGGAAGTCGTGCTCTATGTGATCCAATGTTGCAGGACCTAGCCCAAGCTTTCTTCCAAGATTCTGCCATCCTTTTCCAATATACTTGGACAAGTAAGCAATATCATCGTCTGCTGCTGGCATTTCAGGCGGTATTTCGGCTAGAAAAAAGTCATTGTATTTTGTGTTCTTTTTGTTTTGAAAAAAGAACGCCCCTCTCACATTTGCAACGCTTTAATAACAATGCAGGCACATACACACCGTATTTTTCGCTGGGTAAATATTCTTACAAATATTGAGTATACAAATATATATCAATATATATATATATGATTTATCACGGTCACCATACTAATTTTTTTTATCAAACTTTCGTTTAAAGGAGTATTTGAAAGGTTACAGGTTCCGAAGCATTAGCATATAGATAACGTTTCATTCTACAATCAAAGTATAATTTGCTTTAACAGTACACACAATAAAGTGAAATTGGATAGTCTACGCCAATAGTTTTCGTACTTCAAACTTTGAGTTTATAGTGAGATTGGCAGTTTTACTACCAATAACCATTTGACAAAGTTGTCAAAGATGTGATAACAAATGCTTTACTTCCAGAGCGAAAGTGTAACTGTGGTACTGCGGACAAAATAGTTATATTACGTAGATATATGCCTTACCCGCTCATCACCTGCCATGTGTTAAGTAAATTAAGATGATTACCAATCCATGTCTTTGGGCCGGGATTCGACTCAACTCCAGATCGAAGAAGCAGTATATGTACAATGCATTTATCCTCTTTGCTTCTCCTTGTTTTCTTTGATGTTGATGTTTCAAGTATCAGACAAACGTACAAAAACAGCTCAAACAGCACTTCCAACTTTCCCATCAAATCATTGACGCCTGCCTCCGCTTCAGCCATTCTTTCTACAAAAATAGATGTGTGTTTTACTTACTTTTTGTAATTATCTTCAACACTATTGTTCATACAGCATATATTTATTCAACAAGCCCATTAAAGGCATGCGAACTAACTTAAATTTCCGGAAGTTTATTTTATCATAGCGTATACA
Organism: Mya arenaria; assembly: GCF_026914265.1. Classification (NCBI taxonomy): domain Eukaryota; kingdom Metazoa; phylum Mollusca; class Bivalvia; order Myida; family Myidae; genus Mya; species Mya arenaria. Next base: position 22,395,716 of record NC_069138.1, read on the forward strand.
ATGACGTCACGTCTATTTACCAAAAATATAAGTAATATTTGACGGTGAATACCACTTCCATGATTTATCACGTCAAAGCCGGTAAAGTCTTATTATATAGTATTGCTATTATCGTTGTCAACTTAACCAAAGTATCATAATGTTACTAAAACACAAAGGTTAAATAAAGCTTATATTGTCTTACATAGACCTATGCTGACAGTAAGGAGCATGAATATGTTTTAATAATTAAATACATTTTAAAATATATGAGATATAACCAATGCCGTCGAATACGTTGTTTTTATTTGTGCAAAAGCTTTTATTCAACTAAAAGTAAAAAAAAAAAAAAATATTTAAAGGTAAACAAAAGTTTGCGAACAGTGTAATATAAGGCTTAAGAACAATACTACTACACAACTTCCACCATCATGCAGTTTTTGTTTTTGTTTGAAGATCGTATGTATTATGTACACACTTTACTAACGTTTTTACTCCATGTTTTGTTTTTAGTGTTTACTGGTCTGTCGTTTGCTTATGTGAAGAACACTTTAACTTTAAAAAAAATAGAACAGTAAGAGGTATGGTTGCAGGAAAATGCAATTTTAAAGACTTAAGAAAACAGAAATAATTGCGGAAATTAAATATTTGTTGTTTCTTACACATTTTGACGTCATCCAGTTTTTTTCATTTACCTTGGTAATACAAGCTTCATTCTTGGAAAGTTTGGTTCTTATTAATACTTTTAAATCATGGTTTGTGAGTTTGATACGAACGTTTTTATGTTTAATCACTAAGGCATTTACATATATCCCATGCACTACAGTGTGCTCAATCCTAGCTCTTGAATGTAAGTAGAACATCAAAATAGCAAAATAGTCATTTCTACTCCTTACTAGTAGTTTATTTCATTGAAATGATAACACTTACGGAACGAAGAATATTTCCAAATTTGAAAGCTGTCAACATTAACCTCTAGCAAGCTATCCAAGTTCAATGCTTTCGACATTAAACTCTAACAAGTAAAACAAGTTCTTAGAGATCAGATTTTGATATTCTTTTCAAAACATTCAACAGAACATTCAACACAACACGTATTCATACTTATGAACCACTAAAATACTAAATTGATGTTTCATGTTTGCCCTACTAAGCAGAATAAGTTTAATATAGTCAAAAATGAGAATCACGACATTTACTTGAACTGTACATAACGTATAGCCACAAAGTACAGGTAAAATTTGCAGTTGAGTCTTAACAATAATGCGAGATTTCTCTTTTAACCTAAAGTCGACTCATTGAGTTATTGCACATATAATTATAAAATAAAACAAGGTAGACATACCTGAATGATGTAGTGCATAAAGGCAGGAGACACGTATCCATACACGTAGTTGTTTTTAACCACTCTGGTTTACAATTTTTATGTGTGGCTTTGTATTGATAGTTTATATCATTATTATAACGAACATCTGAGAAATGTAACTATACCATCTGCTAATGTTTTACTTACCTAATCTCCTCCGCACTGAAACATAGTAATACTATCGATAAAGGAAGTCCAATATTGTACGAAGGAACACCATTGTACAATTCAATCTTTTTATAACCTACAACTAAATTATACACTTCTTATGTCGTTATGCAAAGTAAATACAAGACCCCGAAGTCTTAAATTGTTTACGTTTGCCTCTTTTTAAACAATACCATACGAGCTTTCGTTCCTAGGCGCTTTAGATATAATTGAAACAATTATTCATTTCTTTGTATCACTATTTTTGTTTACGCTTCAGCACCAATGTTTTAAAACAGAAAAAAAATGACAACTATGACCTGTTGGCTTCTTTTGAGATTAAAAATAGAAGAACAGATATTATATAACTTTACATTATGTAATGATAATTGGAAGTGGTTTAAAAGTCTCTTTCACAGTAAGAGATTTGTAATACATGTAAATCATTATGTTTGTAAAGGCAGAATTGAAAAATAAGGCACCGTGCATACTTCACATTACTCAAAAATATAAAAAGAAAAAAATAACGAAACAAAATCATCAACAAATTTAAAGGTTAATTCAAATAAAAAGTAAAACAATACTTATGTGTGTATATGTTTAAATATATAGCGCAAACAGCGTCAATGGATCACATGAAATAAATAATGAATAACAGCTAAAGCGATGTATGAAGATGGATCACAGGGGTTTCTCTCGATTCTGTTTACCCCATATATTTACCGACAAGGTGTTGAATTCTCAAAATAAAAATGAAATCGACAATGTATAACAGTTAAAGTGAAGTTTCTATTTTATTTATAAAATGACACATAGAACGAACGAATGACTTTTGGAAAACCAAAATCTGACTTATCTATCAAAAATGATATAGTGTTGCATTTAGACCCGTGCTCGCAAAAATCCAAAATACTAATTTACCTAACTTCAATCATGGTTTATGCAATGTTGTACGATACTAAGTATATAGTTCAGTGAAGAGTCGTCGGTTTAACTCTAACCGATTAATGCGTTGTTTATGAATGAAATTCACCAAGAATTGGCGAAAGTTCCGTACTAGATTCGCTTCGTGATTGTGCAGCCAGTTTTATGACTGAGCACATCTAGCAATGTTATTGACTGATGACTGCCCGTAAATAAAACTTCTACAAATTAAAAGTGCTTTGTTAAAAGTTGGTGTATTGTCATCTTGTTCAGAATGCATTAGTTAGAAAAGCGCATACAATGTGGATATTTTATGTTAATTTAATGATCTACACCGTGTTATATTTGTTTATTTTGGTTGGTGTGGTATTTTTACATACGTATTTTGGCTTTACTAACCCTTGTCAGGATTGAGCAATCATTATATCCCTTACAAACAGAGTGTATATAAGGTGAAAAATCGAAACAGAACAAAAACACATGTGCGACCGATGGCCAAGTTAAAGAAACAAAATCGGTATTTCGTTCGGGCGATTGGAATAATCATATTGTGAGGAATTGTATAGATAATACTTTGAATGTAAGGCATCAGCCGTGACCAGCCTGTCAGATGTAACTAGAGCTATCGATCTAACCTATTACAATAATGTTTCAACATCATTTGCCCCTTTCCCAAAATAATTACACTATGACTTATAACAAACATAATTATGTAAAAATAAATCCATACTTCATAATAAACAATATTGATTGATAATCATTGTATTACTATTGTTTGTATTTCATTGATATTTATTAATCTGTATGTTAAAGTATAGTTCAGGAATGAGACTTATTTCACCTTTGATGGTTTTACTTACATTCCTCAGGCAATGAATTCAATTCTGAAAAATAGATATAGTGGTGATACAGGATTTCAAAGCCAGTACTATAAAACTAGACAAAACTCAATGCAAGTGTTATTTGAATAACTAACAACCAACGAAAATACTTAAGCAATTTTAAAACAACCCCCACCCATATACAACTAGTACATGAGTATGAAAGTTAACACTGACCTATAACTCAGACTTTACTAATTGAGGTATGCTCCTTTTTAGACAATAACTGACGAGCTTTAGCGTTACCTCCGCGGCGCTCTTTTTATACTTATTACAACTATAATTTATTTGAATCACTATAATGTTTACGCTGGCTTGTTCATCAACACTGTTTCAAATCAACACGAAACATAAACAGTTTCTATCGCCTGCTGGAATCGTTAAAACTGAAATATTGTAAACGGGCTAGTAATTACCTTTGATAATGACTTTCTAAGTTGTTTAAGAAACGTGTGTTCGAATTGGTGAAAGAAAATCAAATTTGGGTAGTTCGTTTTATAGTATATGATGAAATATTATTTATGAAACTTGATTAAGAGGCACCAACCGTGGTGATCCTGTCAGATATTGTTAAGCATGCGATACTCAAATAATGTCGGACAATCACAGCCCTCTTCCTCAATTATGAAATTTTGACAAATAGCTATTTACTCAACCTGATCGCTTCCGCCTATAATAATTTTACCATTATACTTTGTATCAATATTTATTTGGATTAAAAATGATGTATATATACTTGTATAAGAATTATAAATTATACCTGAGACATGTAACATTTTTACTGTTTTACTTACCCAATCGTCTCCTAGCTGAAACATTAATAATATAGTATCGATTAGGCAATTGCGGTTATGTAAGAAGAGACACAAATGCATACATTATTTTGTATAAAAAAGGGCTTCAACAAGGTATTTTCTTATTTTGTTATGTAAAGTAAAACCAATTATTCTTTTATATTTTTCATTACTTATGTTAACGCTGACAACAACAAATAACCTTATCAATGCCTATCACCTGCTTTAAAATGACATTCCAAATTGTCATAAGGGATCTTTCACAGATAATAATACAATTTACATAAACATCATGTTTGTTAATGCCGATCGTGAAAATTAAGCATCGACTTTACATTTGGCAATAATTTGTCGATTAGATTGACGAGTAAATCTATCAATACTATTTTAAGAAGAATATTTTATAAAAATAAAACACATTATTTGTGCGCACACTTCTGAATTAACTAGTTGATAACTAAATCGGTATCAAGTTTGGTAGGTTCATTTAATCATATTCGACGAAACATTGACACAGCTATGAAACACTATCTATAAATATTCGTTTGCACTTAAATCACATTTTTGTCCTATTAGTTATATGAAGAGGAATGTGCCTTATATCAACTTTAATGATTTACTAACCTTCATCTTCATGATAACCCACTACTCTGTCTGAAACAAAGAAATAGTATTGTATTGATAAAGGAATTCCAATACGGAATAAAGAGACACATCTTGACGACATAGTAAGTAAGATGATGAGCTACAATATGAATATATTGTGCATATCGCTTTGTTAAATTTGAACAAGAACCACGTACAAAACTCGTATATAAATATGAACATTTACACTGGCCCATCATTCAGACATTAATATTTGTTTGACTTCTTTGTATACTTCATAGTATAAGAAGAACAATACGTATGTTTTTACTTACATATACGCAACAGAACTGAAACATAGAAATGATAGTGTATCAATTAAAAAATAAAACACTCCAACTAACGGATATTTAATATTTGCTTAATTCGTTATGCAAACTCAAACCAACTCTTTATTTATTTGTTTCAATATTTACGTTTACGCTGGATAATATTTTCATCAACATTGTTTGAAAACAACAAATAGTCTAAACAATGCCGTCCACATGCTCACGTCGTTTGCTCTCATAAAACAGGCATGTATATTTACCGTTTATGATGGCCTACACAATTGCTTAAAGGGATCTTTCACAGTTATTTATTTAATTTTACATGTACATCAATTATATTTATAAACGCAAAATGTGAAAATGAAGCACCGTGAATACTTTTACATTTGTCAAGAATATTCAACTTAGATTAAAGAATAAAAACATCAATTACATTTTTAGAAGTATTATTCAAATAAAAGTAAAACACGTTCTTTGTGCGCTCATTCTTAATTACATAGCCAGAACAGAATCAGTTGTTATCCGAGCTGATGACAAAATCGGTATTATGTTTGGTTGGTTGGTTCATATTTGAAGGAATATTATTAATAACATTTGAACAATAAGAATCAACCGCGGCATCCATTCTTTCAAATGTTGTTAGAGCTTTGAAACTCTCCATATCAATATTTGATATAATTCAAAAAATATTTGTTTTTCTTATTTAGTATTTGGAAGTCTACTGGAGAAATTTGCCATATAGCACCTTTTTGTTTTACTTACTTTCATCACCATACAAGCCACGTACTGAAACATAGAAATAGTACTGTATTGATATTGTGTGTTAGACGATAAGCTACACAATAGATATACCGTTCATATCGTTTGCAAAATAAAAACAAAGTTCTATACAAAACACGTTAATGTTTATGAAAGTAAATACTGGCCATCATTCAGGTTTTAATAACTGTTAGGTGTCCTCCGTTTAAGGCAATACTTATTTAAGTTTTTGATGGAGTTGATAAAACACAATTAGTATAAGTTTCGTGTTTCGTTTAATAATATTGGAATAAACATTGTATATAGTTTTTGCCGTATATATAAGCTGAATACGTTGGATGGAAACGTATGAAAAAAAGAATTAACCTTCAGAAGGTAACTCAAAACAATCAGGGGTGGAAAGCGCATTAATTGCTGGAGGAAAGTTATCTTAACAATTCCTTTCTAGAAGACAAGAATACCAACAAAACGGTGCATATTAAGAGAAACAGTTCTTCAAAGAAAAATAAGTGGTTACAAATAAGTCTCCATCTGGAGAACAAAACTAAGCTTTGTTTGGCATAGAAAATATATCTAGTATAATAACAGACAATAAATAAAGAAACGTGAAAAGGCCAAGCGAATTTAAAACCCAAAGCCAATTTAAAACGTTTTACTGAACACGCACGATCAGCAGTGTAAGAATTTAAAAGTCGCTGAAAACATTAATATGTCCAATGATTCTCATGAACTGCCAATTTGTAGTGTTTGTTTTTCAGCTCAGAATAGGGCAATAAAATGAATTCTACAATCAGGCCATTTTACAAACCATACGTAATCGATAGCTTTACAGATTAGACCGAAAAAAGGATGGCAGAAGGCAACACCGAAGACCATCTAACGATGCTGACGTTGACAAGATAACTATACTGCCAATGTATTGATACTCTACTTTGGGACTATAATATACATTATTGGTTTCCAATGACAGCATTTACCATGAAAACATCAACACAAAATTACAAGGCCCCTTTCCAGAGAATTATGGGATGTACTACATGTGTGTAGATGAGCCGACATCTGGCTTTTTATCGTTTATTGACGCTAACCATAACACGAATTGTTTCGTTGACCAAGTGAGCAGAACCTTTGATCAATATGGTCTTCAAAACTAGAAATGAAAGTTTGAAGAGAAATGATTACGTGTTATAGCAGAAAAACGATACATGCTTTGTCTATATATATGTTAGCATACGTTTTTAAGTTCACGAATCACCATAAGGAGTTATCTGAGAACCTCATATACACTAAACAAAGCTTGCCCCTGTTTCTGTGACCTAATACGTATCACTTATACTTCTTTATCAAGAGTACACATGTGCGTCTGTGGTGGAAAGTGTTCCGAGAATCGACAGTGCTAGTAAACATTACTGAATATCCACATTAAATAGCAGTGTTTGCAGTCTGATAATAAAGGACAAACCAAACATGCAAATATTTTTAATTTTTGCATTCAATATAAAATATTAGGGAAAAATTTCATAGGAATGTCAGTTTTGTCTGTTAAACAAACTGACACCGATAACAGTTGTGCTGTTTTTTTCTAAAAAAAATATCACTGTATGAAACGGTCTCCGTCAGGGATGGCCACAAATGAACATAAACGGGCTTAAGTTAAAAAAAAAACGTGCCTGTGCATAGAATCTGCGCAAAGGCAGAACAGTGTGTTTCGACTGCAGCTTATTCAGTTCACGTGTAATACGTAATCGGCATAAATCTGTGTACGGTGTCACAAGGCACAAATCGTGGTAATCCTGTCAGAGGTTGTTTTCGCGCCGGAACTAATTTCAATAACGTATGTTGATCGTTATTGCACTCCTTCATCAATAATCACACTTGACTTATGCTTTATTATTTGATTCTCAATCTTATAAACATTATACTTTCTACACACTTGTGTTTGAATTTAATTTATATTTATGTTTGTTACAGTATTAAGCAATCAAAAGAAAATAAAACACCTTGCTTACTTTGCATTTGTAAAAAAAAAATCAATTAAATTTACGAAATCAAGCATTATGACTATTTTGAGAAGAATGCAATACTTTGAATCAATGTAAAACACGTTTATTGTGCGAATAATTTAAATTTACCTTGCGCAAACATATTCGGTTATTGTCCGAGTTGATGAAACTTAATCGGCATTAAGTTTAATTAATTCGCTTGTTGTATCATAACTGATGTTAACATCATAGATAAAACATAAACAATAGGCATCAGCCGTGTCCATAAATTTAGATGTAGTAAGATAAATGGAACGCATTTCAATTAAGTCTGATCATCATTGCCCTCATTCCTGAATAATTACACATGGACTTATGTTTGTTTTATATATTTGTATACTTGATCTTTTGTTTAAAATGTATAACGTGGAGATGTATGATTAAATGTAAATGAGACACAGAGAAGTGACTGTTTCATACTTGTTTCATAATGACGTTATAACAGATCATCCGGTAACTTTACTATCTTTACCAAACTAATTTGCCCGCATAAACGAGAAAACATGTTAAATTTTGTCATGTTTTTCATTTTTACATCCGTTTAAAACCCCTATGGTTGGTGTTGTTGAACTAAATTTTGCTTTCCCAGCTGTCCGAATACCAATCAGCATTAGCTTGATGCGTAACGTGATTAGTTGTTTCCCCCTCTGGGATTGTTTTGAAGTACTAGGTCGTGGTCTCCAAGCGTTCCAAATACAAACGGCGAACTACTACAGGAGTGAAGTTGTGGAAAGCGTTTGAAAATTTACCACAAAAGCAGGGCATTTCAAGGTTCAAATTGAAATTAAGTGGAGCATATTTACAACAGAGATAAAGTAACTTATCGGTTGAAAAAAAACCTGTCAGTTCAAATGCCTGTAGTTCAATCGTTCCGTACAAACTATACTGAAGAGAAGCCCTATATCTTGCAAACGCTGAATTAACTCCAAAACAGTGAATCTGCTGCACTCGGTTTGTAATTGAAAATAAGAATTTTAAAATTTGTGATAACGTTGCAGCAGAAGTTCTGCTTCACCTTGATCAGCTTAGTAAAACTTTTCTATTATGAATCATAAGTGTCATACAGACATTTTTAGGAGATGCATTTCTACACTACGTCAAAAATCACGTATAATATTATGAGTGTCACTAAGGTTTTAATAGTTGTTTAGGTTCGTACTTTTTAATTAAGAATACCAAAACCGATCTGTTTCTTTTTTTGCAAAAATGCTAGTAAACATTTCCGTTAGAAAGCATAGGTCTCAGTTACGGTAGAAACAAATATTATAAGGAGAGAATTGCTAGCATATGAAGAGGCATCTTGAATATAATACTAAATCTGAATATGACAATTATTAGGCTCATTAGAGTGCCCTCACTGTCATACCTTGATTCAGTACTATATTCAAGTACTCTTATGTTAGGTTTCACAGTCACACACTTACTCATTATATTGTACATGAAAAATATGTTTCTTAATGAGAAAACACATGAATACATATACCAGAAGACTAGATGTTTGTAATTGAAAAAGGCCTATACACATTTTCGGTCCGGGGGGGGGCTTCGACTCAGGAAACCGACCACAAGGGGCGTTGTTCCCTTGATCGATCCTTACTGGTGAGGACCCCAGACCCCACACCTACTTGAGGGATTTACACTGCTACATTAATACATTTCTACTCCCCGTATAAATCTCGTATACTATTTTGAGTGACACTCAGGTTTTAATAGTTGTTTAGGTATGTACTTTTTAAGCAATAATACCAATACTGTAAAATATACCGATCTGTTTCCTTTGTGCTAGCTTATTAAAAATGTTCACATTGTAGATAAATGCATATGTGAAATTGTCCATGTCAAGTGTATGGATAATGATTATAATTGCACGATGAAAAAGATGCATATTTTCAAACTAAAAAATAAATGGTATAGAAACTTTCATTCTGTCTAGCATCACTTGGTTGTGATAATTATTGAAATAAGCCACTTTTGATCGGGAACTTATCTCATTAATTCCGTTTCCATTCAGTCGGTATAAAATTATCATGTTTGTTGAAATTGTGACTTAATGCAGTAAGCGAAATATTAAAATTTATACAGTATTTAGCTGTAATTGGAAGTTTAAGGTAACACTTTAATCACGATTTTGTAATCTGAAATAGTACAGTTAGAAGCACAAGTAGTCGTTACTTGGATTTTTACCAAAATTACAATTACACTCGACATTGTACGAACGGACAACTGTGTTTGCTAAATATTGAACCGTACAAAGGGAAAACACTTTATTTTTTTTCTGTTTGACTTTCTGGTATATGCCAATTAAAAATAAACAAATTATATAAACTGAAAATTGCAAATAATTTTCTTTGTAAACCGGTCAAAACAGAGATTAAGTATTAAACAGATCTATCAGTTTGAATGATATAAGGAAACACCGAAAGTTTTACGTATACAGCATACATATTACCTATTAATTATATCTATGGACACTTTTCAAAGATTATTGGGTGGACACAATTTGTAATTTTAGTAACAGTGACATTGGCCTTGATCAAACCCACTCAAGGATACAAAACCAATTATGTCATTGTGTCAACTTATGGACATCGACCGATCAAAAAAGGAAAAGTCAAGCAAATAGTCATTCTTAATAAAGGTGTTTTTTTTTCTTTTTTTATTACCGATAGCCTCAGTACTTATTTTAAAACGGATATGTGTCATTGTTTATTTTCAACTCGCCTACGCGTTTTAATGAGATCAAGTTCAATGTTAGTTGCTAAGATGTTAATGGCTGCTAAGCAAGTCAGTGGTTGCTTTGGTAGTCATTGTTTGATAAGAAAGTCATGGACTGCTAAGGCAGTCATTGGTGTATATGGAGGTAGCCAGTCCTTAAGAAGGAAGTGGTTAAGGAAGTCAATGGTTGCTAGGGACGTAAGTGAAAGCTAAGAAATTATCTGACTGCTTAAGTAGCCCTTTGTTGCGAAGCACATAACTGGTTACTATGAATATAGGAAGTTTAGTTGCTAACCAAATTTCATGTAACTAAGACAATTCTTTCAAAGGAAGTCATTGCTTGAAAAAAAAATTTTGGTAGTTATTGATGTAAGTAGTAAATGTAGGCGTTTTCATCAAATAACAAGGGTCTGGGTCTATCAGTTTCAGAGAACGTTTCAAAACTTTACCTTAATAATTATATAGATAGTCTACCAACTGGGCGTTACAAGCTTAGATCCAATGGTGATTACCTTATTTGTTTAGTAAAAGACCAATTCATGACGCTACAAACCAAATATTTACGGTCTGTGGCAAGCGATTGTGAACATAAAGCTGTATAAATATATAGAAAACTTGAGACCCCTGGGCCAGAGCGACATTTGACTCAATCTTGGCTAAGGGCAACTTCATCAGGCTACATACCAATTATTAAAAGTCTTTGCCTTGCGGCTTCAGAGAAACTTTATATAAGTATATAGAAAACCTGACACCCAGTGGACGGTGCCAGCTTTGACTCCAGGGGCATTATTTAAACTATAAGGGTTTATGATCTCAGCAAGAGGCTTCAAACAAAATATTTAAGGTTCGAGCAATGCGGTTTCAGAGATGAACAATTTGAAGAAAAAAACAACAACTAAGTATATATAAATTTAGAGTCCTATTGGGACCAGCTCTGATCCGTAATGACAAAATTTTAACAATCGTAGTAAAAGTCCGCATTATTTTCATGCTCTCGCACAGGGTGTTCTACGGAAACTCGATTAACTTCGTTTCAGCTAAACACCATACGCTCGGGTTGGGATGAACCTATCTTCACTCTCGGCCATGGAATATGCTTGTAGTCCTATCTGTTGATCTATGTAAATGGGAAACTAGTGGCCGATAATACCTAGTAAATGGTTGTCAAACTATTTTCGATTAACCAATATTTTCATTAAATTGCAATCTAAATATTTAATAATTTTGTTAAGATATATTGAAGAATTTAACTTCTATAACCAATGTTTACTTACTTTCTCTAAGACTCTGCCTCGTCTCTGAAACATGGAAATATGTTTAAGCAATTATGTATTTATATAGGAATTGAAATATTTTTAGTTTTTTAATCAACAAAACAATTTCAATACAGAAACAATGTAAACATTTATCTTGCAGTGATAACAACCTTTCATACAAAACCATTCTTTTCAATATTTTGAAAGTTTATTATTTAAAAATCATGCATGTTCCACACTGTATTGTAATGTGTTTTGTTTTGTTAAAACATGTGATATGCAGAAAAAATGAAAGCAGTACTGGTATTCTATTTTAACGTTTGGTTACATACAAATCTCACGTGGCGTCTACATGGTGATAAGCGGTCATTTAAAGTGTATGTTCATGTTATTTCGTTATGTCTTAGGTAATATACATCCGGCCACTATTCTTTGATTAGTGCTTTCAAGATATATAAATGAAATATAAAAAAACAATAGCATTGCTTTATATTATGCATTTGTATATACATGTATCTTCGTAAATGCATTTTTTGCCAATAAAGTAATATTTTATTATAAATAAACTGTATTAGTTGCGCGAGATTGAATTAAATAGTTGTTGTTTACGTTGCTAAGAAATCGGAATACTCGGTCGCTATCTTTAAAGTTAATACGGACTGGTTCCCGATATTTTTCAGTTGTTTAAGGTACACTTTTAAATGAGATTTAACAGATCAATGAATCTAGAATCTCTCTATTTTTGCAAAACCCGTGTTGTGTGGATCCAAAAAAAGCTGTTTTAAAGTTTACTTGACTTATTTTATTATTTTTATAATAAATATACACAATTCAAAACTGCTTACTCTATAATGCCGGTTAGAGGACGCACTAGAGAGAGAAAAAAGAGGGAACAAAAAGTAGAATATGTGCAAGAAGAGGAGCAGCCACATGAATGGCGGCAAAGTCAGTCGCCGCAAATACCCCTGGCATCTCAGTTATCTCTGGCACCACAGAAACCCCTGCCAAACTTGGATGGAAATAGCATTAAGGGTAATGTTATTGATTGGTTGGCGAATGATGATCTGTCAACATATGTACCATCACAAATGAAACGGCAAATCACTATTTTGTGATATACACATTTGGCCCTTTTAAAAAGGAGCAATGGAATTGAATGACACGTTCACAGGTTTGGTGTTTTAATGCCTCCAGTACAGCACTTGTGATTATTTGACATTGTCTTGTTCAGTGGCCATTTGGCTTTTTCTGTCATAAGTTAAACATTACATGGGACAATTTGGCTTTGGGCGGGGTTTGTTAAATGTTATTTCAAGACTTCGTATACATGTAGTATGCATGTATTTATCATTTATGTAGATATTGGTCAAACAAATACGCGACAATATAAATACTTTGGGAAAAAAACGATCAAGCTATGTGTTGTGGATGTGTATATATGTGCCCTTCTCTTTTGGTTTGGAGACGGTGGACGGTCAACCGCCATCCACGTTAATCAAACGGTTAGGATAATGGTATATTTTGCTATGGAAGGGATCTGCGTTAGTCGCTTAAAACATTCCCATTGAAAAACATAAACTATTTTTACTTATGATTTATATAGCGTTCTGTGTTTGCTGCGTTTCTATCCAACATGTACTTAGTACTTAGCGACAGCTTTAGTGAATCTAGAATTTCTTAGAACGTGGAGCCTTTTCGGCAAGGATCCAACTCTTTGTATACTAAGACGCAGACGGGTGTTTGAGCATGCGATCGAAAGGTGATCGACTCTAGATTGGACAGCTGATCGAACGTCAGTCGATCTAGATATAAATATAGAATGTGATCGATCGCTGTAACTCGAATCGTCAGATCGATATAAAAAGAGCAAATGTAGATAAACATGGCGGCTTACCAACGAATAGAGTAATTATGATATTACTGTCATAATTATAACGACTTTAGCAGGTTTGTGATTGTTAAAACAATGAAAAAACAAGCACCTATAATTCAATTTTCACGGCCATTTTGATTCCCTTTTTTAGACTCGCTAGGTCTGACAAGGTCTTTGTCGGCACGTTTTTACTCAGGCCAACACTATTTCAATCAATTCGTTTTGGAAAAAAAGTAAAACATATCTTAAAAAATGTTATTTCCAAAACTTTAACTTGTAATAAAATATTTACAGTATTGTGTAGACATGGATGTTTTATCATGTAGAATTACTCGTAGTGGATGATAGTATAATTTATATCCAAGACAATAGTGTCTCTTTGGGCTTTGGGGTGTTTTCTTGGACACTTAACATTCTAGATAACTTGAGAGCAGATGTCCCTTCCTCTATGATCATTTTGTACATTTATAAGCATGTTTAAGGGCAGCTGAAAAAAGGCTGTCTTGCATTATCTGTGGATGTGCCTAAACTTAAATTAACATCCAATTATTTCGTAGTTATGACACTAAGATTTTGAGTCATGTTAACCCAATTGTAATTTTGCTTTGCCTTACTACAATAATTCAGGTCACGTGACCGCCATTAGTGAAGTGTGTGCACAACAGACGGGTTGGCTGGTGGGTTTTAAAAGATGTTGTTTTGGCAAATATGGTGGATTTCTATTTATAACGGGAATATTAAAATGGCGTCGTTTGCTGTGATCACGCTTTTTGCGGTGGATTTATCTATTTAAAGACATTTTTCGCGAGTTTAAAATCAGCAGCTCCAGTGATTATTGAGTAGCATAAATGCCGTTTAAGCCTTGCAGATACGCACACATCTTTTGATAACCAGGTAAAAAAAATGGCCGCGAATCATGGTCACAGTGCTCGCAAATTTAGGGACTATGGCGATATATTTTTGATATCAGTTACAAAAAATGGATATAGTCCGAGAGGTTTCCGACTTGAATGTGAAACCATGTTATTATAAGTTATAAAAAATCCTTGCTTAACATTTAAATAGCGTGGTTAAGGATTCATACGTCTAAACATCGCGAGAAGAAAAGTGCGGATGAAATAAATTCCTAGTGAACTTGAGTTTCATTTAGTAAACGAATGCAGTTTTATAGTGGTAAGCTACGCCATCATAGATCACACATCAATAAAGGCAAGTCATACACTGTCAAAGTATTGATTATGATCCAACGAGTGTCACTGTACCAGGGAATATCAGTATTGTTAATATCATTAGATCGCTCTATTAAGTCCAAACCAAAAGATTGTAAGGATTTTTTTTATCGAAAAATGAATTGCTCCAAGCAATATTTAACTTTTGAGAGGGCGCGTAACGCCAGGGTGGCTTAGCATGGTGCTCATATGACGAGCAATTCAGGTTACGACAGACCATAGCTCCGTCATCATGGTCAAAAATAAATAATGATCTGTAGTGGCGTAGTATGTTAAAATGTGATATGTTCCAGGGAAATCGACTGGCCCCGGTAAACCAAATAGGTCGAACACGATCGTCAACCCGATTTGCTTGCATTGACTTTAAAGGGAAATGCTCGTGAGCGAGCTGCAAATTTAACCATGTCTGTTCACGATTTGGGGCAAGGCATGCCAAGACAAATTTCTGTCACTCCCCACATATCGTGAATGAAAATGTAACCCTTTTCTAAAATTGGGATTCTTTAATACATTTCATATACAATTATTTTTCGAGGAAAATTGATAAACATTTCTTTGACGGGAAAAAAAATCACAAGCCGAGAGTAAACTAGGCTGTCTTACATAACAGTTTAAAATGCATATATATATATATATATATATATATATATATATATATATATATATATATATATATATATATATATATATATTATATATATTTCTACATTAGTTGTATTTGGCCTTGTCGAGACCTTTACCTTGGTCGAGCACCTCGTTGCTTAGTTATCAATTAGTAGGGAATCGAAAGTGGACTATAAATATAAAACTGGGATTGATACACTGAATATTAATATTGTGAAGAATATGGATATAAATAACATTTATAATTCCGTTGTTGGAATAACTTAGTATTTCTCAAGGCCGGGACGTCCTATTACTTGGCGTCTTGGTGGATGAATTATTGCGTTGAGTTGAATTGCCAGAAGATTGCGTATTTTGCATTGGCTATTGGCAATAAGTCGTTGTACTATTGCATTGCTTTGTATTGCCAGGAGATTGCGGATACTTATTGCTGACTTTGCATTGGCTATTGACAATTGGCGGTGACATTGTGTTGAGTTGCGTTACCATGAGATTGCGAATTTTACATTGGCTATTGGCACTTGGTGGATGCATTATTGCGTGGCCAGGATATTGCTGGGCTATCCCACTGTGCTAAACAGGCTATTCCAGCATGGGTAAACCATACAACATTTTAGCCTTCGAAAAAATGGTATCCCAATTTGTAAATACAATTGATAAAACGGGTTAGCCTAGCCTCTCTCGGCATACGAGGTTAATTCCAAACTCGGACTTCCAGCCATGTGTCATTAAGACCTATTATAGGGGCCGTTCGTTTCACGGCCATACCCTTTTACTAACGATTTGTTTAGTTGTTGTATCAATAGCAGTTATTATATAGCAAAGTTATTATGCTATAACAAGTTTGATATGTAGACGTAAATTCAGGAGCTGTCAATGTCGTTCTTTTATTTATATTCAACTAAGAAGTAAAACAATATGGAAACGTTTTGACAAATGCGATTGTAAAAACTTTACAAAACAATAACATGAAGAAGTCGTTTTAAGGGCATCTTATCGTTCCAATACTTTTTATTGATTAAAACAAGCACACTAAGATTTTCTTGTCACACAAGGAATAGTCTTTGTAAATCATTTTTACGATTTTTAAACTAGTGGCCGATACAAAAGCTTAACTTTCCTTATCACATCATTTTCTCTAAATCTTGGTCAACTAATCGCTCCCATACTTGCTATTTAGTTTAAATCAAACGTACTAGGATATCCTTATCCTATCACACGGAGAAAAGTCTTTGTAAGTTCTGAATTATCCATATTATATTATTTTCTATTAACCCTTTTTTATTTAATTGCATTTAATATTATTTTACCAATATTAACGAATATACTTCAGAATTTCACTTCTATCACCATTGTTGACTTACCTTGGTCAAAGAGCACAGCATCTGAAATATAGAAATAATACATAACATAAACATAGAAAACATATATTGCATTGATGATAACTTTTCATTGAATAATAGTACTTTTAAACATTAGCGGTTAATAATGTATACAACAACTATGTTAAACACTCATTATTTTACCTAAGAATTGTCGGTATGCAAAGCAAGAATAAAAGCTTTTGAGAGACATACTGGAATTCCATTTTAGGTATCTTTAGGGTACGAATATTGACATTTAGTTTTCATAATACATTTTTTACGTTAAATTTGAATGCGTACGTGTATATTTAAAATAAAGAAAATGTGGATTCACTTGTCGGTATTTTGAATAGCATTTGAAATATGTCGTTAGTGATATTATGAATATAATACTGCTATATTTACTACTGACCTTTATTTCAAATAAAACGCTAATCAGACTAAATTCGATAGAATTTCCTTTTGATTGTAGAAAGGTATTTTTTTTATTTTATATCATATGTTATGCAGTATATGGTAATTTCAGAATAAGTAATTGATAGTTTGTACATTGCTAGAACACATGTTGCAAATACTAGGGTTGGATATTTTGCATTTGAGTAAATATTCGTCTGTAAGTATCAGTGTGCTATTAGCTTAAACTGAAATGCTAGTATATAAACATATACTATATCAATTGTTGCAATGAATGGCATTGTGTAAATTATTTCCAGACTATAACCTTAATAACAGAGCATTCCAATCCGCGTTTGTGTTTTATTTGGAAGTCATCAGTCACTAAGGAAGCTTGTAAACAGTTCGGAAATTATTTGGTTCCTAACGTAGTCATTTGTTTCTTTAAAAGTCACTTGTTACTAATTAAGTAATTCAAGTCGGGTCTATTTTTATGTGTTAAGAAAGGCCTTCGGCCAAAAAGGGAACATATGCAATACAAAACATATAGTCTTAAGAGTTGTGTTTTCTTATAGAAAATCATTATTTTTATCGATGTGTATAATTACTACATTTAAAAAGAATGCTATTTTTTATATTCTGTCATCGTTTAGACATTGCATAAGATTAGTGCCGTTTTGAAAGTATTGCCTACCAGGAATATATATAAAATTGCCTTTCTTGTCTGAATTTGTTTCATTCAAATAATACATACAATTCATCTTTTACACATCTTTTATCAAAATTAATAAAGCAATATCTACACCTTCGACTTTCCCTGCGATTCTCAAATGTCGTCAAGTCTCAATAAATGATCTATGGCTAGAAGATCGGAATATCGTAAACCATTTCCTAACATAAAATGGTACATTAATTATACATATTTTTCTAGGTTTGACCACGTTTTAAAATGCTAATTTATGTGTCACATCGTGTTTAGTCCCTCAATTTTGAAACAGTTTTCACTGTTACAATCAAATAACCTTTGCTTAAACGATATTGAAAAACACACAATCATTTACAACTTCCGAACCTAGCTAAAGAAATCGACAACCATATTTTCATTATATACTTTTTACAGATGTAACCCAAACTTTACATTCAATGCCGTCATGTCTTTTAGGCATTTACTAGCAGTTTTTTTTAATAACGTTCATTAGAAATATATAGACGTTTGCACCAATATTTGATACACTTTACATGATGATCAATAGATGATAACCGCAAGTGCAAGAATATCAGATATTTCAGCATCATAAAAAATAGGCTTTACTATGAAAAAGATGAAATAGTCAGTGTGGGAAAAATGTCCAAATGCCATTTGTAAGCCTTTATAACCTAAACCGACTTCGGGGCTGTGAAGCTAATATTGATTATGCCTTTGTCCAGGATACTTTAGGCATTCATATAAGTCCCATGTACTTATATACTGATGTAACATTTACCGGGACACCATTAAAAGACCAATGCTTGCATGCCCGCAGAAGCCCACCATTTGTATAATCGATTTTTTTCTTCTTCTGATTTATAGTCATATCAGTATTTTCACAGAATTCCGAAACATAATTTAATTGCAATAGCAGTGTCAGCGCAGTTTGCCACGTCATCGGTTATAGGTATGCATATTTTACCCGCGAAGTTGATAAGTTAGTTGTTGATAAGGTAATCTTTGGTTGCTAAGTAAGGGATTGGTTGATTAGCAAATCATTGGTTGCTTTTGAGTAAGGAAGTAAATAACCATACCAGGAAACAACTCATTTTCGTGTTTGTCTTAATAGTATATGCCATTTACTAATTAACAAATTCTATAAGCCCAAAATTTGAATAACATCTAAGTGTTTAAATCTTAAAATGATATCGCAGCAAAATTAAGTTTTATTTCTCATGAAATATACGTGACACAATATTACAGTATGTTTCTGCTTTATTTAACAACTAAATCCGTAGCGGGACTGTAAAGGTAAGAAATGTTCTACGAGTCGTGTATTAAAAAAATACAAAGTCTTCTGCCATTTATGTTGTTGTATTTATCCCATATCAATAGTATGAAACTCTATTTGTTTTTAAATTCGACGTGTTTCGTTCCTTGTATACTACTGCGCGTTATATGAATGTACTTAATATTGGAAAGTAACTTCACTTCATTGAAAGAGGTAATACTATAGGTATATGATGATGGCATTGCAGAAATTGCATAGCAAATAAAAAAGATATTTCCAGAAGAAGCAGAGCATGTTCGATAACATTGTTTACATTAAAAAGATGCTGAAAATATATATCACAGATTAATAGTTTCGGCATTATTTTCAGTACGCACATTGTATAAATAACTCTTCAAAGACATACAAATAAACAGAAATTGCACCTCTATATAAGTACATTCAAACTTAATATTCAAAACGCTGTTCCTTAAAATGGTATCCACACCTAACTTGCCAATGACAAAGAATATTGTCCGGGCAAAGTTTTTTTTTCCATAAAGATACTTGAGAACAAAAACGTAAGAAAATATTTTGGTTTTAATACGGTCAGGTGTGTGAAAAATTTGGAAACTAAATGTACATCAGTGGTCATTTTTGATGTGTTTAGTCTCAGGTAAAATTCACCTGAATACCATTCTTTGGCTATTGCTTTCAAGATATGCAAAATCATTTTTTTTTAAAATGCAATATTTTATGAGTTTTAATTTATCTTTGTAAAGTGCCTTTTCTGATTTTCTGATATGGTATGGAAACGTTTAAGGACTGTCTGATTTTAAAATGTCTTTCGACAAACATACAAAACAATTAAATATTGATAGAATAAAGTGGTCATTTTGAAGTCAACTTTAAAGTTAGCACTTCGTACTTGCAATCCTTTAAAATAAATGTTAATCGACATAAATTCTATATACATCGTGTTTAAGGTAAACATCGTATTTAAACTATTATTATATTTTA